>NW_024344432.1:765806-812152 GCF_902729225.1 Pteropus medius
TGGCTTCCATGAACTAGAGAACCAGGCTTGGGCAAATGACAAAAGAATTGATTAAATCATTGGCTTTCTCTCAGTCTTTGCTTCACTTACACTGAAAATCAATACCAGGAATTGACTCTTGAGCTACCACACATGCTCAGAGCAGCTTCTGTTTTCCACACAGTTCTAGAAACCCAACAAAAAGCTCCATAATTTGGGGCCAGGTGCTAGCACTAAGATTCCGTCCTAACTGTAAAACTCCTTGAAATATACCTTGAAAATTTAGCAAATCAATACATCTTCCTTAAGCATCATTTTCTCTGTGGTTAATATTAAAATAACTGGCCAACCTACAGCATTGGGGGAAATTATTTATATGATTAAGTTTCTCATAAAAATGTTATGTTTTTACTTTTAAATATATACCATTTGGTCACAATGGGGTCTAGATGAGAGAAAAGTATAAATCAAATCAAATGTCTTTCACAGATTAACAACAGCTATAAGAGGATGTTTAATTGGGAATTTTTGACTGAGACACTAGGATATCAGACACCAAAGTGACTTATAAGACAGACTACCATGAGGAAATTCCATAGCAGGAGATTGAATGCCAGTTAGTTATTTCATCCACATCGAGAATATAAAAGGAAAGTGCTGGAAATTAAGAGAATTTGTTAGGAGGGTAATTTTTGACTGTTTAGAGAGGGCTTGAATTCTGAGTCTCACCCTTGTGCCCTCCAAAGGAATAGGATCGGGTGGGGTACTGCCTCCTATCTCCAAGCCAGGTGAGATAGGCTCCAGAGGCATCACCTGGAGAGCTTAATATGTGTTCAACAGAAGATGGCACATGGTGAACTGATAGTTGAATCACATTTTAGAGAGCCAATGTAGCGGGATACATTAGATTAAAGAGCTGCATCTAAGAGATAACTATACTTTCCTCCATTGACAGGTCAAATGTATATAGACAAGATGTGGACTCTGCACAAGAAAGCAGACTGTCAGGGTGCGGTGCCTGCAGGACTAAGAGGCTACGGGGTACATCACCAGGGCAGAAACTGAGAAGGGATGGGGGAAGCTAGCCGAAGGAGGAAAACTGCCCAAATCAAGGGAGGCCTGGCAGGGGGTCTTCTATAGAACCCACAAAAATGCCTTGAGAGAATCATCTTCAAACATTGACCAGAAATCAAAAAGCCACTCTGAAACAGGGCCAGCAAATGAGAACTCTCCTGCTCCTCTTTCCGTCCCTCTCTTCCCATGCTCTGATTACAAAGGAGTCAGAATCCCTAGGCAGCAAGCTGGGGAAGAGAAGCAGGGAACAAAGAGAAATTTCACACTCAATCAGGCTTAGACTATCTGGGACTGGACAAGTTTAACTGAATTGAGATTGGGTTTGCAAATTAAAAGTACCTTAGAATTTTTTTTTTTCTCTGAGTAGCCAGGAAATATTGGGACTTGACAAAATTTTTAAACAGTGGCTGGAGAAGAATATTTTCCACAAAATAAATGTAAAAGAACAGTAAGAGATCAAAAACCAAAAATGCCAATGCTTTCTGAGTTCATCCCAAGATTCTTGTTAAATAGCTAACATTTTTAGAAGTTACATGGGCCAAGAATTGGGCTAATCTTTTTATGCATAATTAACCTAAATTCTTACAACTCCATGAGTAGGTCCTATAATCATCCCCACTTTATGATTAAAGAAAACTAAGATCTAGAGATATGAAATAACTTATCCAAGGTCACACATCTATTCAAGTCAAACTCAGGTTCGTTTGACTCCAAAACCCATGCTTTGAACCATTACTTTGATGAGTTATTGGTAAACACTTCAATATAGAAAGAACAAATCTCAAATTATAAGGACTGGATTATCGAACAATCATTAACGTGAACATATTGCACGTATAGGAAAAAGACGCCAGAACACAATCTTTAAAATCAAAATGACAAACAAAATGCTTGATTTTTTTTATTACTCAGGGCTTAGAGCAGCTAAAAGGTTTCAGCAACGTTATATTGCATACGAACTGCAGATTAAACATGTCTGTGGAGTGTCGCCATGTAATCGCCATAATATTCTATTGTGAAGTAACAGCATAGGTCCTGATCCCTAGCTCTTGGTAAACACAAGTAGCTGGAATCCATTGTTATAAGGGCTTAACATCCCCCACACATGGTCTTGGCCTGAAAGCAAGTTTTCCCAGGCCTGACATCAATAGGAACTTCTTTGCTGTAAATTTGATTTTTATGAATTGGGATGAATGGAATGAGCATACAGTGACCACAGTTATTAGAGAATGCTTTCATCATCTAAAGTCGACTGGAGGAGGGAGAAGGTTATCCAAACAGCTCAGTTGTATATCTCTGCTAACTGTGGCTTAATCCCACTTTATAAAGCACCTGTGTTGTCTGTCATGGTTTTTAGTCCTGCCAAGTACACCAAATAATGCCAACCTCTGTGCAGGGGGTTGATGGAGAGGGTTAAATGATGTGTGTCAATCTCTAGAGGGATTAGGATGATGTAGGCTCATTTTTACAAACATCCTGGACTACATTTTAAATATGCCTTTCCGGAAATGAAATTCTACAGCACCATCTACCACCTCCACTCCTCATGGCAGGCTTAACCCATCTCAGGGGACTGGGCTGCATTTTCTCCTCTGCTTTCCCTGGAATGAATACTTCTTTCTTCCTTTTTTGGAAATAAAAATTGGATAGCGCTTTACGCATGAGAAGCTCTTAACAAATTGTTAGTTGCACAACTTCTTTTGGTTTCCTTTCACTGACACGTCAAAATGTAAATCATCTTTCTTCCTAGGCTCAAGGCGACGGGGCATAAGATTATCTAGTCTTCCCTTCACTAGTCTCTTCAGCCCACCCTCCTCTTCTTTCACTGAGTCTATTCATCCTCTCTCCGTTGCCTTACCTGGAGCTAAGGGCAATCACCAAATTCCGTTACATTTCACGTAACTAAGAATTAAAAGCATGTCTGAATTAAAAGCATTTCCCGGGACTAAGGAAAGATTTTTCTGCTTTCCACGGTGAAACAAAGGTTATGTTAAAAAGATGTGCTGCAAAAAATAAAACTGGATGTCTGAGAACTTAGCCAAGGAATCAGAATCTGAAAACGTGTAGTTGTGTCCCCAAGAATTCTGAATCCTTCACCCTTCTCTGAGAACCACTATGCAGAGCTTTGAGTGACAGAGTACAAGTCACGATTTCAATTCTGCTTGCCTCATTCTTTGCAATAGACACACTGGGCTGATAGAATGCAACTGAAAACATAATTTGGATGGGAAAATATAGCACGTTTTTCCCAGGAAGTGGGGCGGGGGAAGGGGGAAGGACAGGGACATGGCTTGCTTCAGACAGCAGAGGGCGCAGTTTACACACATAAATATAAACAAGCCTTCACTGGAAGCTGTAAGGGCTCCTGCGATTTCAGTCAAAAATTTCGCATTTTCAAAAACCATATCCAAGCTCCCATGGACAAAATTCTGATATAGTCACTTAGTTCTCTCCCCTTGTTAAAAAAATATTATTTTCTACTGCGCCCAGGTCCAGCCACTCAAACTGCCACTTTTCTGCCCTGGCTCTGGCATGGGAAAGAGAATGAAGATAAACTCCCTCAAAAACAGCTTCGCAGAAAGGATGACCTGTATTCCCAAGCAGCCTCCATTTGTTTAAGAGACTTGCACCTAGAATTTCTTGATCAAAGCTAATGCGCTGTAAATTTCTTCATTTAACAGACTTAGTCTGTTCAACTCTTGACACTGGGAATTGGGATTTCCCAGAACTATTAGCACTGCACAGTAGGAACTCCATGCCAGCCAAGAACAGGGGATTAACAGGTATTTGTCTCAGCTAATTTCACTCACTGTACCGGGTCTATAGAGACTGGGGCTTCTTGGCGGAGTGTGTGCCACCCTGCTAATTGGCTACGAATGTAACTACTCCAGCATGCCAATGGAGCGTGGGGGTAGTCCACTGTCTTAAGAAGCGTGAGGCAAATGGATCCTAACACTGGGCATTCAGGAATGTTGAGGGTTGCTGGGCAGCACTGTAATTGTAAACGGTTCATTTGCCAACTTTTACCTCCCGCTGACTATCAAACTCGCTCCTGTAGATCATGTGGTGATCCTTTATAAAAATTATGCTCAGTGACAAGTACGTCTGTGAAATCCTGTAGTAACAAAGAATGTCCATATATTCTATTCAGGATGCATTTGCAGAATCGAAGGTCCCAGAGATAGCTCCCATAAAACACATAATTTCGAGTCAGATAAAATCATTATACTCTTCAGGATTTTCACAGATTATATAAATCATTTCTGGGAAGATGACTAGAAATAGAGAGTTATAAGTTCCTTTCCACATGCCCTATTCTTCCCCTCCCTGCTGATAATCAGACTCTCTTAATGATAGACCCTACTTCTAAAGTTTCTGGTAAAGGAATTGAAGAGTCAAATATTAAACATTATATGTATTAGTTATCTATTACTACTTAACAAATTATCCCAAACTTAACAACCGGAAAAAGCAGACATTTATTATCTCATAGTTTCTGTGGACCAAGATCCGGGAGCAGCTTAGCTGGGTGGTGGTGATTCAGTCTCATGAGTCTGCAAAGTATGGGCCAGGGCTGCAGTCATCTCTAGGCCTGACTGGGGGAAAAATCACATCAAAGATCTCTCACATGGCTTTGGCGGGCCATAGGAGATCACCTTCCAAGCTCACTAATGTGTACCTCTCCTCAGACCTGCCTCATAACATGGCAGTCAGGCTCCCCCACGCCGTGGACTGAATGTTTGTGGCCCCTCGAAATTTGTAATTTGAAGCCCTAATTCCCAGTGTTGCTATATTTGGAGACGGGGCCTCGAAAAAAGTAATTAAGGATAAGTGAAGTCAAAAGTGTGGAACCTCAATCCATCAGGATTAGTGTCGCTATAAGAAGAGACACCAGACACTCTTTTTCCCTACGCACACAGACAAAAAGTACATATGAGCACATAGCAAGATGGCAGCCTCCTACAAGCCAGGAAGTAGGCCCTCAACTAGAATCGACCAGCACTTTGATCTGGCCTCCAAAACTGTGAGAAGATAAATTTCTGTTGTTTAAGCCACCCAGTCTGCTGGGTGATTTGTTATGGCAGCCCAAGCAAACTATTACACCCCAGAACAAGCAGTCCAAGAGAGAGCACCCTAAGATAGAAGTCGCTGTCTTCTTATAACCTAATATCCCATCACTTCTGCCATATTCTATTCACTATAAGCAAGTCGATAAGTCTAGCCCACATTCAAGGGGAGGGAATTACACAAAGGTGTGGATACCAGGAGGCAGAGATCATTAGGGGCCATCTTGGAGGCTGCCTGCCACACTATATAAGAGCCAATTTACTGAATAAAAATATATCTGCAATTATACTATTACAAAGTATGTATTACAATACAAGCAGCGCATGTTACATTATTCGCATTTATAAGGAGACAAAACTGACTTCAAATTATTGGTGCATCTCAAAAGTTACCTCATAATTTGAAAGTCTGCTGCTTTACAATCCCATTCACACACATGCTCTTATTTTTCTCCACTTTTCCACTCCTCTGAGTAAATATGTACATACTGATAGCACTTCCGGTGCCACAAATATTGCCAGTGGAATGTGTGGTTCATCATTCCAAGCTTCTTGTCTGGGCTGGCTGCCACATCTGCCACCCAACAGTAAACCTCTTATTACAAATCCCATCTTTCTATCAAATGGTTACACCCTTGATTGATTAATTGAGCCCCTCTCAACACTGTCATAATGATAATAACAATAATACATTTCCAAGTGTGTTTGCTTTACCATGATGAACTGTAGTGGCTTCATTATCATTTAACCACTACATAGACCTTGGGGTATACTATTGTTCATCTCACCTTTATTCTTACATCTGTAATAACACCTGAAATTGAAACTTCTTCAAAGATGAACATGCGGGAATAAAGTAAATAAATGGTAGTATGAAATTTTTTGTCAGATTTACTCTATCTTGTGTGTATTTTTTCAACAGATGAGCTTCTTGATTATGGTTTCTGAATTTCCTTCGTTGCATGCATTAAAATAATACTAAGTCTCTTAAGGCATATTTAATAATTCTATTGTATCAAACCAATGTAAGTGCCCCATATATCATACAGAATGCATCTGACAGCATTCATCAAATTTTTCCTGTTTAAATTGGCATTTAAATATAATGCCAACATGATGGAATACTGAAATACTAAATTATTACTTAAAATAAAGATTGCTGTTTGGAGTAATGAGATGGGGTATGTAAAAGCACAGATACAGTAGCAGAGAGCTCAAAGTCATATTCCAAATAAACGCTAGTTGATATTAAATTCTAGCCGTGAAATAAAGTGCAAACAAAAAGGAACCAAAGAGAAACCCAAAAAAGAGGGTGAAGTTGACCCTGCATAGCTCCAGAACTGGAAATAGCAGACAGGTTATACTGATATGCAATCCGTTGGCCTCCCAATTCCATTAACATACAAATCATCAACACTATGCAAATCAGTAACACAATCAAGATTCCCACAGTAATTTCTATTCCCACCTCTGCAGAGAGATCTAGTCTAGTTAGTTGTACAGATAGAGCTTCCGGAAAATTTGATTAATTAGGGGAAAACATAATAGTCACAAAAGAAAACTTGCAGTTAATCCAAGTTCAGTTAGTCAAGGTTACAAAGAGGAGACATCATATAGGCTATTTAATTTTGTGTAGTGAGAATTCCATTCCACAGCCACCAATGTGCCTCTGACTTCAGCCAATCATCTTATAAAACTAGGTCATTGGGTAAGGCAAGCATAACAAGAGATCTGAATATTTTGGGTTGTTTTTTTTATTAGCATACCTACAGAAAAGTAACCTCACAGAGCAGTCCTGCTTACAATGGAGTGAGTAGAGTGTGAGACAGTCACACTATCCTCTCCTGTAAAAACCAGCACCAATAGCTCCCAACTCAAAACCATGGTACCTCGAATGGTACAATAACATTTAGAAGAGAAAATTCTTGTTTTAATTTGCTACTGCTATCCAAGGTTTCTATAGGACAGTCAAATTTCACAATAATGAAGAGAAATAAAAATAACATTCCATTTTGAAAGAAAAACTTATTAAATGTGAATTAAAATAAAATATTTTCAGCAAATAAGTGCTTCTTAATCTTTTAAATTTTTGTTTATTTTGAAATAATCATGATTTACAGAAATTGCAAAACTAGTAGAGAGGTCTATTTCATGTCCCCTATGCCCAGTTTCTCCAAATGGTTACATCTTACATAACTGTAATACGATGTTAAAACCAGGAAATAGATATTGGTTCAATGTGTGTGTATAGTCCTAAGCCACTTTATCCCATGTAGAGAAATGTGTAACAACCACTGCAACCAAGATACAGAACTATTCCATCACCACAGAGATTCCATCATGCTACCTCTTTAGAGTCATATCCATTCACCCCACCACCCCTAACCCTTAGCAGCCACTAATTTTTTCTCCAATAATTTAAGTGTGCCATTTTGAAAATGTTATATAATACAATAGGTGGCCTTATAAGATTGGCTTTTTTCACTCAGCATAATGCCCTTGAGGTCAGAAATTTGTTGCATGCATAGATAAAATTTTAGTGGTTGCTCTAGGTATTACATTACACATTCATAACTTACTCTATTGGTGTTGAAATTTCACCAGTTCAAGTGAAATGTAGAAACCTTACCTCTCTTTAAGTACCTTTATCCTCCTCCACTTATAATTATCTTAAATATTTCTTCCACAGACATTGAGAACCACGTCAAAAAAATGTTATACTTTCCATTTTGACTGTCAAATATAATTTAGAAAACTCAAGAGGGGAAGGTCTATTGTATGCACCCATATGTTTGCTCTTTCCTTTGTTCTTTCCTCCTTCCTGATGCTTCAAGATTCTTTCATTTCCTTTTTATTTCGAGAACTTCCTTTAAACATTTTTTTAAAGGTAGGTCTGCTAGGGAAAAATTCTTTTGGTTTTTCTTAGTCTAAGAATGTCTTTATTTCTGTTTTATTCCTGAAGAATAGTTTCAGTAAATACAGAATTTATAGTTAACATTTCTTTCTATGATTTCCAATGAGAAATCTCTTGTCATACAAATTATTTTTCCCCTAAACAGACAAACCTTATTCTATTATGCTTCACTTTATTGCACTTCACAGATGTTGTGTTTTTTACAAACTGAAGGCAAGACTTTCCACTAGCAAAAAGATTACAACTCATTTTATTGTGATACTCATTTTAATGTGGTGGTCTGGAACAGAACCTACAATATCTCCAAGGTATGTCTATAAATAATGTGTGATTTCTCTCTGGCTGCTTTCAAGATACTTTATTCATCTTTACATTTATGAAGTTTGATTACAATGTGTTTTGTTAGCATGGATTTTGTTGAGTTTATCTTGTCTGGGTTTCTCTCAGCTTCCTGAAACTGTAGGTTTATGTCTTTTGCCAAATTTAGGGAATTTTCATCCATTGTTTCCTTGAATAATTTTTAGCCCCACCCTCTTTCTTTTCCCCTTCTTGTATTCCAGTCACACAAATGTTACAGCTCTTTTTATACTTCCACAGTTCTCTGAGTGTCTGCTCAATTTTTTCAGTTTATATTCTCTTTGTTGTTCAGACTGGGTAACTTCTATGGTTCTATCTTCAAGTTCATTGATTCTTTCCTCTGTCCTCTCCATTCTGCTCAGGGTTTTTTTTTTTGGAGGGGGTATTTTATTATTCAATTCTAAAATATCCATTTGATTCTTCTTTATATCTATAGGATATATTTCCTTTCAATGCAGTTGCTGAAATCAAAAATAATGATGTGAACCACCTGGGTCCTATATAGAAGACTTGTTTGACCAAAAGCAAAGAATGGCACAATAGCAAATATAAGTGTCATAGTGTTAACTGAAAATAGTAGCATCCAAGAATTCGAAAACAGAAGCTAACAGTCTGCTGGCAAAGAGACACACATATCTGTAGACCTTGGTCATGAAGAAGCCATGGAATTTCTTTGTTTGTGTAAGCTTTAGCATTTATGCAGGACTAGAAAGCTGCTACACAATTATTTGCTGGTCAGTCCAAGCACCAGATACCTTTCCAGTTGCCCAACAAAGAAAGGACTTAAGGCATGATATCAGGCATCTGAGGAAGTCTGGGTTTTCACTGCCAGCACTGCAATTTCAGTTGATATTACAAGCAGATGTGGAGGTTGAAATTAATGTATCATCTGAGAAACAAGGATATAGTATAACCCTGTGCTTTATTTTATGTTGAGACTCCTTCCCATTGTTTTTTTACCAACCACATAAAATGAATTGGGGGATTTTCCCACGATTTCTAGTCTCTAAAACAGTTTTTGTAAGATAGTATTATGCGTTCCTCTAAATTTTGGTAGATCTCATTTGTAAAAACATCCAGGCCTAGTGTTTGTGTTTTGGTTGGTGGGGAGGGTGAGCTTTTGGGGACATTTTATGGGCAAATTTTGACTATTTAGTAAATGCCTTTAATGGGTATGCGTTTACTCCTGTTTGGTATTTTCTTTAGAGTCAATTTTGATCATCTGTATTATTTAATAAAATTATCCATTTCACCTAAATTTTTGAAATTTAATACCTTAGTGAATATATTTTTAATATACAGAGAGCTTCCAAAGTAAAGGAGGAAAAGTCCTACAACACTGAAGAAGATGCATTATAAACCTAAACTGGGAGACTACCTGCTAAATTAAAAGATTTAATAAAATAAGTGTCCAAGATATAACCAAAAATCACCCATCACACAAAGAAATAAGAAAAGCCCAATTCAAGTGAGGACAATCAACTAATGCCAAGACCAAGACAAATCAATGTTGGAGTTATCTGACATGAATTTTAAATGAGCTATGATAAAAATACTTCAACAAGCTGTTACATATTTTCTTGAAACAAATGAAAAAGTAGAAAATCTCAGCAAAAGAAATAGAAGTTATAAAAAAGAACCAAATGGAAATTATAACTGAACAATACAACAACCAAAATTTAAAACTTAATCAATGGGCTTAACAAAACAAAAACAAAAACAAAACAGGGAGAACAGAGGAAAGAATCAGAGAGCTTGAGGACACATCCATGGAATTCACTCAATTTATACGAGGAAAAATAGACTAAAAAGAGCCTCAGGGGCCTGTGGAGCTATAAATAAAGACCCAATATTCCTATCATTGAAGTCTAGAAAGACAGGAGAAAAGTCCAAAAGGAAAACATGAGGCTGAAAGAGTATTCAAATTAATGGCTGAAAACTTCTCAAATTTACAGAAAGACATAAACCTACAGATAAGAGGCTGAGCAAACCTCAAATAAGATAAGCCCAAACAAATCTATGCCAAGATACATCATAATTAAAAATCTAAAAACTAAAGAGAAAGAAATAATGTCAAAATTAGCCAAAGAGAAACAACCTATAGAAGAAAATCAGTTCAAATGTTTTAATCAGATTTCTTATCTGAAAAGTTTTAATCAGATCTCTTACCTGAATCCATGGAGGCCAAAAGGAAGCGGCATAATATTTTTCAAGTGCCAGAAGAAAAGAAATGTCAATCATGAATTCTATATCTAGTGAAACTGTCCTTAGGAATAAAGGGAAGATAAAAACATTCTAAGATTAAGGGAAACTAAAAGAATTTGTCACTAATAACTCTACCCTTAAAGAATGGCTAAAGGAAATTCTCTAAACAAAAAGAAAATGATTATTTAGAAGTGCATTAGGTTAATTTCCAAATGATCAGAGAGGAAGTGAAAAATGAAGTCAATTACACATAGAACTGAATGAAAATGAAAATAAAACATAACAAAATATATGGAAATACAGCTAAAGGAGTGCAGAGAGGGAAGTTTATAGTACCAAATGCTTACATTGAAAAAGAGAAAGGTCTCAAAACAATAATCTAAGTTTCTACTTCAAGAAACTAGAAAAAGGAAATCAAAATAAACCCAAAGCAAGCAGAGGATCAGATAAGAAATCAATAAAATTGAAATCAGAAAAATAAAGAAAAAGAATGAAACGAAAAGCCGATTCTTGGGGAAATTCAATAAAATTGACCATTAGCAAGACTGACAATAATTAAAACAAACAAGACATATAATACCAATATTAGATGAAATGGGATAGCACTAAAGATCCTGGAGCTATTAAAAGGATAATAAGAATACAATGAATAATTTTACACTTATAACTTCGACAGCTTAGAAAAAATAGACCAATTCCTCAAAAATTCAAACTACCAACACTCAATCAAGATGAAATAGATAATTTAAATAGTCCAATAACTATCAAAGAAATTGAATTCATAATTTAAAAGCTCCCCCCCAAAAATAAATCTCCATGCCCAAGTGATTTTACTGAAGAATTCTACAAAAATTTTTAAAGAAGAAATAACACCAAATCTATACAATCTCATCCAGAAAATAAAAGAAGTAATACTTCCCATTTTATGAGGGCAGTATTACCATGATACTCAAATTAGACAAAGACAATACAAAAAAAAGAAAGTTATTGTTGTTGTTGTTGTTGTGGTGAAAGAAGTTGTTGTTGTTGTTGTTGTTGTTGTTGTTGTTGTTGTTGTTAGAAAGTTGTTGTTGTTGTTAAAAAACCAAAAGACCAATATCTCTCTTATGGAAGATAGAAAGCTAAGAAGATGGAAAGAACATGGAAGATTAAAAAGGAAGAGTAGAGAACCATCCTATAGAACCTTTTGGCACCAGTTAAGAGAGAAGATTAAGAAGGGAGAGAGAGATGAGATGAGATACCCAAGGGAGAGAGAGACTGACCAAGAAACAGAGAGTGGTGCACACTCATGGATAGAGGAGAGAGAGAGAGCGAGAAAGAGAGAGAGAGAGAGACCCCAAAAAAACAGAGAATAAAACACACTGCAAACAGATTAGTGAGCAGGAAATATCCAAAAATGTATAAGAACAAGAGAGACCTAAATGAATCAATTAAACTGAGATTTAAAAAGAGACTCCTCAAATGCATACAGATGGTTGTGATTTTATTTGTGTCATGAAAGGTTCTAAAGCCTTATTGCATGTTTGTGACCATGAGAAATTTAGATCTCTGCTGTAAAGAAAAGCATGCGGGATTGAAAGAATAAAATCTCTGCAACAAGCTACCAATGTAGACTTCAGGAGCTCCCTTAACCTCTTGGTTTTTAATTTCTTAAGCTACAAAACGGAGAAAAACCAGAAGTCTTGTAAGTTTTTTTCTAACTCCAAGATTTCATCAGGATATGGTAAATTTTCTTGGTATTTATCAAGTGAGCTAATGCCTTTTTCTAAATTAAGGGAAATTAAGGGCTTATCTTAAGAATCAGTCTGTGAGTCAGGAACTTCTCATTCCAGACCTACACTTTTCCATGGAAAAGCAAAAAGATGTCAAGATGTACTTAAGTTCTCATCTTTAATAGAGAAAGTTTATGGGAGAGAAAAGTCCATATAATTCCAGACTGATGGGAACAGATCTTAGTTTTAAAACTTTCTCCATAAAAGGCTATGATTAAATCCCTTAGTTTTAATCACAAGAACTAAAAAATTATATGAAATATCACTTCTATTTCTCAAACTCAATTTTCTTCTGCAGCTAAGGTACTCCTAGTTTAATTTTCCCTTTTATTTCTAATTTTGTTTGTTCTAATCTTGCTGAATGTTTCAAGAAAGACATGAACACCAAAGACACTCAAAATAGTGTTGCTGAGTAAATCTGCCTCCTACATACACATGGACATAGATGCAAGCTCTCGCAACCGAAATATACAAAATTGAGTAGTGTGGAGACCTACTCAGAGGCATGCCCACCCTAGGAATGAAGGCCACAATCCAAAACCCTGGGTTTTGGAGAGCTTCTCTTCCAAGTGGTACTGCTGATTAGTGCTAAAAAATACTCAAGGTTCAAATATTCAAATACATGCCATAAATACACATACATGCAACTGGCTAATAAATATCACCTCATAAAACCAAGTAAAAAAGAAATATCCCTCCCCTATTGTGCTCACACATCTCAGGCTCAGGACACTTGTTGACTTCTCTTTTCAACCAAAGATGTCCTTGATATTTACTTTAACTTGGTTCATTTGGATTAAAGTGTGGCAGTAAAGGCTACTGGGGTGAATATCTAGCTCAAGATATTTCCTGAACTCTACTAGAAATGCAGGTCCCTGTTCACAAAAACACGAACCTTCACATGGCCAGCACCTCATCTTACAGTATGCATATAAAGAAGCTATAGAAATAACCTTCATGGCTCTCCATAAGTCATCATCCCATTCTGTGGCCCCTCACTTGTGTTTCACAGAACACAAAGTCATGGAGGTTAAATCTATCAACTGCCTCAACTCCTCCAAACATATTTATAACCACATATATCCTTGCAACTCTAACCTACCTACCTCTTCTCCTCTATCCATATTGAGATATTCCTTCAATTATAACTCCCTCTCTTGAATTGTAAAGCTCTGCTTCTCTACTGGTTCTTTCTGTTCAGGTTATAGCATGTTCAAATTTCTTCCCATACTATAAATCAGTGGTTCTCAAAGTGTGGTCCTAGAATCCTTGCAGGAAGTCCCTGAGGCCTTTTCAGGGGGTCGATGAGTGTCTTCCTTTTACCAACTATACATCCATGTAAGGCCAGATTTTTATTATTTACTTCAACTAAGACAACATATTGCAACAAATTTAATGCAGAAGCAGATATGAGAATCCAATTGTTTTTTTTACTAAGTCAAGCATTAGATGTGCAAAAATGAAAAACCATGTTACTCTTTTCACTAAATTTTTGTTTTGAAAAAGTTATTTTCTTAAAAATCTATGTTAAGAAAAAATGAATTTATTCTCATTTTTTAAATGAATAGATATTTTTAAATTTCTGTGTAAATAGATAATATGGTAAATATTAAACCACATAAACAAAAGCTCTTTGGAGGTCCTCAATAATTTTTTAAGAGTAGAAAGGGGTCCTGAAAGCAAAAGGTTCAAGAACTGCTGCCTTAAATAATTTTTTTCGGTGCTGCTACTCACTGAGGACACTGCTTTTTCTCTCCTTACCTTTGCTACCAACAGTAAGTCAAACATTCCTCGTTCCCATTTCCTCAATTCCAATTATTTTCTCAATCCATTGGAATCCTACTTCTGCTTCCCATCACTCCACTCAAACTGTTCTGACCAAGGTCACTGGTGACTTCCTTTTGTAAGAATTTTTATCACATTCTTTTATGATTACAAAACTAATGCATGTTCATAGTACAACATTTAGAAAATACATATAAGCAAAAACAAACAAAAAAGCAAAAAAAAAAAAATCACCCCTGATCAGAGAGAGGAAAAGGGCACCAGAAGCCAAGAAATTTAGGCAGCTTCTAGAATCTGGAAGGATCAGGAAACTAAGGAAGAAGTAAATAATATGATGAATACCCATATGACTACAAAGTCACATATAAAAATATCACCATGGGCTTTTGATGTCAAAGTACATGTTCATTCTTCTGTGCTCTCCTGCCAGTGGATGGGTTAGTATTGTCTAATTTTTCTACCATGGTCAGCTACTAACTAGTTCTTCAGAGAGATTTGAAGAATGAATGACTCAATTCCCCCACTGCTGGTTTAAGGATGGAGAAAGGAGGGCAACAGGAAGGAATATAGACAGCCTCTAGAAACTGAAATCAACCCCAGCTGACAGCTAACAAGGAAATGGGACTTGAATTCAAAAAAGTGGGACCTTTAAAAAAATCACCCCTAATCCAACCATGACTCAGAAGTAACCACTGCTCGGAATCTGTCTTTTCAGCGTTCTCAATGCACAGTGTTATAAAGATGGTATTAGAGAATACATTGTGTGTGTGTTTCACATATTGTTTGAAAGCAACTTTTTGTTTGTTTAAATTTTATTTTATTATTAGTTTCAAGTAAACAGTTCATTGGTTAGAACAAACTAATCAAAAACAGACTCACAACTATAGAGGACAATCTGGTGAAACCAGCTTTTTAACTGACTTGGTCCCTGGTGACCTCCTAAGTGCTAAATCCTAAGATTTCTTATCAGTCTTTAGTCTCCTTGGCTTCTCTGCCAACCATTGGCCCTTTTGGATTCTCTTCCTCTGCTTTCCATGCAGCATTCTCTTTTGGTTTCCCCTCTGATTTCTCTGTCCACTCCTTCTACATCCTCTTCACTCCCTCTACATGAGTCCATTATTTCTAAAGCTTTAATTGTCCTCAAATGTAGATGAAACCTGATCCTCTATTTCTAACCCTTATTTTCTCCAAAGCTCCAGACCCAAACTTCCAATATTCCACTGGTCAACTCCACCTCTACATTTCACAGATCTTCAAGCCCAACAGACAGAAATTACTTTTTTTATATCTTTCTCTCAATCTGCTTCCTGTTCTGGAATTCCTTATTGCAACTAATGGCCCCACTTTACCTAAAACAGAAACCTGAAACTCAAGGTCCACTCCACATCTTCTTTCAATCACACTAAACAATTCATTTTCAAATATAGTAAGTAGTATCTCCCGACTGTCTCTAGAAACTCTCACTTCCTCACTCATGCCACTGCTAGTGTTCTCAACAGTACTCATGTTCTAGCCATCCCCCTTTCTCCAGTCCCCTCTTCCTCAAACCCAAACTGAATACAGAGTTAGCTTTCTGAAATACAAACCTGATCATACTACTCCATCCTTCTATGGTTCCCCATTGCTTAGGGGGCATCTTCACTGTCTGGTTTCAACTCACTTCTGTAAGCTCTTCTCTCTCAAGTCCCACACATGTACATATTCTGTGCTTTAACCACACCAAGCTAGTCATAGTTCCCGCCAAAAAAACATTCCATTCCCTTTGATATTCTTTGTGTTTGTGCATTTCCTCTGCCTTTTCCCCCTTCTCCACTAACAAACTCATCTTTAAAGACCCAACTCAAATGCCATCTCACTTGTGAAGCTTTCCATGAATCCTCCAAAGAGAGTAAGTTGCTCCTTCAACTCTCCTCCTAGGGCTTGGAACTTCTGTCATACCTCTTACTATACCATACTGGAGTAACCCGCTACATGTCTATGGTCATGTTAAGGGCTGAGATTTTGTCTTTAATCAACATTGTACCTCTACCCTCACCTACTGGACAGCTGTTGAATGGATAACTAAATATATATTAAACAAAATTTACTTTGTAGCCTTCCTACTTGGTATACCATCCTATGAAGAAATTACAAGTCAAGCAGATATACTGCCAAATATCAGCACTCACTCACTTGTGTTCACAGAAGTAACATCTGTGGTACAAAAAAAGTTAATCCTCCAGCAATCTAGCACAGTTAAACATAACATAACCAACTCAAAAAGTAGTAGAGGAATGTTTTCCCAGACTACATGTTAAATGAGCTCTTAATAAAGCCTTTTCTGAAATTTATTTTCCATCTTAGACTTTGGACACTGACCCTTCCATCCATGAAATACAAAGAAAATTAAGTAATATAGACAGAAAAACAGGTAGCACTATTCAACGGGAAAAATTCTAGCTTTTATTTGTTTCGCGACCTTATGCAAGTTACCGAATCTCTCTGAGCCTCAGTTTCCTCATCTGGAAGATGAAAACAGATCTAACTTTATAAGATTCTTTTTTGAAATTTAGAGATCCTATGTATAAAGAATGGAGTACAGTCCTCATCAATAAGGCAATTCTTCAATAATTTAAGAAAACTGGTCATTCAGAAATATCTATATTGAGAAGTATTTGCAATGGGTCTGCTTTAATGAAGGTCATTTATTTCAGACTCCTCTATCAAAGAATAAATTCAATGCGGAATTGAATCTAAGAAAATAAAACATGCTCATGACCAGAATGCTGTCTTAAGATGAGGGCTTCGCCACCAGCTAGGCTTAATCTTTTGCTAATTAATAAATCTCATCCTTTCCACATGCAAAAAAATAAATATCTGGTAGTATATCCTACTCGTAAACCAAGAACATATTACCCAAGGACCAGAAAAGTCCAAATATTATTTTAATCATTTAGGAAGGTTACACGAACCTGTCTCAGTGCTGCTCGCAGCTGTACCCTGAGAAATGATCCCCCAAACTTTGGGTTATTTCAGAATTTCTGGAATTCACTGAAGTCTATTTCAGGTTTACTCCCAGACTAGAAAATTATACAGAGCTGCAGCAGCCTTCTAAGTTAGCTAATTTCCATCATCACCCTTGGCTGTCTATGGGTAATTAAGAGGTTAACATAACAAAAGTGGAGAGTGTACACTTGTGGTGGGAACCTGTACAAAGGGTGACCTTTGAGCCTTCCACCTGCCGCTGCCCATTCTGGTCACACACCAGTTTTCTTTGTGAATCATGAAAAAGTGTTTCAGGACATTGGCAAAGAAAGCCAGCTGTCCTGAAATGCTAAAATTTCCCAACAGCAATAAAAAGGGGATAAGAAACTGCAGTGTGAGTTGTTAATAAATATGAACTAACACATCTTATGTCAGCATATAAGTTAAAGGCCCCTCAGAAACAATTCAGAAAATGGGATTTCAGAAGAGAAACTGTATTAAATTTGTCTATTCAAACCCCTCTGTTTTTTTCACAGTAGCAATAGGATTTTTACACACACACACAATACCACACACACAATATCACAAACACATACCTTTCAGAACAAGTAATTTCACATAAGACCAAAAGATAAAACAATCGAAGGGTGACAAGCTTGGGGGGTCAATATGCATTATTAACTTGTGAGAAACCAAGTTGAGAGTGTGGTGAGAAGAGCAAAAGTATCAAAGTGTTTTCTCCAAAAGCTTTCTGACCAAAGTCAACAGCAGAATGCAATGAGTATTTAATAGCAGTAAATTCATATGCCTGCTGATTTTCCTCCATGTGAAAGGAGAAATGTAAAGGTCAACCAAATGATTTCTGTTTAGGTAGTAGAACTTGACAGAATGCAGTTCCAATCTCAGTACTGCCATTTACTAGTGGTGTGACTTCAGGAAGTTATTTAATCTCTTTGTTCCTCAGTCTTTCTCTTATGAAAATGGGTTTGATAAAAGAACTGACTTCATGGTTTTGTTATAAAGATTATATGAATTAATACAGGAAATGTACTTAGAACTGAGTGAAGCATATAGAAAGTTATTGTTACTGTTATTACTATTCCATTATTTAAGCTTTAAAAGATTGTAGTAGATTGAAAAGTAATTGGCATGTAACTTTAATTTACCTGACAAGGGTTAGAGTTTACTATCAGTTCACCAATTGCCCAATTGCCCAGTTTCCCAACTGACTGTTTAAATGACTGAGTGGTAATTAACCAATTACTAACCAGCTCAGTTAATATATAAGTAATCTCAGCCTTAAGTGAAGTGACAGGTGCTGTATTTTACTTTTGTTGTACTGTTGACAAGACTTATGTGTGATTCATAATCTTATTGGTACCTATTTATTGCACCTGTCTTGCAACTGTAACAACAATAACAACAATAACAAACAACAGGCCAGGCATGTTGCCAAGTAAAATCAGTAACATGAGCTGTTCCAAGATAATGAAAAATTATGCTCTTTATTAAGTTGGGTCCATATCAATAAAAGAAAAAGGGAATGACCAGAATATAATTTGCAGCCTAAAATGGCCCCAATGAGCTTGTAGGGATTCCCCAGACTGCCATCTGGATTTTTATCCAGTACACTAGGATGCCCTTGAGGGTTGCTTGAGAGGATGGGATATCAGGGAAAGGCAGGTTTTCCCTTTCTCTTCCTCTCCTCTGCTCAGCTGACGGCCCACCAAGTTGTCAGGCAGTATCTGATGTGCCCAACGATTTGGCACTACATCCTCAATCTACCTTTAAATGGCAGCATCAATCTTGTTTTGCAGGCAATACACTGCATGGACTTGCAAAAGGCTGAAGCTGGATATTAAGTGCTTAACAACTCTGGCACTCTTCTAAGTGCTTTATGTATGCTAACTCATTCTATGAGTGAAGAGGCAAGTATAGAAACAATGCCCAAAGGCACACAGCTGGTAAATGGTAGAGCTAGAATCTGAACCCAGGTGGCCTGACACCACAGCATCATGCTTTATCAGCACTCTATACTGCTTCTCTAGAACACTGTAGAACTTCTCCTTGTGCCAGACATTGTTTTAGATACCAAGGATACAATGGAGAGTAAGTCACAGACTTTATCTTCAAGGAGTTTTCATTTCTGTGGAGGAGATGGAGCATAAATAGGTACATAATAGATACATTTATTCAACAAATATTTATCAAGAATTGTATCAGTTTCCTAGGGATGCCATAAGAAAGTACCACAAACTGAGTGACGTAAAACAACAGAAATTTATTCTCCCACAGTTCTAGAAACTAAAGTTTGAAATCAAGGCGTCAGCAGGGCCATGCTCCCTCTGAGACTGAGTGAGATCCTACCTTGCCTCTATGTAGTTTCTGGTGGTGGCTGTAGATGCTTCTGTTGTCACATGGCATCTTCCTCCTTTTATAAGGACACCAGTCATATTGGATTAGGGCTCAACCCTATGACTTCATCTTAACTTGAATATATCTGCAAAGACTTTATATCCAAATAAAGTCACATTCACAGCTACTGAGGGCTAGGACTTCAGCATATCGTTTTGAGGGACACAATTCAACCTATAACAAGTATCTACTATGTGCCAGGCACTGTTCTAGGCATTGTGGATACCAAAGTGAATAAAACAGACCCCCCAAAAAGTGTACGGGTAAAATAAATGAGATAGAGAATAGCAGGAGTTAGAGTCAGAAATGTTACAGAAAAGGCCAGATCATGAGGGCCTTATAGGCCATTTGCAAATACTCAGCCTTCACTCTGAGAGTAATGGAGACCCACACAATCTGACTTTCATTCTGAAAAGATTCCTCTGGCTGATGTGTTGAGAAAAGGCTGATGTTGGTAGAGCAAGAGTGGAGCAAGGAGACCAGTGCAGAGGTTACCATGGTCACCCTAGTGACAGATAATAGTAGTTTAGACCAGGGAGGTAAGAGTGGAGGGGTGAGAAGGGGCTAGATTCTGGATATATCCTGAAGTTAGATAGGGTAATTCCAGTCTGTGATAAATACTATAAAGAAAAATACAATAGACAATGGGACAGAGAAGACTGAGAGAATGCTTCTTTACATTGAGCAGTTAGGGAAGGCATCTCCAAAAAGATCATACGTGAGCTGAAACCAAATGATGAGGAGGAAGGAGCCACGCCAAGCCCCAAGGAAAAAGCATTCTAGCATAAGAATAGGCCCCAAGATGAGAATGAGCTTGGACTCTTAGGGGAACAAAAATAAAAAGGTGAAGTCATGGGCTGCAGTGAACAAGGGAGACAGTGCTTGAAGATGATCTCAGAAGGATAGGTGGAGCCACAGTAAGAAGCTGAGAATTTATTCTAATTGCAATGGAAAGTGACAGCCAGGATTTGAAGCAGGAAAACTGTGATCTGATATGCTCTTTTAAAGGATCATTTTTCAAATTCATGGAGAAAGAAAGAATAGACATTACCAGGGGCTACTGGGAGAGTGGGGAGTTGTTATTTAATGGGGACCAATTTTCAGTTTGGAATGATGAAAAGTTCTGGAGATGGATGGTGGTGATGTTGCATAATGTGAATGTATTTAATGCCACTGAACTAACTATACACTTAAAAATGGTAAATATATATATATTTATATATATATAATGTATATTTTTATATAATGTATATATATTTATATATATATATAATGTATATTTTACCACAATAAAAATATATTTGGTGTAATATTTTTTAAAAAATCATTCTGAGGGCCAAGGAGAATATGACCTGTAGGGAGAAGAAAGGAAGCAGGCAGACAGGCAGAAACCACCCCTGTTGCTGAATTCTTTTCCCCTCCTCATTATAATATGCAGATACAACTTTACAAAAGCCTTTCTGTTCACCCATATCCAGATGTTCCAGTGGAAATTTTAAGATGTCTAAGTGCCAAAGTCTCAATAGGTTAGGAAGCAGTTACCTAACTTTTGCCTACAGTTGATCAACATGAAAACAGTT
Source organism: Pteropus medius (assembly GCF_902729225.1). Lineage (NCBI taxonomy): Eukaryota > Metazoa > Chordata > Mammalia > Chiroptera > Pteropodidae > Pteropus > Pteropus medius. The sequence goes on from NW_024344432.1 coordinate 786,919, forward strand.
TCAAATTCCTAAGGCTCCAGAGTAAGAAAATCCACAGCTGCCTTGAGGAACCTGCTCCAGAATCTGCCAGCCTTTGCTGTGAAGGAATATGTTCAGTGTATCTTAACTAAAGCCCTCTGATTACACTTTAAGTCTGTGTCCTCTTATTCTAGTTGCCTTGAGTTGAAAGACAGCTGGTTTCCATCCTCTGCAAAATAAGGCTCTCTATGCTTAGAGATTTCTGCCAAGTTCTCTTCTTCAAGCTGAAGAGTCTCAATTTAAGCTTTTATTCTATAAAATCTCTCTCTAAATGCTCACGTTTCCATTTAAATTGTTCATAACTGGATACAGTCCTCTCTAAAGAATAGGAAGAGCAAAACTATATGAGATCAGGGTAAAAGAAACATAATTACAGAATTATGGAGAGCCAGCACAAATGTCAAATTTTTACAGTTTCATCAACACTGTTAACAGTTATTTTTCTGAAGCTACCACCTTTTTAGGTTAATTAACAAATACGCAGTAGTTATGAGTTTAAGATGATCATAGATAATTGCACTACACAATTCACCAAATGCTGTTTATCTTCCAGAACCAACAAAATATGGGGAAAACAGAGCAAATGGTAAATCCACTAACTTCACCTGTGTAACAATCATTAACTAATCCATTTTAGTGGCAAATAAAGAAACACTCACCTATATAACAATGATCGAATTACAAAGAGCAATAGCAGTTAGCCCTGAGTTGCTAAATTCGAGCAGATTCATATGACAAAGATTGTATGTCACAAATGAGTCTTTGTAAGGCACACAATTGCAATAGCGTTGAAATTTAGATGTGTTATTGCTAGCTTATGGGGGAAAATGTCCTCAGGCTCCACATTAATTAATTTTCTGAACTTTTTACAATGTTTCTCTTACATTCTTTTGCACACTGAGCCATATGTATATGTTAATGGAGCAGCAGTTCTCAAACTTTTTGGTTTCAAGACCTCTTAAATTCTTAAAAGTTACTGAGGACTCCAAAGACCTTTTGTTTATATGGATTAATATCTATTTATATTTACCATATTAGAAAACTGAAAACTTTTACAATGTTTATTTATTTTAAAGTAACAATAGACCCATGTTCGTATAAATGTTTTGCGAAAAATGGCTATATTTCCAAAACAAAAAAAAGTGAGATGAGTGTCATTGTTTTATATTTCTGCAAATCTCTTTAATGTCTGACTTAATAGGAGACAACTGTTTCATATATCTGCTACATTCAGTCTTTTGTGATATCACACATCATACAGCTTCTGGAAACTTCTACTCTACACTCAAGAAAAAAATGAGAATTAGGAAAGCAAATCATTTCTTAATATTATTATGAAAATAGTTTTTATCTTGTATATCCCCTAAGAGGTCATGTGAACCTCCTGGGTCCCTGGACCACACTTTGAGAACCATTATTAGTTGAGGTTATAGGGACCAAAATTATTTCTAGGAAACTGAAATTAGTAAGTACAAAGTCTGTAGATTCTGGAAATCATAGAGATCAAATGGAAAGTAAACTCTACCTTTTTATGAAATACCCTATGCTTTAAACCATGCTAATCATATCAAATCCATAGGCAATAAAGCTTAACAAAATGACCCCATCACCAAGTGTTACTCAAGCATTATCTTCATTTCACCTTGAGAGTTAGTTTTCACTGGGTTAAAGAGAAAGCATCCTTATTCCTTAGGGCATACAACCTGACTCCCAGACTCCCTTAAGCCTATTATATTCTTGTTGTTTTTCTCTCCTTCCTTGTTTCTAGAAGCCCAAACACAAATGGCTATAAAGATGTCACACACAGCAAGGAAGCTCAATTTGAGACAGATCGTTTAAGCAGATTTTATTCAGTCCCAGGGAAATTTACATAACTTGATCTTTTCTGGACCTGAAACCAAAATTCTGTCTTCTCAGAGAAGCTTACAAATCTTAAGCAAAATCTCTAAAATATCATAGTGGAGAACAAAGCATGCCATGCTCCTATAGCCCTAAGATATGAATAGTTATCTTGAGACTCAATTTTTAGTTGAGTATTTGTTTGAGAAAATGGCAAAATATATATGCAAGCTCTTATTTTACCCTTTTCTATCTTTCACCCCTTTATACTGATCTATTAGGAGAAATGTGTGTGTTGGAGGTGGGCAGTATATTAATTTCTAGAAAGATAAGAAAAAAATGTCATTAATCCCACATCTCATAAAAAAAGTAGTTATTTGGCTCTTGGGAAATATTTTATTTATCCATTTCTAACTGTATACAAAAAAAATGTCAAACAAAAAATAGCTTAATTGGCCCAATCCAGAGACTAAATCTATGTGAACAAAGCCTTATTCTTGTTGGGGGATGGCAGAACAATTTCCGCAAAATTAAATTGGAATATATGCTTCTATGTGTATCTTTCACTCTTTGTAACTGGAAGGAGAAAACTAGTTGGCTCTATCTTATAGTAGAACATGTATTATAACCAAACGTGGTTTAAAAATATAAAAGCAAAAAAAAAAAATGGCTTTTTTTTTTTAATAAAAAGAACCCTAGGGCTTTGCCTTTGGATAAGATATCACTGGGGACATTTTTTTTTAATTCAGTAAAATACTCAAATAGCAAGTGTCAAGGTATTGTATATCCACCCAGTTGGTAAAATAAGTCAGTTAATTTGGCAGGTAAGTATTAAGTAATCATGCTGTCAGAATCGGGTGAGTATCAAAGGGAGAAAGACAAAGACTGAACAAAGGAGGAAAAATAAAATAAGTAGCAGATTATCAAATAAGTAAATAAAAATGAGAACTTCTCAATACTCCATTGTATCCCCCACAAACCAGCTCAACCCTGCAGACATTTTCCCCTCCTGGTTGGAAGTCAGGAAAGCAACGTGGGTATGAGCCTGACTGCTTGAGAACTGTGCTGTTGAGAGCAGTTTTCAAATGTTTCAGAGAAGAAAGGCCTGGTCCCTTTAAGAATTAAAAGCTGGTCTCTGGCAAGCAGAGAGTTGTAGAATGGCAAAGAAGCCTATTTCTCCATACATAAGCTTTTCTCCTGAAAGAGGGAGCTGAATTAGAAGTATAGCTGCCAGGAAAAGCCTGACTAGAGACCATTTAAGCAGATTTTATTCACATCCAGGGAAATTCACATAACTTGGTCTTTTCACTTCTTAAAATATAAAATGTATTTGTAAGTGCACTGAAACCACCCCTACTCTGGGTGGCAAGGAAGGGACCTTATTTATCTATGAAGCTTACCAGTGCTTTGCACAGGGTTGGGCACATAGTAGGCCCTCAATACATTTGTGGAATCAAAAGAAAGGATGTCTCTAGACAGTATCCACTATTAGTCATTACCATTCCTTTATGTTCTGCAAAGAAACAGTGATTTCAGGCCTTTCTGACTCTGATGCCAAGTTCCTTTTCATTAAAAAGACTGAAGAGCCTGAATAGAATTATGGTAGAAATGAAAGGGATAGTTGAGATTAATGTATGATAAATTTCTTATTTTATAGATGAGGAAACTGAAGCCCAAGGAGGTTAATGGATTTGCCTAAGATGACCTAACTAGTTAATGCCAGACCCAAAATAACCCAGACCTCCTAATCTTCCCATGTAGCATCAAGTAGAGCTGAAGTAATAAACCTGGATCTATGGATGAACTTTAAGAAGTCCAAAACCTTGTCCAATAATGTGTATGTAAAATTCCATGTGCATTGCATTTGTGGGGGAGATGGTCCAAAGTTGTCACTTGATTTTCAAAAAGGTATGTGACCTTCAAAACTGTTTAAAACTCCAATCTCAAAGGGAGAGTCATTAGAGAGTGATAGGGAGCCATTTAATGCCATTGCTCCTTTATCGTAAGGGGCTGAGATCAGAATTTTGATGAGAAGTTCCTCTGAGACCTTCAGCAGGCAGAAGCAACAAGCAACAAGACTTGTGAGAGCTCGGGCCTTCCAGTGTGTGAGGGTGCTAAATGTTCTCCTTAGTGCAAAATAAGAATATTCAAAGGTAGATTAAAAAGTGGCTGGTAACAATCAGTAGTCAGTGGGACAATGGCACCACATTGTACCTGGGTATTTTGATTCCTTTAAACTTTGCTAAAAATTATTTGACCTTGTATATATACTTACTAATTAGAGGATATTTCTCCTGGTACTGATGGAGCTAATATATGGTAATAGAAGATAATGGGTGGCCTCTTCAAGCATGGATTTTAAGAAGAGTTTGCCCAATGTAACACAGATATATGGTTAGCTGGTTAACAAAATGAATCAGGTAAAGTTGGGAGGTATAAAAATGATATAATCATATGTTAACTTAGATTTAACTTAAAACACAAATGTACGTTTATTTGCTAATATTTTGATGAAATGTCAAGGCCTTTGAAGATAGGTCTGCTAATTGGAGTTGTATAGTCTTTCTTACATGAACCGCCCCCATAATGAAATCATCTATGATTTTCAGATTCCATTTCTACAGAGTGGATTGAGAACTCGACACTTCTGAGGAAATTAGTGACGAATATTTCAAGAAATTTAATGATTTCTCCTATCTTTTACAGTTGCCTCCCCACATCCTAATTTGCCAATAACTTTTTAACAACTCATATTTATTGAGTCTTATGAACCAAACTAATTTTCACAGAAACAACATTGCACTCACATTTCATCCATTCATTTAATATTTGATTAGACTATGTAACTTCCACTACTAACTATAACTGCCGTAAACAGGTAAGGAACAAACACAACTATCTCTGTTAAGCATGGAGTCCATTTGGTAGGAGCAGAAGTGCTCAGGCACAGTGGAGAGCGGTCTCCTAACTGCAAATGTAGTATTCAGCATGCCGTGGGCATCAGTAAGCAGGGCTTGCAAATGAAATGGAGAACATTGGTTCCTCCAACAACATAAGTAAGTATAGATCAATTAACAAAGCTTCTATTGTTCATTGTCAGTCACCGGGTCCTGGCCTCAGTTTTGGTAATTCAAAATACATGATTTTACCACTTGAAAGAGTGGTTCGCACTCATCGAAATTGAAGTAATTGAGCTATAAACCAGAATGCAAATGTGTTCTCTTATGGTGTATTGAACACTGATGCCCAAAGCTGCAATGGTCCATTCCATAGCTTCTCTCTTCCCCACTCCCCCTGCCCCAACACTAACCTGGTATTCTAAAAGCTACAGCACACAGAGAGGGTGAAGACGAATATCAAGTATATCAAAAAGTCTTTCTGATAAAGGGATAATGGGAGTCATTATAGCATTGTGATTAAAAGCACAGGCTTTGGAGTTACACAGACCTGAGTCCCATCACAGATCTGAAACTTATAAGCTTGAGCAAGTCGCTCACACTCTCCTAGCCTAGGTTTTTACATCCTTGAAACAGAAGTGATAATACCAATACCTACTACATCGCGTTATTGTAAAAGTTAAATAAGACAAAAAATATAAAGCACCTAGCATTGTCCCTGACACGTATTAACTACTCGCTTTATGGTAGTTATTTTTATTATTAATAAGAATGTGGACTGAATCCTAGAAGAAAAATTTTGTCACCCTAAGCAATGGTCTCCAATCTGGCTTCATGGATTTTCTAGGACAATGACTGACACATGATACTTTACTCTTAGGCTCTGAGAATGTGTGTACACACACACGAACACACACATATACACACTGATATAACCATTCTGGAGAGCAGTCTGACACAATTTAATCAGAGTATTCATGTACCATATGAACTAGCAATCCCACTCCTGGGAATATATCCCAGAGAAACTCACACACAGCCTAAAAGGGGACATTTGTGAGGAGTGTTATTTGTGGTAAGGGAAGTTGGAGCAACCTAAGTGTCCATCACTGGGATATAATGGTTAAGTGGAATGTGAAGGATACACACTGGAGTATATCATGCAGCAGTTAGAAGCAACAAAGTAGGTGGACATACAACAACATGGATAGATATTGAGGATATGGTCTTAAATGTATATATATTCAGAAATAGAATCAGGTCTTTGGAAAAACCATTAATGTAAACTTTTAAAACACACCCACAATGTAACCTTACATATTCTGTAAAGTTAGTCCTATATAACCTATATATTCTGATACATACAAGTTTGAATATACACATTAGACACAGTGGAATCATTGCCAGCGCAGGGGGTAGGGAAGGAAGGAAAGAAAGGTGCTTGTAAAAGGGAAGGAAGGAATGAAAGAATCAAGGAAGTGAAGGAAGGAAGGAGGGAGGGGAGAGTTTTGTGTGTTTTAATAATGACAGTGTGTTTTGTATTTGAGGGATAAAACTCAACCCTCCAATGTAATAAATAAACAAATAGCACCAACAGATAGTTGCCAATAATTCTTGGTTATTACAATAAACTTGGGCCCATTTCTGAACTAAATGTTTGGGAACTACAGGAGTATGTCCTTTTTTCAAATAACTAGACTACTCTGCTATTACCACTGCTCATTTGACTAAATTCTCTTTCTTCTTTCACTGTAAATATCCCAGGTTGGGAGTCTAGAAAATGAAGAGGAATGGAGATTATTAATTTTAATATTAACCTATTAAATTTCATTGAACTACAATCAAACAGTGAGAGAGACGATGTATATTGCGATACATGCTTTAACCAAAACAGGTCAATTACCAATATTTGAATGCTTGTACCATTATTTATTCATCATGGACATACAAAAAATCAGTAAAATATTCAAATAGCAAGTGTCAAGGTATTGTATATCCACCCAGTTGGTAAAATAAGTCAGTTAATTTGGCAGGTAAGTATTAAGTAATCACGCTGTCAAACTCTGGTGAGTATCTAAGGGAGAAAGATAAAGACTGAACAAAGGAGGGGAGAAATTATAGAAAAGAAATATGAAGGGGGCCAAAAAGAGGCATAAGGAGAAAATAAATACAGTGTGACAGGTTCAACAGTGGGATGGATGTCTCCATTCTATCAGAGAGAGAATATCCTAGAAATAAGGATAGACACTTCAAAGACATACCAGTGGAGCTGAAGGTTTTTGTCCATCAGATAGAGGCTGTTAATAAAGGTGAATTATGGATTAAAGTGGTCTTTCAATGTCAGCTTTCTCCATCTTCTATCTTAATGTTTTAGGCACTCTACATACAACATATTGGGCAGCATATATGACAGTCACATACAGATACTGTGTTCTTATCTCCTCACTGCCTGGGCCAGCGGTTGGCAAACTTTTTCTGTGAAGGGCCAAATAGTAAATATTTTGGCTTTGCAAGCCAATGATGATACCATTGTTCATCAGACTTTCCCTCTCTGTTTGACTAGCCATTATTTTCTCAACTCATGTTTTCCTCATATAATTGTATTGTGTCCTTTGTCTTTGTAAGAGGGAAGGATCAGTGTCAGTCAGAGATAAAAAATGGATCTAGATAGAAAATATCCTCTCTTCTGGGCATCTCTTTTCCACCAATGCCAGTTCTCTGTATTCAGCCTACTTGGTTCTTCATTTCCCAAACTTTTACTCTGATCACCTGACTTACAGGTACCTTGGTCCTAGACTCAGTCTTTGATTTTTTTTTTTTGAGACCTAGTCCTCTAGGAAACAGAAGGGCAAGGGAATACCTTCTAAAAGGCCTCAATATGGCCTCAATTCCTCTTTCTCTCCCCCTTACAACCAATATATCAGCAAATCCTGTTGGTAACACATTCCAAACATATCCAGAATCCAATCTCATCCCTCTGTTGCAATCCTGTTGCAAATCACCATCATTTCTTGCCTGGACTATTTGTAATAAACTCCCAGTGGGTCCATGCTTCAGTCTTTGCCTCACTACACCTATACACAGAGTTTATACTATATAGAGAGAGAGTTATATAGAGAGTTTATAGTTATATAGAGTTTCTACTATATATATACTATAGAGAGCTATCTATACCTCTCTATATATCCCTTTTTAATGTATTATTTTTAAAAGTTTTAGACTTACAGTAATGTTGCAAAAAGAATACAGAACGTGTCCACAGACGCTTCACCCAGCTTCACCTAATGTTAATATCTTGCATAACCATAGTTCATTTATCAAAACTAAGAAATATAAATTGATATATTACTATTAACTGAACTACAAATTTTATTTGGATTTCACTAGTTTGCCCACTAATGTCCTTTCTGATCCGGGATCTAATCCAGGATACTGCATTGCATTTAGTCACTATGTCTCCTTAGTCTCCACCATTTTGTGACAGTTTCTCAGTCCTTCCTTGACTTTCATATCCTTGACACTTTTGAAGAATATTGGTCAAGTATTTTGTATAACACCCCTCAAGGTGTGCTGGTCCGATGTTTTTTCATGATCAGATTGAGGTTAAGCATTTTTGGCAACAATACCACAGAAGTGATATGTTCTCAGTGCATCGTATCAGGTGTAAATGATGTCAATATGACTTATTATTGGTAATGTCAACTTTGATCACTTGGTTAAGGTGGTGTCTGCCAACTTTCTCCACTCTAAAGAAATATTTTTTCTTTTGTAATTGATAAATATCTTATAGGAAGACCATGCAAATATCTTGGTTCTTATCTGTCCACTGATTTAAGCATTCATTGATAATTCTTTTTTTCCAATATTTTTTTTATTTTTCAATCACTGATAATTCTTAATAAGAATTATTACTGTGATGTTTGCCCAGTGATGATCATCTATTTCATTCCTTCTACATTTATCAACTGTAAAGAAAAGCCATCCCTTCTCCTTATTTAGTTATTTATTTATTTTAATTAGTTTCAAGTATACAGTACGTTGGTTAGACATCTATATAGTTCATAAAACGATCCCCCCAATTGCTCCCTCCCTCCCCTGACCCTCCACCTAGCCACCGTATTAATGCTAACTGCATTCCCTATGCCGTGCTCCCAATCCCTGTGACCATCCATTAGCTACTAATTTGTACTTCTTTAACCCTTCACCCCATTCTTCCAGCTTCCCACACCCCATTCCCCCTGTCCACCACCAAATTGTCCACTATATTTGTGAGTCTGTTTTTGATTAGTTTGCTCTTTTTATTTCTTAAATTCCACATATAAGTGAAATCTAGTGTTTCTCTGTCTGACTTAAATACCTTCTAGGTTCATCACAGCAATCTATTTTTCCATTCCCTTCCTTTTCATATGTAGGGATCTGTTTTCTTATCCTTTTAGCGATTCCATCCCTTGGTTGGAACACTTAATTCTTTTCCCTTTAAGGTACTTATTGATAGGAATGTAGTTCTTACCATTCTTTATTCCTGTTTTTGATACATGTTTTTTCTTCTTAAAGAAGTCCCTCCAAATATTTCCTGTAATTCTGACTTAGTGGTGATAAATTTCTTTATTTTTGTCTGGCAAGCTCTTTATCTGTCCTTCAACTCTAAATGATAGCTTTGCTGGATAAATTATTCTTGGTTGTATATGCTAGGTCTTCATTCTTTCTAAAATTTTTTGCCAAGCCCTTCTGTCCTGCATAGTCTCTCTTGAGAAATCAGCTGCCAGTCGTATGGGTGTTCCCTTATATGTAATTATTTGTTTTTCTCTTGTTGCTTTTAATTTTTTTCTTTGTTTTTAACCTTTGGCAATTTTAATTATGATGTATCGTGGTGTGGGCCTCTTTGGATCCCTGATTTCTGGAATTCTCTGAGCTTCCTGGGGTTGTATGTCCATTTCCTTCTACAGGTTAGGGAAGTTTTCCATCATTATTTCTTCAAACAGCTGTTCAACATCTTGATTTTCTTCAGTTACACCAATCAGATGGATATTTGGACCCTTAATAGTGTCCCATATGCTCCTTAAACTATTTTTATAGCCTTGGCATCTTATCTCTTGCCATTCCGATTGGTATCCTTGGCTTTTTCCTCCTCTAGATAGGGCATTTGTTCATTTTCTTTATTCATTTTGTTTATTCCTTTGTTTATTCCATTTAATATACTTCTCATCTCAGATAATGTGTTCTTCATTTCAGACTGCTTCTCTTTTATAATTTCCATTTCCATTTTTATGTTTTTTATCTCTTTGTTGAAGTTCTCACTGAATTTATCTCCACTTCCCAAAAGTTCATTGAGTATCTTTATAACCAGTGTTTTGAACTCTGCATCTGTTAGATTACTTGACTCCATTATATCCGGATCTCTGTTCTGTTCTGTCATATGGTTTCTGCTTCTTTGTCTTCCCATTTTGGCTGCCTTTCTGTGTCTGTTTCTATGTATTAAACAAAACTCCTAAGCTCCCTGCCTTTCTGTGTCTGTTTCTATGTATTAAACAAAGTTCCTAATGTGGATTTGTGAAGTTTAGTGTGGTTTTGTGAAGTAGGTGTCCAGTGGCACAGTCCTGAGAGAGGTTCAGCTGCAGGCCAAGTTTAGCCCAAGCCTCTGCCCCTCCAGGGCCACCTGTTAAGATTCACCTAGCAATCCACAGATGCGGTGCTTATAGTTGCCTCAAAAGGCCACACCAGAAACCGAGTCCAGCTGCTTCCAGTGTGAGTCTAGGCGCTGCTCAGCAAGGAGCACCTGACTCACTGAGGATATACCTGGATGTGGGTTGGGTGGGGCCCAAGTTGGGGAAGGCGGGGTTTCAGGGGATCCTCTAGGCTGAGCGACCTGTTATCCAGTTTGATGACCTAATGGCTATGGTGGCCCTGTGTCCCTGCACTGGTAGGGGTGACGGCTCAACAGGAAACAATGGACACCGCCGGCACTTCTGTACGAGTGAGTCTCCATTCAGCCCTCACTCCAACAATGTATCCCTGAGAGTTCCTGGTAGCCTCTGGGCGCAGCCGAATTGGCACTGATGCTCAGAGCGAGTAGGTCCATCACTGCGAAAGTCTGTTTGCGGACACGGCCCCTGTAAGAGGCGTCTGCCACTGCTGCTGCTGCAGCCTCAGTCTCAGCTGCTCAGTACCGGGCAGCCCCATGTCCTCTCCCCGTCCTATGCTGTTGCAAGGTGATTTCTTGGATTTCTCCCTAGTTGCATGGCTTGTTCATCTAGATCCCAGGCGATTTTTTCTTGCTGCTGCTCCTTGTTTCTGTCACAACTTTGATTTGGTCACCAGAGAGATAAACAGAACCTCTATCACCTATGCCATTTTTTTTCCTCCCTCCCTTCTCTTTTATTAATTAATGAAACAATTAAGCCCAGTCCCTAGCCAATTCATCAGCTGGATGCAGCCTTATGAGTAAACACTGGAAAGCCAGCAGAACCACCCAACTGAGCCCAGCCCAGATTGCAAATTTCTAAGCAAAAACAATACAAAACAAAACCCATGCTGTTGTTTAAAGACATTGTGTTTTGGGGCAGTTGCTATATAGCAATAACTAACCAATATAGTGTCTTTAATCAGAACCTCTCATACTCTGGCACCTTGAAAAAAATTATGTTAGTGAATCTGGGGCTGCCCTGGAACAGGGAGGAAAAGCAGAGCTCCAAGTTCAAAAATTATAGTAATATAGATATTACTGTATTCAGTGTATTCAAATACCAGTAATAGAGTAGTGTTCGATTGCCACGACCAGAAAATTCAAGACAAGAGAAAACTGAGCTTTCAAGGTCACCAAGAAGCCCCCTTCACCCCAGCAAAAAATAAATTTCCTCACCAATTAACCTAACATTCCACCCACTCGAATCCTTTTGCTTCTTTGTTCATTTGATAGTTATTGAGCCTTTTCCAGGTTGTAGGTGTACAAAGATATAATCCTGGACTTTGATTCCAACTTTATTAAAATACAAGCTCACACTTTTATCTATTGTTAGTCATTTGTACCTTCAAGAGAAATCAAGACCTAAGAACAAGTGTGGCTACCAAGAAGGGAAGACTTTGAACACACAGCTTCTTGGCCGGGAGAACACAGAGCCAGCTGCAGCCAGTAATGGAGGACTGACACATTTCTTTGTTCTGCCCAGGGCTGTTCCAGAAACCATTATAATCCAATTTAGTCATTTGTCCTGGAAAGGTTGGTGAGCCTGTACACCCAGCCTATCTTGAATGAAATGAATGAAATGCAAAGAAATAAATTTTCATCGAAAAAAAGAAAAGTGGTAAAAAGTTAGTTTTTTGTCCCCCTTATTATTTTGATAGTCTCCCCTCTTAGGGAAAAAAAAAAATCATCTTGAGACCCTCTTTCCCCTGAAACTAAGGTTTCACTGGAGAATGACTTATGAAGCAGCACAGTAACAATAACAATACTACTACTAATAATAACTACAATAATGATTAATTTTTTGAGCATCTACTACTCACCAGGCATTTCATTCTAAATGCTTAACTAGCATTTAGGGGTCTGGCAACGTGCCAGGGAGGAGGGCACCAAGACTTATGTATAAATGTAAGTGTACTGGATATCTCAAGAGAAGGCAGCAACCTTAAAAGTATCATTTGATTCACACTTCTATTGCAAGATGTTGGGATGTGCTTTCCATTTGTTGAATGCATGATGTAAAAACAATATCAGTATAGGATGACAACAGTAAATGCTGCCATTACTTGAACACCCACTTACTCAAAAGCTAAGGAAATAGCCTCAATTTATTCTCACAACAACCTTGAGAGGGTACTGCAATGCTCCCCATTTTACAAATGAAGAAATGCAGCAAAGTCCTAGGGCTAATTAATAATAGCATAGGTGTTGGAGCCAAACTGTCTACACCTTGTCCCTTCACCTGTGTCTTTCTATCCAGCAAATAGCCTAAAATAAATGCTAATAAATAGAAGGATCTAAAGTAGAGACTCTTAATCTGGGGTCATAACTTAAAGGGTTCTGTGAACCCCTGAAGTTAAATGTCATATAGGACTAAAACCCTAATTAAAAGGTGATCCACACTAGAAAATGTAACACCCCACTTCAGACTGTGTTAACAGATTAAGGTAGGCAACACCCCAATATGTATGATGGCTGTTCATCTGCACCTGCCTCTAAAACTCACTGCATCCAAAAAGAGCCTATTTCTTTATCCACATAATGGCCTCACACAAAGCACAGCTGGGTTTTCTGAGAGTGGAGTTAAACCTGCTTTGCAGCAGTTATAAGGCAAGGAGTGCAACACCTTGCCCAGCAGAACATCTGGATGACCCCAGAGTCTTGGTGCACAGTGGCTTGGACACCGTCCTGTTTAGAAATATAAGTACAAATGTATGGCTGCTGTAGGTCTCTTCTAGGCTTATTTTTCTATAGACAGGGATTGGATTCTGATTCTGGTCCAAATAGAAATTAGGTCAGTTATTCCGTTTTTGAAAACCTAGCAGGAATACTGTTCTTTAAATGCACTCATTAGGCTAACTGAATATTTTCCAAATAGGAATTAGAGGGAGATTTCCAAGCCTCATTCAAGCCCACAGCTTGATCTTGCTTTTCAATCTCATTGCAGAATTATCCGCTGGTCACTCACAGTCATTGCTGTCTCCTGCCCACACTCACAATGTAGAGTTTGCTCAGAATAGAATACGTTTGCTCTGAATGTTGAAAAACATTTGTTCAGTATTGGAAGAGCTCAAGTTCTTATTGGAAAATTTTTCATCGTAGTGAAAAAGAGAAAAAAAATGCTAGACCTTTTCCTGCCCCTCCCTCAAAAGGAGGAAGGAACTTGTTTCTTTATTTAGGTAAAGCAAGGAAGAGAGTGCCAGATCTCAACAAACACCAGCTCAGCTCTTCTCTCTCTCTTGCCTGGAGAAGTGTCAGTATGAGTTGTGAGATACAGGTAGGCCCATGTATTGCCCACAGAAAGATGATTCACTGAGCCCTGCTCAAACTCATTATGTCACCCTCTTAAATGTAGACACATTCCGTCCAAATGCAGGGCTTGTGATGACGGAGCACCGGTAGTGTGGGAAGATGGGTGCTCACTCCCCTCAGGACTGAAATCCCAAAGCTCAGCTAAGAGGAAACCACTATGCTCTCTTCTTCTACATTTTTTTCTATTTGCCTGGATGTTTGATATCTTCACACAGACCTAGCATGGTGGTGACCAGTAGTAAGGGCCTAATAAGTCCATGTTGCTTGACTAACTCACATAGTCTGCTATCTGAATTAGTTCAAGCTATTCATCTTATGTTCAAGCTATTCTAAATTTTAGTGTTCCTAAATATACTTTCAAAATTAAAACTCTTATAAAAAGTCCTTTACCTCACACTTTGGAATAGCTAAACTATGGAAAAAAGGTATAAATCACATTCTTCTAACTCCAAGACCTTTCTCTAATGGAGGCCTACTATGATAGTTTGGATTTGTGTAAACAACCCTCACTCCCTTCCTGTAATAGGATTATAAATTCACAGCTTTTGCCATTTGGCTTTGCAGTAGGAGTTTGCCAAGTAAACATCTCCACCCAATTGACTTTAGGCCTAGTCTTGTGACTTGCTTTGACCAATAGAAGGTAAGGAGAAGTGACAGTGTGTCTGCTATGAGCAAAAGTAACTTTTGTGCTCTTATCATTCATCATGCAAAAAGCATGTCTCAGATCACTGCTGTTCCTTAGCCTGGACATGTAGCAAACGTGAATCAGGCCCAAAACCTGGATCCAAGCCCAGCTGAGCCTAGCAAAGCCAAGCCAACCAGTAGACCCATAGACAATAAATAAAGAAGTATTTTTTTTAGCTACTAAAATATTGGGGTTGTTTGTTACTGCAGCTAAAACTGACTAATGTATCTTCTAAATCCAATGCATCAACAGGTTATTCTGTAACAAACCACAAGAATGCATAAAGGTATGGGACATGTGTCCATCTCTGCTTCTAAGAAACAATGTGCCCTCATCAAAATACCCAGGGCCATGTCGGTTCATTTGAAAACAGCATTCTATTTCTCCCATCTGTATAACCATAGAAGAATTATCACTGGTACTTATTTCAGAAATGTTAGCCTAAATTTTTCTCTTTTAAACCTATATAGAAAGGAAAGTTGACGACAGTTTTATTTCTTGAAGCCTTTTGACACACTCAACTGTTTGGGGTGGTTTAGAATCTCCAACACTGAGGTTTACTTACCATTCTTTTATTTACCCCCCTCTATACATGAGAAATATTTATAGCTGCTATGGTTAGTTTTGAAATAAGTATACTATATGTTAGCTGTTGATCAAAGGAAGACAAGGAAACGAATGAAAGGCAAGAAATGACTGAAGCCTCCAATAATACAGATGATTTGACGACACTAGGAATGGATCAGAGAATGCCAGGTCTTGACGTTGATTTTTCAGAGCCTTCTTAAGTCCATCCGTTCATAATATTAACATAATATTAACCTGTCATCATATTTCTCAATCTCCAAATTTCCCTCCCCCTTTTCCTTTTGTTTCTCTATTTCTTTTATATAAGACTGAATAATGTTGAGCTGCTTTCACCCTAAGAAGCTGTGAATTGCTGAGTTCTGTTTAGTTCCTGGTATAATTGGAAACAATTGAATTTGAATAGCAATTTGGTTTTCACATCTTTTATTTATTAACGTTCTTCAAAATATAGAAAGTAAAAGGGTAAAAACAGTTTTACATAACATAGAGAATGTCAAGAACAGAAAAAAAACGAGGACAAAGAAAAAATAGAAACTGAATAAAAATATGAGTTTAATTCTACCTAGAGAGTTTCAGTTCTTACATCTGTTTGTACTAATGTATATTTCTCATCTAAAGCCATGTTAATCCACAAATATTATAGATATAGGGTTTATCTATTTAATAAATAGACTCAGGGACTGTGTAACTAATATTCAGAAGGAGGTAAAGCATTTGCTTTGGTCTCCACTTAAAATGTAAAGATAGTAAAGGAGTAGGTATGACTTGTTGAAGTCCATATATAAATAGTTGGGCATCACCATATGTAAAACTAATATTTGCTCTGTTCCTGGCATGCACAGTTATGTTCAGTTTGTTATACACTTTTCTGTGTATATATCACACTTCAACTAAAAAGGGCTTTTTAAAATTGAAGAACAAGTAAGACACTAATCCTGTCTCATTTTCTTCCCTAGGATTTGGTGGTAAATGTACTTATGAACTAGCTATGCAGTGGTCAAAAATAGGGGAGAATTAGCACAAAAAAAAATCCAGAAAGTTTAATAATCTACTACTTAGAAAATCCTTCCTGTGCTATACAGTTCTCTCTTGTATACAAGTGGATGGAAAGAGTGGTGTGTATTGTCCAAGGCACATCCGGTCTTTGCCATCTCCCACCAGGTTTGGAAACCTCCAAGTGGCTCTTTCTTCCTGGGAACTAGACTTGCAATCCTTGGTTACTCTTCTTGGTGATTCAGGGACCAGGCTCAAGTCAAAATGCAAGGGTTTAAGTACCAGCTTGGCCACTTCCTAGCTACACAACTTTGAGCAGGTATTTAACTCACCCTATCTCAGCTTTGTTATCTATAAAATAGGGACAACAATAGTTCCTACTTCCCAGGATTACTACAAAGAATTACATGCCTGGTACCTAGGATGTGTTCGAAAAATGTTAATTAATATCATAACTTCTTTGGTAATGGTTTAATATATAAGACATAAATAACTCAGGGAAGAAATAACACCTGATTTTGCCCAAATTGATTTTTCCATGAAAAAATATAAATGGCTGAAGTGTTCATGGGAGAAGTGTATTAATGTTTGCAACTTATTTTAAAATATGCCAAAAAATAAGCTAAATTGATGGATGGACAACAGGATCAATAGGTGGATAATTATGTGATAAAATATAGTGAACCGTTCATTGTAGGATCTAGGTGATGGGTGTGTGGATGTTTAGAGCACAATTTTTCAATTTTTATGTATAGACGTTAGAAAAACAGAAAAAAAAATCTGAAAAAGAAGTGAATGACATGAATATTTAAATCCTGTATAATTAATTAAGTATCAGCAGAGACCTTGCATTGTACAACTTCAAGTTAAATATAAACACCTAATTATGGACTTTTTCCTTCCTTTTCTAAACTTGTGCCAAACTTCAGTTTTCCTTTCTAATTTCAGAAAAACCTTTGCTTTCACCCTAATTTTTCTATCTTGTCAGATGTTCCGATGAATGCTTCTTTCTCATTCTGTTTATGAGCATATTTTGTGTTCAAAGCCTTCTTCCTACACAAAGTGATAAGAACCACAAAGCCTACCCTGGCTTGTCACACCCCAAGAAAATAAGAGGAGGGATGTGAGGCCCCTTCTCTCTTTTAACGGCCCAATAGACATGATCCAATTATCCCAGAGATCTAAGTTATTTATATTTTATCCATTCCTTAAATTAGGCAAATTCTAAGGCTATCTAATTCTAAGAGTACATTAATTCTCCAGAGAAATGTGGTTTTCATTTAAAATTCTGTCATTGTTATCTCTTTCTATAAAGAGCTTCATATTTGGTCCATTATTGTTTGGATCAACAAAAGGAGAGAAATCTCTGGCAGACACAATTGGTTTGCCTCCCCCACAGCCCTTCCCCACCTTCTTTCTTGCTTACCAGCTCATAAGACTATCTATGGGCCAAAAATTAAATTGGAGACCTGGTGGAACCCAAGTGAGTTGTGCTGGACTTCCCATTTCTCCCAGTAAAAATAAAGTGATTGAAAGCTGGAAATGCATAATAATTTACATCAGCTGTGGATGCTGTGGCAGTTGTAAAACATGTCCACAAATTCTTTGTCTTCCCTTTGAAAGATAGGGTCTACAAGCGAGATTGGAAAGACAGGCTGAGAAAATGAGCCTCTGGATTTTCTAACATCTATAATAAGAAATCTATAAGGAATACAAGGTTCAGAATGGTTTTTAGGTAGTCAATCAGAACAGTCTGCCACAAATATCTTTAGAATAAATACACAATCAAATAACCAACTTATTGGTAGAGGGAAAGAAAGAACAGATTTATTTTGCTACCGAATGATCATTTTGAGGGCTAGTAATTTATCAACATCTGAAAACAATTTCTAGTCATGTTATACAACTCTTGACTTTTGTATTGTGATGCTTTGATATCGATGCCCCTATCTCTATTTCTTTTTATAATTGTCATTTTATTTTTTTTATCTGAGGTATTACATACATACAGTATAGAATGTGCTCTAATTGCAAGTGTGCAGCTCAATACCTTTTGACATACATATACCACCACCAGACCAAGATCTAGAATATTTCCAGCATCCAGAAGGCTCTCTCCTGCCCCCTCTCAGTTAATACCTCTCAGTTAATAAGGATAACCACTGTTCTGACTTCTATCATTATCTATTAGTTTTGCCTGTTATTGAACTTCATCTCAATGATTTATACACTATGTACTTTTGTGACTGGCCTCTTCCATAATGTCTGTGGGAATAAGTGGGGATTTTCTTGTTCGTTTTTGGCTGAGTAGTATTTCATTTATCTACATATTATAAATTTTTTAGCCATTCTCCTTCTGATAGGCATTTAGGTCATTTCCAATTTGGGGCTATTATGAAAAGGCTTCTATAAACATTCTTATAATGCATGTCTTTTGATGGACATGTGCATTCATTTCTCTTGGGTATACATCTAGAAGTGGAATTTCTGGATAATAGGGTAGAGATATGTCCCGCTTTAGTAAATACTACTGGAACCATTTTTGCAAAGTTGCTATTCCCCCATTTGTTTGTGGTTTCTAAGGTATTAATATGCTTCCCAAGGCTACCTCTTCCCACCAAAACAGTACTTTTAAAGAGAAGTCTTACAACACATAACTTTTCCTCTATGATTGGCCCCACGTCATCCTTTCAGCCTGTCTCTGTTGCTCTGACAACAAAGGCCAGCTTAAAGGAACTTAAAACTAAGTGAATAGTTAAGGCTCTCTCATGACCTAATAAAATATAAGCAGGTAAAGGCAAATGATTTTTAAGTATGTTTTAATTACATCTCATTTCCTAAACTTGAGTAACTTTCTTTTTCCCTTTGGTTCATGCCTTTGTGGTTTAAAGAAACCAATGCAACAAACTATGGGCACATTGTAAAAATAAATGAGTAAAGTTCTTCAGGCTTCCCAGGGACAGGAAAGAGGATGGGAGGAAACTGTTACAGAAATGTAATCATTATTGTAATCGGCCTGCAGTGCTATGAATAAGTCATAATTATCTCACAATCTGAGTTAATGCTGTGAAGTTTTCTCTTGTCATGTCAACATGTGCATGTACATATCAAGAAGACCCGCAGAGCTGCTCCAATCCTGAACACCCCAAGCCCCCATTGTACATGCATGTTGACCTCACAATCCAGAGAAATGTTCATTACTCTCAGGACTATGGGGCATTTTTACCCACTGTGGCCTCGCCTTTCCCTATTCAAATCACAACTGATTTTTGGCATGGAAACTCCCATAGCATTCAACTGTAATAATGACCTATTTATATTGGATGGGGACCTATTTCTGACATTTGTGCAGGTGAATTCTTAATTTAAACTTACACAAATTCAAGAAAAAAATGTCATATTCTCGTGCATATGCATGCTCTCACCCTCATCTTCATTCTATTCTTGTGAGCTGTCAGAGAATATTCCCCTCCATGGGGAAAAAAAAGAAGAAAACTAGAGAAATAAGATAGTGAGAATGAAATTAGGAAAACTTTCATGTTTATGAAATAGTCTATGTTAAGTGTGCTAAATTGGATACCAGCAGTTTTTATTCTGGACCAGCAATTTTGTTGTTTCCAGATTTTTTTCTAAAACCCATCAAGAGGTAATGCTAAACCAAGACATGTTAGGTGATTTCTGATAGATTAAGTGGTCCCTGGGGTCAAAGCTCAAGGTTCCTGCAGTTGCGCCGTCTCTTCAGCACCAAGACTTGTTTGACATTCTGTCCTTACTGGGTCCCTGACCACACAATGAGAAGCTCTGGAAAAGGGAGGCCCCAGACATTGGTAGTTTTTTCAAGCTCTCCAAGTGATTTTAATGTACAGCCAGATTCAAGAATCACTACAGTTCATCCTGCCTTGCACCATGGGCAACAAGAGGAAGGCAACAGCATTACCTAAATTGTGATAGCCACATTCAGAAAATCGCCAATGTGATCTGCTTGATTCTTAAATGCACTGATCAAAGGACAGGGCGGAATGCTAACTTTCACTGAAGCAAAGCATAAAACAGGTTGAACACTACCACATTTTTCAAAGTCATGCTTCATCCAAAGAAAGAGAAAGAGGAAACAAAAGAAGGAGAATCAGGAAGAAAATGACAATGGCAAGCGGGGCAGCCAACCAAACTGCTCATAGGCGACATTAGAAGTTCTCAGGGCTCATCCCAATGTTCACCAAAGGTACAAACATTTTGATGTGGGGATCTGGAAGTGCTTTTATGTAGGCTGCTTAACCAGAGCATAGGCCCTGATCAATCTGAGACCATGTGTCTTAAAAGACCAGTATAGCCCTCTACAAAGGAGTTAATTTGTGTGCGTGTATTGATGTGCTTTTTGAATAAAGGAAGAGGGGGAGTTTCATGCCCCAGGACCAGCGGCAGAAATAAGAGGTGGGAGGATAAATGGAGAATGTCCTGGTATTAGTTCTCCAACCAGCCCCAGGAGAGAGAGCCTGACCTCCAATCAAAAGAAGAAGTGCAGGGGAAAACTGAAAGGACCATTTTAATTAAAGATTCTGTGAGGCATGACTTGGGGGGAGCAAAAGCAATTCTTTGGTCTCCCAGGTGACAGGCCCAATGCAGAGCTGGAGAAAGGGGTGGTCTCTGTACTCCATAAAACACCATCACAGCTCTGGAGGATGACTGCCTCTGCGAGCATCAAGACAATTCTCCTTGGCATTCCCACAAGAGGCAACAGGTAGCAACCAGAGATACCATCAAGCAGAGTTGGGAGCAAAAGCCATCAACGAGGAAGACTTAGAGCGTGAGAGAAACAATATGGCTATACTCCATGATAGTCTGTGAGCATGTGTGAGCCTCCTCCTAATGACTAACAGAAATCCTTTTGGGAAAGGGGGCTTTATGCAGGCTAGAAGTCCTTCGTGAGCTAGGAAATGTGGACTCTTACTGTTAACACAATTCCATCTGCATCTACTAGTAAGTGAGGCCCAGAGACATTCATGTCACAGTAATTTATTGTGTGGTATTAAAAAGAAAATAGACCTGCCAAACAAATAAGTATTCACTTAGATTTTTACCCCTTTTAGTGAATTAATAGACATGTGAATAAAAGAAGGCTCTATAGCAAGAGAGGTCATACTGTTGTAAAATTACTCTGAAAGGAATCAAATAATTTTTACTGTATATCTAAAGGAAATCAATCTTTCTCTTTCACCATAATACCTATTGGGAACTTTGGAATCAATTGGTGAATAAATCATAAAGTCTTTCTCAACCATAAGTCCATTAGTAAAGAAAATCATAGAACCAGAACAGAGTAGATGAGAAGAAAAAAGTTATCTTTGGTGGAGGAGACAAATAACACTATTCTACTATCACATTCTTGAGCTCATTCCCACCATTCAAGAAAGATGAACACTGTAGAACTAAAAACTCATAGAATAAGGGGTGAAAAACAGCCAAGATCCAGAGGCAGCAAATGGCTCCTGATAAACTCCTTGTTTCTCATTGTTAGGATTTCAGTTTATACCATAACTTAAGCCACCCACATTGGGCTTTATTTGTTGCCTGAACACAGTGGCCTCTGCCATACACACGTTTAAAAATGGGGCCTCGCAGAGTGAATCTTAAGGGACTAATCGGCTCATAAAAATGCTAGCAAACAATTGCAGGTTAGGGAGCAAATTCCAGACAACGAGCCTAACTCTCAAGGTCTCCATTTAATAACTTCCACTAAATACAATTTAGACAAACTCATACTCATGGCGTTCTGAACAGGGCCATCAGTGCCACATTAAAAAAAGAAAGTCAGAACATTCCACAACTTATTGAAGTTAAAAGCAGTGGCGGGGGAAGCAGATTTTTTTTCTGCTGAGTTTCCCTTTTAATTTCTCCCACTTTCATGACATATATATTTTCAAATTTTTGGAACTTGATTGCAGCAAAAGAAAGACATGTTCATGTTTCAAAAAGATATTAGTCATGAAAAGATACAAATAAACAACCAAAGCTTTACTCTAACATTATGTGTGGAGGTCCAAACCATAGGACCAACCACCTTGCAGGCAAAACTACTCTATACCTGGTCATTAACTTGCCTTGATAATTAGAAACCTTTGGATGAGGTCCAAGACAGAATTCCATACCCAATTCTATTTTAATATTCAGAGTACTAGAAAAGTGCCAATTTGTTTCCCAAAACAAAGATAAGAGCCACCCAGGGGCTCTACTTTCTAAATGAAATCATATTTAATAAGCCCAGCATATCATTTGTATCGGCCAAAACATTATTGCTATCCCATTGAGACTTATGTTACAGACAGCGGAAATGGGAAGTTATAGTGCAGCTTTGTTATTAGCTGGGTTTATGCCCAAAATACTGGCACAGTGCTCTGATACCTAGGGTGGACAGCACTGCTGAGGCTCAAGGTCCAAAGGTCTCTCCCTCTCCCCTCCCCCCTCTCCCTCTCCCCTCTCCCAGTGATCTGTGCAAAGAGTGCCAAGCTCTGACCCATGTAAGGAGAAAGTAGAAGAATGCAAATGTGCTGCCCCAGCTTTGTGGAGGAAAAGTAAGAAGAGCTGACCACATCCCTGTGTCTGATCTCTGAATAAAAAGACTCCAGAAGCTGGGATACATGATACATCTGGAGGGTCTAGACAAGTCAAACTTTTGCTTATAGCAGAGTTTCCATGTAATAACAGCGCTATCAGTAAGGGAAAATGTACAGTGTGTCAATGAGCATGCTGGTAGTGGGAAATTTGCCATATCAAGCTGACAGAGACAGCCAAAGATGCTGGAGAAATTGAGATCTAGGCATCAGGGTTCATATCCTGAGTTCTCCAATTACCAACTTTGTCACTTTGCCAAGTATTTCTCCTAGGCCTCGATTTCATCATCTGTAAAACGAAGCTGATAACAGGACCTACCTCATATGGGTTAAATCATTTAAAACACTTAAAGAACAGACCGATGCCTGGTACATACTAAATAGTCTAGATGTGAGCTATTATTATTTACAAGTTTTTCCAGTGGTTTGAAACTATCATCTTTAAAGCCAGATATGAATTACAGATTAAAAACAGGACATTTTAAATGAACAAAAAAAAAATTTGGTGATGGTGGTGATGAGATTAATTGGGCTGGAGATGAAAGAACACAAAATAGCATATTGGAATCAAATAAATCTTTCTATAGCAACTGACAGTACATAAAATGAAAATAATGTATCTAAAATACTCTCACGATGTAATTTAAAGACAATAAAATGGTGGCTGATTTGTTATAGGTGCTAAGCTTTTATCATGTTAAAACAGTGCACAAGTCAGCAGAGCTGAAGCAGTAAAATTTTTCAAAATAGTTCTGCGGCCCTTGCCAAGTTACAACATCGTTTTGAAATAATACACAGTGAGCATAAAAATAAGGCTCTTGGTTCTTTCAGCATAAATTAAACTTAATGTTATTGAAAAAATTATGCAAACAAAATTTAAATCTGATTATATCAATACATATAGCATCTTTCGTAGGAAGATGCCACAATGCACACAGAGAAAAGCTTACTAAAGAAAGTAGACAATTTAATATAAAAATAAGCAAAAGAATCAGACACTTCACAAAAGACTATATCTAAATGGGTATAAATATAGGGAAAGGAAGCCCACTTAGTCATCAGGGAAATGAAAATTAAAACTGCAATGCCTATATGGCTATACTTCGACAAAATAGCTAAAATGAAAAAGACAGACAATACTAAGTGTCGACAAGGGTGTAGAGCAAACAAAACTCTCGTACATTGCTGGTGGGGAGAGAATAAATTGGATCAAACATTTTAGAAAGCTGTTTGTCAATAACTACTGAAGTTGAACATAAGCATTCCCTATGAGGCAGAAATTCCATGCCTACTTATATACCTAATTGAAATGTATATAAATGTCCACTGAAAATCATATACAGGAATGGTTATAGCATTAGTACTCATAGTAGCCAAAAACAGGAGACCACCAAATGCCCACCAACAGGAAAATGGATAAGAATATTGTGGTACTACATTGAAAACCATAAAATACCTGGGAATCAAAATTAACCAAGGAGGTAAAAGACCTGCTCTCAGAAAATTATAAGTCATTAAAAAAAGAAATTGAAGAAGATGCAAATAAATGGAAGCATATACTATGCTCATGGGTAGGAAGAATCAACACTATTAACATGCCCATATTACCCAAAGCAATCTATAGATTTAATGCAATTCCTATCAAAATACCAATGGCATTTTTCAGAGAGCTAGAACAAATAATTCTAAAGTTTATATGGAACCATAAAAGACCCCAAATAGCCACAGCAATCTTGAGAAAGAAAAACGAAGTTGGAGGAAACACACTACCTGATATCAAACTATACTACAAGCCTACAGTAATCAAAACAGCATGGTACTGGCATGAAAACAGATACATTAATCAATGAGACAGAATAGAGAGTCCACAAATAAATCCACACCTATATGCTCACTTAATACATGACAAAGGAGGCAAGAATATACAATGGGGTAAAGACAGTCTCTTCAATAAATAGTACTGAGAAAATTGGACAAATACAAAGAAAAAAAAGAAACTGGTCCACCTTCTTACACCATATACAAGAATAGACTCAGAATGGATTAAAAACTTGAATGTAAGACCCAAAACCATAAAACTTCTAGAAGAAAACATAGGCAGTAATCTCTCTGATATTGCTACTAGTAATTTGTTTTTGGACATATCTCGTCAGGAAAGGGAAACAAAAGAAAAAATAAACAAGTGTCACTACATCAAACTAAAAAGGTTTTGTACAACAAAGGAAACCATCAACAAAACAAAAAGACAACCAACTGATTGAGAGAAGATATTCGCTAATGATACATCTGATAAGAGGTTAATATCCAAAATATATAAAGAACTCGTACAACTCAACAACAACAAAATAAACAATCCAATTAAAAAATGGGCAGAAGATCTGAACAGATACTTCTCCAAAGAGCAAATACAGATGGCCAATAGACATATGAAAAGATGCTCGAGGTTACCAATCATCAGAGAAATGCAAATTAAAACCACAATGAAATATCACCTCATACCTGTCAGAATGGCTATCATCAATAAATCAAAAATCAACAAGTGTTGGCGAGGATGTGGAGAAAAGGGAACCCACATTATTGGTGGGATTGCAAATCGGTACAGCCACTATGGAAA
>NW_024344432.1:812523-860011 GCF_902729225.1 Pteropus medius
GGGGATGGGGAGCACAGCATAGGAAATGCAGTTAGCATTAATGTATTGGCTCGGTGGAGAGCCCGAGGAGAGAAAGAGCAATCAGGGAGATCGTTTTATAAACTATATAAATGTCTAACCAATATTCTGTATACTTGAAACTAATAAAAGAAAATTTTTTAAAAAAAAAGAATATTGTGGTATACTCACACAATGGAATACGATACAGTAAGAAGTGAACTCCAGTTACACAAAACAACCTGATGAATCTCATGAATGAAATGTTGAGAAAAAGAATACAGCTACAGAAGACCGTGCACTGTATGACTTCACTTACAGAAAGTTCAAAAGCAGGCAAACCTAATCTTCAGTGTTAGAAATCCAGGATAGTGGTTACTCCCAGGAGACAGAGACTAAGGCAGCAAAAACAAAATCTGGGGTTCTGGTTACATTGGCTTGTTCACTTTATGAAAAGTCATTAAGCTTTTCATTTATGATTTGTGCACTTTTCTGTATGCATGGCACATTTCAATTTTAAAAGTTCACATTTTAAAAAATGCTTAGGAAACTCTGATCTACTGATATTATAAATGGAAGTTCCACGAAGAGAAGGGATATTTGTCTCTTTTATTCAGTGATAAACCCAAACATGTAGAACAGCAGTTGATACATAGTAGGTACTCAAATGATATTTACTGAATAGATGGTAGATAAACAAATGGCTTCGAACATATAATTTGTACCCTTATCTGAAATAGCTAAAATAGAATCCAAGAATGTTAACACATCACACACTATCATCACCACACAACACACACACACATCTGGACGAATCCGTCCAAGGCTGTTATGTGAAGTCTACAATTTACCTATATAAGAATGTGAATATGTGTATTTCTCCTTTTTTGCTTGTTTTATATAGTTCTTCCAGGTAACTATTAAGAAGACTTTTAGTATATATCACTTATTCAACAGGAATATGTCTTAAAGTATGTTGATAATTTTTAACTTATTACTAAAAAGTTAATAATAAAGTAATAAGCCCTTTACTGAATAAACTGGAGAAGTAGAGGCTTCTATCAATGCTGGTGCCGTACGTTTTCAACTATAGTAGTTCTTATTCTATTTACACACTCTCTAAGCATTAATAAGATGTCAGCATCTTTCAAAATAGGGTTGAATAATGCCATGCAAACTGTCAATTTTATTAAGGAGTAGACTTTAAATTTCAGACTTTACAGAGATGTTTGTAATTATATGGGCAAAAAGTATCTTAATTTCCTTCTTTATATTGAAGGCCAACAGCTATCTCAATGCAAGGTACAGTACCAATTTTTCTAATAAAATAAGAAATCAGCATTTTTTGTGAAAGAATTTACTTCAGAGACAGATTTCCATTTTCCCCTCCTTCCTTTAATAACGGAATACCTGAGTTTTAATTGGACCCATAATCATCTAGCAAAAGACTACATTTCCCAGCCTCCCTTGCAGCCAAATGTGACCATGTGACAAAGTTCCAGCGATTAGGATGTGAGTGAAATGTTATGTGCCTCTTCCGGGTCATGTCTGTAAAAAGAATGGACATATGTCCCATTGTCCCACATTCCCATTGGCCAGAGCGTGGATTCATAACCATCTTAGACCATAACCAGAAGCCATGTGTTCAGGCTAGAAGAGCAACAAGACAGAATGTACCTGGAGCTCAGAATGCCCTTGTGGAGCAGAGCCACCCTTCCAACCCTGAATTGTCTTCCTCTGAATCATTACATGAAAGAGAAATAAACTTCTATCTTGTTTAAGCCTCAATGTTACAATAACTTACATTAAACATTAATGAATAAAAATTCTACTAACTAAAATATCCCTGAAATAGGACATAATACACTCATGTATAAAGCTTTGTTTCTTATTTCTCCATTCCCTGAATATGGTAGGCAAAATAATTGCTCCTCAAATTTCTCTGGAACCTGTGAATGTTACCTTACATGGCATTTTGCAGATGTGATTAACTGAAGGATCTTGAGATGAGGAGACGATCCTAGATTACTCAGGTGGGCACAGTGCAATCACGAGAGTCCTTTAAGACAGAGGCAGGAGGATCAGAGTCAGAGATTTGATGACAAAATCAGAGGTTTGAGTAATGTTCTTTGAAGATGGAAGAACAGAACACAAGAAAAGGAAAGCAAGTGGCCTCTAGAAGCAAGAAACGGCAAGGAGATTGATTCTCTATTGGAGCCTGAAAAACTAATTTAGCTCTCCTGACACCTTAATTTTATCCCATAAGACTTATGTCAGACTTCTAACATCCAGAACTATAATAAATTTGGGGTAGTTTGTTGCAGCAGCAATAGGAAACTAATACACTGAATATGCTTCAGCCACATGTGTCTTCCAGTGTTTCAAACACACCAAGCTCTTTCATGCCTTAAAACCACTATCCATGCTGTTTATACTGTCTGGAATTGTCTAGAATAATTTGTCCTCTTCCAAATTATTATCGGGACTCATCTTAAATGTCAGCTCGGAGAGAGAGGCTTTCCCTGCCAATCCAATCTAAAGCAGTCACCTTTAGTAGTCTCATAGTTTACTGTTCTTTTTCATATAAAACCCCATTATTTGTAATTATTTACCTAGTTGTTTCTTTACTTATCTTTTTATCGACCCTACTAAACTGTGAGTTCCATGAGGCTGAGAATCATATCTATTTTCTTCATCATTTGGGAACTGTGGATCTGGCACGGATATCCCATAGATGTTTGTTAAATGGATGTTTAATACACCGAGCAATCAGTTTAGCCATAGAGTTACACCGTCGCTGAGTTTAAAAACTGCACATAAATGTCAAAAAGAAAACTAAAACCAACGAGTCCTCAGCAAGAACAAAATGTACTTGCTTTGAAAGTTTGAGAGAATATCTTACAAAACAGGACAGTGCAAGGTCAAAAATTCCTTTAAACAACCTAACAAGTTGTGTCACGTGATAGATTTTAACTGGCTAGAAACTCTTTCACTGACTCTCCATATTGTATACTTGCTGGTTGAAAAAAAAAGTTTTTTAGGTATTGCTAATGATTACCTTTGGAACTAAAATGTCTCAGAATTCCTCATACATGATTCCAGATGAGCTGACATTCAGATGAGTCATAAGACTCTAGGGTAAGCTATTACAAACTATTACTATTTGCAACTATGTATCTATATGAGGTAAAATATTTTAATACTACATAGCCAACGCAAAATACAAAAGTAAATTGTAAAAAATACAAAAGTACTAAAAGCAAATTCTCAAAGAAATATTTGTATACCCATGTCCATAGCAGCATTATTCACAATAGCCAAAAGGGAAAAGCAATCCAAGTGTCCATTGATGGATGGATGGCTAAACAAAATGTGGTATATACATAAAGTAGAATATTATTCAGCCTTAAAAAGGAAGGAGATTCTGACGCATGCTTTAATATGGATGAACCTTAAAGACATTATGTTAAGTGGAATAAGCCAGGCACAAAAAGACAAATTCCGCTTACACAAGTACCTAGAGTAATCAAATTCACAGAGAAAGTAGAAGGCTGGCTGCCAGGGGCTGGGGGGAGGGAAGCATAGGGAGTTATTGTTTAATGGGCATAGAGTTTTGCAAAATGAAAGAGATCTGGAGATTAGTTGCACAACAGTGAGAATGTACTTAACACACTGAACTGTGCACTAAAATGGTTAAGATGATATATTTTATGTTATGTGTATTTTATCACAGTTAACATCTTTTTAATTTTAATAAGTAAATTGGCTACTGATACTGACATAAGACTATAATTTATATATGTATAAAGATAAATAAATCTATTAATATTTTAATATATCTATAATAGCTTAATATAATTAAGTCGATAATATTTTATTATATTGGTTACTTTATGTTATTTATTTTAAATGTATTAATACCTATACAATAAATTACATTTATAAAATAAATTTATACTATTAAAATATCCACCTTTAATTTTCTCTATTATATATTAGAATTTTGCAAGATTTCATTTAAAAGAAATTATTTTATTGCTAAAAATGTTTGAAAAATCACAGAATCATAAAGGTCCACTCCAATCCAGTATGTGGCAGGACCAAGTTTCCTTCCTGTTTACATCTTTTACTTCTCCCCATGCTCACCCCGGGGTGAAAGGGTCTTTTAGAAATGTTTATGTTCATTATCTCAACTGTAGTAATTGTTTCACAGTATATACCCATGCCAAAACTTATCAAATTATATACTTTAAATATGTGCAGTTTATTGCATGTCAGTTTTACTGCAATAAAACAGCTAAAAATTTAAGAAATAAAATATTACATGTCTCCTAAAATACTTTAGCCAAAAAAATATGTTAAATCTGAATCCAATCAAGCCTCTCAATCTACCAATTTATAGGAACAAAGGAAAGAAAGATATGTTAAATGACACGATGAGTATGCATTCAGCAAAATCCAGACTGTGGGAGATTCTATAAGACAAATGGCTCAGTTCTTCCAGCAAATAAACTGCAAAGAAAAAAAAAGGGATATTAAAGGAGCTTATTGATTAAAAGAGGTGCAAGAGACATAATTAATCACAATATATAGACTTAGACCCTGATTTGAATAAATGGTCACAAAAATTTTGAGACAACCATGGTAACCTGACATGGATCTAGATATTTGGTAATAAGAAGAAATTATTATTTTTAGATGCAATAATGGCACTATAATTACACTTATTTAAGAGTCCTTTTCTTTCAGGGATGCATACTGAAATGTTTATGGAAGAAATGATAAGACACCTCAGATTTAATTCAAAGTAATTCAGGTGTGGAATACTGAGGAAAAGGTTGGTCATGCATTTATCATTGTTGAACCTGAGTGACAGGTACATAAGGGTTCATTTTACTATTTTCTCTACTTTAATATATGTCTACATGTTTCCATAATAAAAAGTTTAAATGTTTTTTTAAAATTTAAACAATTAAAAATATATCATGTATAAAACAAAAAGTTATTGAATGATCCTAATTTTACTAAATACAGCGGGTCCTCAAATAATGTCATTTCTTTCAACATTATTTCATTATAATGTTGATGAGATACCGTAGGAACTTAAGTTTTGTTTATATCAGTTAGCCTGTGGTAAAACTGATTTCATTATACATCATTTCGTTTAAAGTCACAGAACCTATCAACGATGTTAAATTAGGATTTACTATATATGTATATATATATATATAAATATATATATATAGTATGTATATCTGCATACACACATAAAAAATTAGAACTATATACTGTATGTGCTCAAATAGGAAGCAATCAATCTATTTCACAATGTGAAGCTTGCCCCCAGAAATAATTTTGTCAAATTTGTATATATAAGCCCTTATGGATGTGGGTGAAATAGCCAATATCTACTTAAAGTGTTTGACTGATTTATTTAATTGTACATACATATTTGACTTCACTTATAATATAAACTAAATATTAATTTAGAAATATTGTTTTCCCCACCTCACATTACATAAAATAACTTTATTCACATTTGTCATATGCTGTGATCACTAGACTCATGTTCTAAGTCTTCTAACAGTGAAATTCTAGAACACAGATTCTACAGCATAAATCTTTGAGCTGGGTGATGCATACATCCACAAATACTAAAGGCTTTTCAAGTGGACAGTTTTAAAAGAATCAGTTGCCAGATCCTCAGATTTATATACTCTTTCCTAAAACTGACCTCATGAAAGCATGCCTATGATAGAGGAGCAGATTCTCAGTTTCTACCTCCCCTTTCACAATCTTCCATTTCTAAATTTACTATGGAATGTTGCCCCAAGGTGTAAAAACCTCCAGGGTGCCAAACAAAGGGACAATTTCAAATACAGTACTGGTATGGGTGTTGAGAAGGTGAAAGACATTCATGGCTAGGTAACAAATTCTTTTGCAAGAACAATGGTTTCCAAGTCTTTGCTTTCAACAAAACTGAAGGAGGGCCAAATTGAGTTGTCAGCTAATAGATGATTGAAAAGAATTTTTGATGATAGATCGCCATGAGATTTTTGGCATCTAACTAGGAGAGAATTCAGAGAATTAAGCAGCGTGGCTATTCACAAAAACTCTTTCCATTCCCAACTTTTTATTTATATGAACAAGTTTACTCAGAGCTTCTTACATCTTTAAAAAAAATTAATACTAGTAATAGAATCAATGCCAAACCCTGTCTCATTCTTATAATAAATATTTGTATGATATATAAATTGAGGAGAAAAAGTCTCATCTATCTTACTGCTTCTTTTCCAATATAATTTTTAAGTTTAATAAGCATTTACCAAAATGTATCAAATATTTGTGATTTAATCAATTGTGCAATTTTATTGATTGTATAACTCTATTTAGAATCAATTTGCTAACATATATAGCCTCATGGTCATGGGAAAAATTTTTTAACATTTCAAATACACACACACGCATACACAGAAATGCACAATTTGTTTCCAAGAAGTATGACAGAGAGGTTAATATAATACCTTCATGCATAAAATGTATTATATTGGGATAAAATTCTGTGGGGAAAAATGAAATGTAATTGTCGGTTCATAGTGATATGTAATGATATAAATTTTTTAAATAAATTTTTAGTGAAAGATGGAATTATCAAATCACTGTGTGGAATTTCTGTTTTATTAAATGCATTTAAAGGAATGATACGGTTTTATTCTAAAATGGCAATATTTACAAAATACTAGAATTGTACCCTTTGTAACCACTTACACTTGAGATTAAAATTTTTAACTGTCAATTTTAAATTATGAAAAAATATATTGTTTTTCAAAATTCTTTGAGGTTTGACAAGTAAATAAGTTTGAAGACCACAGTTCTAGAGGCCTCACATCCATCAAATCCATTTTGTTTGAGACACATAATTATTCGAAACTTTGTATGATGTTCTCACTGGAAATTTTATCCCAATTAAAAGTATCCATCCATGGAAATGTTGCATTTTTTTATTCATCTTATAAGTGTATACTTATGATTTCTACAAAAATGTTGATCTTTAAAAGGCTTATTTATAACAACATCCAGTATTTGGCAATTTGAGGTTATATACCCAGGCCTAATTACTAAATCTGTTAAATTTCTTTGCCTCCATTCTACCAATTCTATCAGATGATTTCTATAAGCATCTAAAACTATCAGTAGGTAAAGTCATTTCAGAGTGGTATGTCTTCCCCTAGACAGAGGTCATCCTAAAATGAAGATGTTTTATAAGAACTCACATATAAGGTGATACCTTCCTTTCTGAGGAACAATTTCAAGAGAAAAACTCACTTATATTTGGGTATACATGGTACATCAAAATATAGTGATGGTGTCTGTTATTTTTGGTATCTTCCAAATTTTATACAATGAGCATGTATTATCTTTATCATTGAAAAGAATGTACTATTAAATAAGAGGGTGTGCCCAATAATAATGAACACCCCAGGACTCAAATTGTGATGTATAAGTAACATTTTCCATTAAAAAAAAAATAGGACTTTTTGGAGAAATATCGAGGTCAGGAAATGTATAAGTGGAGCTTGCATTATCTTCTTATATCAGGAAGCAAAGAAAATATAATAATCCTGGTTTCATGTCAAAAGAACCAGGGTACCAACTTGAAGAGTTTCCCATTGGCCAAAGACAGGATTTCAAAATCAATAATAATAACAATGGAATGGGTTCAAATACATCAAATATTTAACAATCCATGAGTTAAATATTTGCAAAAAAAATTTAATTCTCGTTGATTACTTTTGTAGACTGCAAGGGAACAAATGCATTTGTATGAAAGATAATAAATAAAGCAAAAGAACGAGCATTTATTTGGCCTTCCTTTACAAAGCATACTTAAGGGTAACCAAATAGTGAATGAGGGAAAATTTCTCTTCATAGAAGTATTCTAGCTAATAAACAAAGAAGGAATAATAGAATTAGAATGTCCCCTAATGAATGAATGGACCTAAGCAATGATCATTAATTGCTGCTAACATCACAGAAAGAGAAACCACCAAATATATGATCTTATGTACAATACTACTTATGAAAAATTCTTGCCAAAGAATCAAACCTGAATCTGAGCTATCCTCTATATCTAACTACTAATTTACTGATTTATCAGAAACACAGGAGACATAGGAAAAAGTCAAATGGCGCTGTGGGGATGCAATTGGCAAAATCTACACTGAAATTTTCTACAGGTCAAACAATCCAAATTCTTCAACAAATGAATTAGAAATTTAGAAAAGTAAAGGGATTTGTGGATTAAGAGAAATAAAAGACATACCAACAAATTGCCACAAATGGATCTTATTTGAATCCTGCTTCAAACAATTAGATTGTTGAAAAAGATAATTATGGCACAATTGGAGAAATTTAGACACAGACTAAATATTTGATGATTTTAAGAAATCACTGTTTTGTGGATATGATTATGGCATTGTGGTTATACTTTAAAAAGAATTTTTGTAGTATATACATACAATAGAAATAGCCTTAAAAATGACTGAAGTTCTGACATATGCTACAACAGGAATGAACTCTAAAAACATTATGGTAAATAAAATAAGCCAAACACGAACAAACAAAAATTGCATGGTTCCACTTCTATGAGGTACTAGAATAAATTCTTAAAGATAGAAAGTAAAATGGTGGTTGCCAGGGGCTGAGGGAAAGGGCAAATGGGGACATCTTGGTTAATTGGTATAAAGTTTTGGTTGAGGATGTTGAAAAAGTTCTGGAGATGAATGGTAGGGATGGTTGCACAACATTGTAAATGTACTTATTGACACTAAACTGTACACTTAAAAATGGTTAAAATGGTAAATTTTATGTTATATATATTTTTGTTGTGGCAAGTAAATATATATATGTTTACTTGCCACAACAAAAATAGTCCTTACTTTTTAGAGATATAGAGGTAGTGATGTCTGATTTGCTTCAAAATATTCAGGGAGGGGAAGTAAATGAGGGTAAAAATGGGACAAGAGTTGATAACTGTTGAAGCTAAGTGATGGGTTCATGAAAATTTATTATGCTAGTTTCTCTTTAGATGTGCTTGAAACTTTCTATTAAAAAAAAAGGAAGAGGAGGAGGAAAGAAGATTGATTTACATTCTGTCATACAATGTTCAGGTCAGCCCATTGACGCCCTCCATTTTAAATAACACAGCAAGTAACTCTGCCAATCCTGGCTGGGGCTGGGGGTATATTAGGGGCATCAGGACCCCCAGCAAGTGAGGTCTGAAAATAATTACGCTGCTATCAACACAGGATCCAGAGTGACTATGGTAATAACTGGACACACACAGCTCTGGGCATTGCAGTTCTTCCCTAATGCCTGTGGAGTCGCCCCTCCAAAGATACTTCTCTCTCAGTTTCTTGCTTTGTACCCTAGCTCTCTCCTGAAATACAAGTATATCTTAAAACTCTGTCTACCTACCTGAGACTGTCACACTCTGCCTTCTTCCTGCCTTTTCTCTTATAATCACAGCCTTTGTGCCCCATTTCTCCCTCAAGGAACTAATAATAATGATAATATTGCAAATACTTAATGAGTACTGATTATATGTCAGGCAGTTTCAAATGCATTACATTTATCAGGTCATTCGATGCATTTAAATGCATTACATATATCAGGTCATTTAATAGCCCTACAATTTTAATACTTTAATGAGGAAACTGAGGCACTAACTAGTTTAAGTCACACACCAAAGTTGGCCCTGCCAACGGAGTGACAGAGCTTGAATTCAGATCCAGATACTGCAGGTTCAGAGTCCTTGGCTTTCCTCCATATTGGTTATCTATATCTCTTACAAATAGAACATTCGTATCACTTTCTAACAAATTCAGCTTAACCCATCATCACTTTCTAACAAATTCAGCTTAACCCATCCTTGCTAAATTCCTAAGGTTCCTGAGTGCTTTATTCAAGATCAATGGCCCTGATGGTCGTGCAGCTGGAATTGGAAAAGCTGCAGCCAGAGAAGGCCTGCTGTTGATGACAGAAGTTGTGGCTCCCTGAGAGGGTCCTGCATCCAGCCCTTGACCTGTGAGCAACAGGGTGTGTGAGATGGGAAGGGGATACTGATCCACACACCGAATGGTAAAGGAAGCACCTGGCATACCTGCAGAGTTCATTGTAATGGTATTTGACCCATGTTAAAACTCCCCCACTTAAAGTGAGAAAATGAATATTTATATGTTGAAGGTGACACAGAGAGGATACATTATAGTGTGACAGATGAGATTAATAGTATCTAGGCCAGTTTTCAAGCACACCTGGGAATACATTACTGACACATTACAGAAATATGCCAATACACTTTTATTCTCATAGCATGCAGAAAAACAATTTACTTTTACAATTTGAAAGAAAACTGCACTCCAATGACACCCAAATCTTTTAATTTTGTCTTCTAAACTAAAACTCTAAGTTTTGGTGAGTTTGGGGCATCGTTGGTGAGGGGAGGGTAGTTTGGGTAAGAAATTCATCAAGGTCAAGTCTCTTTTGCTATCATTTCAATGGCATGTGGCTTCTCATTCACATGCTAATCTTTCTTAAATATATATGTATATACAATAAACATATATGCATATTTATATCAGCATTAAAATGTTAACTCCTCCCAAGTTTATTTTTATATACATTTATGTATACATATAATACAATTCTAACCAGAATCTTAAGGGCCTGGGTTGAGAATCGGGCAAAGTGATTTTAAAGTTCATATGGAAGAAGAAATGGCTGCAAACTGATTGCCAGGACGTTTTTAAGGGGAAAAAATAGTGAGTGCTTATTTTATCCAAAATTAAAAATTACAGTAAAACACTAAAATAAAAATACTCTGGTATTAGTATAGGAATAAACGGGTCAGTGAAGCAGAATGGAGAGTTCAGAAATATATCCAAACATATATCAGAACTAACCAAATAACCATAAATTCCACAAAGGTGGAATTTCAGATCCTTGCCAAAAGGATAAACTATTTAATATATGGCACTGACCTAATTGCTATCTACCCAAAAGGAAGCAAAACTAAACCTTTACCTCACACCACGCGATAAACACAAATCAAAACAATACTAAAAGAAAATTTAGGATAGCTTTATATTATTTTACAATGGGGGAGACCTTCTGAAGCAAGATAGGTACCCTAGGAACCATTAAAAGAAAAGATAGATGGTTAATAACATTTTTAAATCTTAATTTTTTGCATAGCAAAAGAGACCATAAACAAAGTAAAATATGGGCAGACAGGGCCAAAAATAGGAATAGAGAGAAAATCTAAGTAGCCCAAAATTATGTACTAGGTTGCACAGCCTCATTAGTAGTCTCATAAATGCGAAATACTGGTTTTTATCAAGATTAAAAGGCAACCATATCCAGCAATGTTGAAGGTTTGGGGAAACGGGCACTGTCATACATTGTTGGT
Organism: Pteropus medius; assembly: GCF_902729225.1. Classification (NCBI taxonomy): domain Eukaryota; kingdom Metazoa; phylum Chordata; class Mammalia; order Chiroptera; family Pteropodidae; genus Pteropus; species Pteropus medius. The sequence goes on from NW_024344432.1 coordinate 823,991, forward strand.
GAAAATATGTTACAGATTTTTGGGAAAATTTGTAACATCAAATAAATTTTTAAATGTCAAATGTCAATAACTAAATGTCAAATAAATAAATATCCACATAGGGGAATCCATTCCTCAGAAATAAAAGCATCAATACTTAAGAATACTTAAATACGAGAATGCCTACTGAGACATTTTAATGGTGAAAGAATAAAAACAAATTGAATCTCTACCAACAAAAGAATGCTTAAATAAACTGTAGGTTATTTATCCAGATAACCACACTATACATGCAACATTACACTTATTTTAAAAGAAGGCTAAGGGAAAAGCATACTTCTTCAAGGGGAAAAGATTCAGTGGTCACTATCTTAACCAAGTTATCAAATTACTCAGTCTGATGTTATACAGTAGAAGTACACAGAATCATCTATGAACTATTATTGCCAAATATGGATTTATGGATTTTTTTTCTACTTACAGTCATTGCCAAATATTTGGGAACTGTTTTGCCAAATTCCAGAAAACACAGGAAATAGAGGAACAAGTTAAACAACACCTAAGGAAATAATCAGACAAATACAGAATGTGGGATATTCTGTAAGACAACTGATCTGGTCTCTTTCAAAGGTCAAGATTAAGAAAAAATAGGTGGGGAACTATTTATTCTAAATTAAAAGAGACTAAAGTGGCATAAAATTAATTGTTATGCGTGAATTTTGATTGGATCCTGGTTCTAAAAAGTAGTTATAAAGAGATTTTAGGCACAATTGAGGAAATTTTAATATAAACTGGCTATAAGAAAATATAAGGCAATTGTTAATATTCTAAGGTATATGATAATGGTCTTGTGGGTGTGTGTAAGAAGGTACTTATTTGTTTTAGAAAATGCATGCTGAAGTATTTATGGGTAAAGTATCATAATGTCCAATTTACTCTGTCTCAAATGATTCAGGGAAAAATAAATATTAGGTTTTAGTGTATCAAACAGCCATTTTTATTTGTCAAAAACAGTTGAATATTATCAATTTTACACAGCTCAAGCAGACAAATGGGGCTGTGAGGAGCATGAGCACAAATATCATAAAGTGTTAACAATGACTGAATCTAGATGAGGGCTGTAAAAGTATTCATTACTATTATTTCACCTTTTCGCAATAAAAATTGCAGGGAAAAAACAGATCTATGTCTACTGGCCTAAATGGATAGATGATATATTATCTAGGTTTTTTTTTTAATCCTGAGACACATGTATAAAAGAGATCCATCAATAAGTGGAGTACAGGGACAACCTATATGTTTTTATAGATATGTCCAACCATGAAGGAAAGTGTTCATTGTGAATTAAGCTATTAATACTGTTTATCTGAGGATGGTGAGAATGGAGGGGATGGAACAAAGGTTAATAGCTTTTCTTTAGTATCTCTGAATTGTTTCACTTGTCAAATAAGAATGTTTTACTTGTATAATTTTTGAAAATCTAATTTAAAATACACACGTCCCATTTATACAGATTATCCCAGAAAGGTGGGATATAGATTGTTTTTTAAATGGGAGTCTACAAAGATATCCCCAAGAATTTCGTGACTCTGTATTTTCATTTTGACCAGGGTTGGAAAACTAGAGTCTATGGCCAAATCCCACCCTCTATCCATTTTCGTAAAGTTTAATTGGAACATAGCCAAGCTCATTTACTTATATGTTGTCCATGGCCAATTTTGTGATACAATGCAGTAGCTGAGTAGTTGTGAGAAACTGCATGGCCCCGAAAGTTTAAAATAGTTACTATCAGGTCCATTACAGAGAAAGTTTGCCGATTCCTGATTTAGATGATCATCTTAACAGATGTCCTGGGTCACCTGGCCAGTCTGCTTTATAATGGAAGGCTATTATCCTATTTTAGTGTACTAGTTTTCAGATGAATTTATAATCATTTCGGCCAGAGTAAGACTGCTTGAATTGTGACCTAATGACAAAACAATATAGGTAGGCTTAAAAACTAATTTCATAAAAATGACATTACCCTTAACTTTAAATTAATATTATTAATTTAAATTTTATGGGTATATGTTTGCTGGTGTTTAATATGTTGCTTGATTTGACTTTATACTTGTACAAGAGCTAAAAGCACAAGGTTTTATAAGTGATATTATGTTAGCATATAACAAAAATAACAAGTGAACACTAGAGTCTAAGAGAATTTTTTAAAAAGGTCTGAATATATATGTCTGAAAACTTCCATAATAAAAGTATATCATTAATTAATTACATAATGAAAGGAGCTAGAATTTACTCATATTTGAGAAATATTCCTTTAGTGTTGAAATCACAGCCAAGAAGATTAAAGCTTAGAAAACTCTCTCTAGGTCTAATTATGCAGGCTGAAGTGTTGATTCAAAGTTGTTGTATTTGTTATATATTTAAATAATATACTATAGTATATAATGGAATTTCCTTCTTTGGATTTTTCTTTTTCTAACAGGAGAGTCAAAACCGCCTGTAAAGGTTTAGCCCATCTTCCCCTCTGATTCAGAAAGTAGCTTATTCTAAATCATCTCCAGACTCCCACCCATATTTTGAATTTATGACTGAGAAATAAATTCGTTTTATAATCCAAACACTTCACATACAATTCACAAACACCAACACTCAGTTGATGTCCTAAACTTGATAACGACACACACACAAATGCTTTCAGCTTCTAATGAAGATATTTTAAGGCTGACTTTTTCTCAAAAAAAAAAAAAAAAAAAAGCAGGAATGTTTTTTAAGGCAATTGCATTCGGGCATAATCCAAACACTTCTGAAGTGAGCACCGGCAACAACAAATAACTTCCAAAACGACCTTGTAACAAACACATCCTGCAAAATGCAGTCGGCTTCCATGGCTCTCCCTCTCAGCATGCTCCTCAACCTGAGAAGCCAGAATGATGCGAAACGAGATGCATGTCTGTGAGAAATATGATGCAATAATCATGTGTCTACAATTCCATTATGGTATAATTAATCTTAATTACACATTAAATTCTGCCTGAATTAAAAGACTTACATAGCTTGAATCTTGTTTGTGTTGCCTGTAATTTTAGTGTGTTATTTTGAGAAATGTAAAATAATAAACCTTCTAAAGCAAAATGGTGACTTTAGGGAACCTGTTCTTAGGGGCTCTTACAACAAAACTGTAGTCAGCCCAGCCCATTTTTCCCATTTGCCAAGGACCAGGTGAGAGCACTTTGCAACCCTATATCACATTCCGAGGCTGAGAGGCAGTCAGCACGTGGGAAAGCAAGTGCAGATTACATAGCCAGTCACCTGACAGAAGGAAGCATCACCCACACCTCTGCTTGTGTTTCTGTTTCTCTACATTGTTCTCAAGGCAGACTAGAGACTTGGCGCTTGACTCCTTTTCTGTGCACCATTGTGAGAATTTCCTGGGTTCTCTTTCAATCTTCCCTCTCTTGCTTCCACAGGCACTTATTAACCTTTTTGGAGCTTCTCCAGGCACACCCAGCAACTCCTACAAGAGCAAAGGATCTTCTTAGAAGGCGGAAAGCTGCACCCACAGCAGCACCTTTATTATGGTACAATTCAGACACAGCCTGTATTTCTGTGAGGCCAGTATCATGAGATCATTTTTCCATTCACACCTATTAAACTATGGTGCCAGTGAGGACTCTTTTTTTTAATTTCCAGGGAGATAGGAATTCAAATGTTCTATAGCTTGCTAAGGGGAAAGAAAAATGTCTGGAACTATTAGGAAAAAAAAAAAACCTTGGTCTCTAGAAACATAAAAACCAATTTGGGGTTTATGCATCTTAATCAGGGCACATTTTGACCCTGAGAAGGTCAAATTTTGCTTCTCTTTGGAACAGAGAGGAAAATGTTTACTAAGAGCCCTGCACTCAAAGTGGAAGGCTACCAAAGGCAGCATGCTCTCTGCATTATACCGAAAACTCTCAACAAAGGAACTGGAGCAAAAGTGGTGAGAAACAATAGCCAATGCGCCAATGCCCTGAAGAGGGAGGACACTGAATGCCTGCAGTAAAGATGATGAAAGCATGCAGTGGCTAGAAAACATGAGGCACCACGTGAAAGCTTTATTTACTCCATGAAGCCTCGCAGCACATCTACATCCTTTCTAAACAATGTGGTGAAGCAGGACATTTACTCCATGCAGAGGCCCTCAAAATCCCAGAAAAATGTATGAACTTAATCTCTCCTTGCTTTTCCTGTGTTTTCCGGGGACACTATTGAATCATAAAGCTTCCCTTTATAAAAGATATACCATGTTCATAGACTGATGGGCTCGATATTGTAGAGATGTCGAGTCTCTCTGAGAGGGCAGAAATGGACACATATAGATATACCATCACCTGCTTTATGAAAAAGGTAGGGGATACAGTTGCTTGATCTGGGTCCTGGTTACATCAAAGTGCTGAGTTTGTGAAAATTTAACAAGCTGTACATTTATGATGTGTGTGCTTTTCTGTCTGTATAATACTTCTCAACTAAGCTTGGTTTTAATCTCTTTATAAGAATCAAATGACATTTTTCAAAGATTAAACTGTTACTGTTCAAAGCAGAAAAATAAAAGAAAATGTTCAAAATTTGGATGAATTAATGGTGATTGGGTTCTTAGTTTCTTTTTTAAAGAATTTTAAACAGTTTGCCTCTTTTAAATACCTAAATACAGTTTGTTCTCCACTCAAGCAATATTCTGGTCTCTTTTCTTGCGTTGTTTATCTTCCCCATTCTTTTTCCTACCCATGTACTTTAAGGCAAATGAAAAGCTATTGATTAACAGATCTTTTCCATCATGCAATTAAACCTAGTGCCCCAGGATCCTTTGCTCCAGCCACTGTATCAAACTTCTTTGTTCACAGAAAACTAGAACTACACTAAAGGAAAAATATAAGGGCTAAAAAGTCTCACTTCAAATGTTTCCTCTTTGCCTGATGAGAAATTCTTCCCCTGTTGCCACAGGGAGCACACAGTTCTTCCTAAAGGACATCAGTACTGGACCTGTTATATTTTCTGTGGTGAAATTACTTACATTTAGCCGAACGCTTTCATGGATAACAATTAAGTTTTGCAGGACACCTTATAAGTGAGTAATGATCATTTATTACTTAGCTCCATTTGGAAATCTGCAACTCAAGACTCACTGAAGTCAATAAATAGTGGAAAAAAGGGGCATTCTGGCATGAAGACTGTTTATAAGCTATACTGGATTTGTGTTCATATTCCATTAAACTTATTGAAGAGACTTGGAAATTTGATTGTTCTCTATTTCTGAAATTCTACTCACCTAGAGAATCATCCCCAAACAGTGAGATGCATGGCTCTACATATCATGTGTGCCTCTGTAAAATGGGGGGCACAGACAATGGCAACACAAAGATATATTAAAAAATACATAATGTAACTTGTCTTAATATACTTTTCTGAGTCTAAAAATATGCCAGACCAAAAGAAACATATTTACATAAAAAGCAGACAAGGTCAAATAACAAAGAAAGCCCTTAATTAGTTGTAATCAACTTTAATTTGCATACCGTATATAATTCCTAAATGATTGTTAATAATAACTTTATATAATGGACTTCCAATTTTCATGAAAATGGCACATTTTGATAAGCAGACACAAAACCCTAGTACTAATAAGGTTTAATTTGCATACATTAGACTGATTATCCAAACAAAAGGATTACAGTATTACTTCTCCATACCTTTATGTCCTTATTATGCACATTTATTAACTTCACAAAAGCTAGCAGTTAGTGACAAACAATAGCCACAGTTGAAAGAGAAATCTAAGGAATGAATAAGGTACATTTTAATGCTAAGGAGCAAAGTTTATACATCATAAATGCTGAACTTAACTGTTTGTTGGCTAAAGGAACTAGAATTCCACAAAGGGTGCTTCATCTTCTGACTAAACCAGCTTGTATTTGTTACCTGAGAAAATTTAAAAAAAACAACAATGCCTTAACACACTTAATCACTCGAATTTCATAATGAATTTATCTCAACCTAGAAAGTCCCAACACTGTAGTATGCTGAGAATTCATGAACAGCCACAGAATTAAGCTTTAAATGTGTAGTTCTAGGGTGCAGTGTTAATAAATATATTTCAACAAGCTTAGTTTTCAGCCGAGTAAATAATAACATAGGTGGCATTAGTATTGATATCGGTTCCTAATGGTATCATTTATACCCTGCAATTAAAGTTTAAGCACTAAATAAAGCATTATTAGGAGATCTGGGTTGGCTTTTCTTATATGTGAACACAAATGGAGCTCACGAGTGTTTGGAAAGGAGCCAAAAAACTTGAAACTTCACCACAAGCTACTTCCGGGGTTTTCCTCTGAGCTCTTGCTACTTGGCAAGATACAGAATTAGAACACCAGGAAATGGTTTCCAAAGAAGGCAAGAGGAACTGAAAGCCCCAGGAACTGAACTGAACACTACAGCGGTTAACGCTGATCCTTCTACACATAATACCGAAGAAAAGAGGCATCTGGTAGAAATTTGTACATCTCAATATCCAGTGAGATTCTTGCTAGTGTTGTGCTGAATATTCTATGTTTTAAAAAAAAAAGACGAAAAGACATCTTTGCTGAAGGACAAAAGGCTTTAATTCTTCCCATGTTTCCCATGAACTGTTGCTCCCTGTTCAGAGCTCCAAAGCACCACCAAGGGCTGGGTTAAGTAGCAGATGCATTTTAACTGACAATCCTATATTGAACAGCGTTCTCGAACTTTCCCTATTGCATTTCCAGAGCCTGGAAAATATCTGATTCAATGGATGAGTTCAATGCCCACTTGTCAAATGACTGAACAAACATTGGCTCGGAGATGCCCTGCCCCATCCCCACCCAGGTACTCCAGATGTGGCTTCATCAGTGGATGTTCATTGTTTTTATTTGATCAAGTGTTCTAGGACCTGCCCTAAAACTGCTATAGGTATTTGAGGTGAAACATCTTTAAACCAAAATAAGACTGGAAGTTTAACAGAAAGTCAGCCTTGTCAAAGTGAACAAAGGAGTTTCAATGAATTTTGCTTTTCCCAGTATGAACTTAAAGCTCTTAAATCTATTTCAAATCAGACAAATAGTAGTAAACAGTTCTCCACCATCTGGTTTAAGAACCACCATACAGGACCCATAACAAAACAAAACAAAAAAATACTACCACTCTGAATGGAGCCATTATTTTGATGCCAAATAAGGGTATTTAGAAAAAAATTTAAAATATCACAGTAAAACAAGAATTGTTTTTACCATTCAGTTACTAAGTCAATCTCTGAATATGCCCACAATCATTCCATTGATTTTAGTGGAGTCACCTATACACAGAAGAACACAGAACTTTGGTCCAGAAAATAAACTATACTAATACAGTGTATCCAAAGACAATATTTAGATGGCAAATTTCTTTTGACAAACTCAAAGGCTTAGCATGTTAATCATATTGTTATGTCCTCAATTATCTCTCTCTATATGTGGATTTTCAAAATGGGGAGCCTCTGGTCCAGCCTGGCTAGAGTCACCGTCCTTTCAGCCAGGGGCAGAGCTAGAACTGCATGGACCCCTCCCAGACAGCTGTTCTTTGAACTGCCCCACCCTGGCCAGTGAGTGGGAGGCTACGCTTAGGGACAGCAAAAAAAAAAAAAAAAAAAAAAAACAAATACAACAACCTGAGATGGGGGACTCCGTCTCTACCAAGCAGGAATATAATTTCCATTAGCATTTCCTTTGCTCAAACTGATAGCCGCACACTCCCAAAGAAATAAATTCACCCTCCAATTCTCTTTCTACCTTTTCTTTTGCACACTGTGGAAGAGAACTAAAGATCTCTTTGTCAATTCAGATGTGCTGCTTTTCATGTGCTATGCTGCAGATAAGAGAGCACTTCACATTACACAGAGAACAAAGGCCAGCTTGCCTACTTACTTGATTACTGAGAAATGTCCATCTTTAGCAGTGTCTTCTAATAGTACATCAGCCACCACCATGATTCAATCACAATCCAGGAAGACTTCTAACAAAGGTATAAAACCCACCGCAAACTTGAGCTGATAAAAACTCACAAAATGAAAACATATGTAAACTATTGTCCTATTAGTTTCACCTAACAATCCCTAAATCACTGTGGCCTAAAGGGGCCAGCTAGAGCTGTAGCCAGGCTCCAAATGAATCATTTGAAACATTCAAATTTTGTGCATACCATTGTATCTCATCTACTTGCATGAGAATATAAATGCATTGTACATTAGTTTGTCTGGGATATGCTGCTGTTGAATCTACCATCTTTTGTGTGCTAATTCCATTATTTAATATTTCCTTTCCTCTCAGTAAAGACTCATCCAATCTTCTTTTCACCTTCCACAGTCTTCTCCAAGAGTTAAAAACCAAATTACTTCATTAAGGTTAAGAACGCTAGACCAAAGCAAATCCTTCTGATGAATTTCTAAATGCCCTTTAGAAGCAAGGATGGGAGCAGAAGATGCTAAATTTCATGCTTATTATTTTCTTTTCTTTCACTTAGCCCAGGATTCCTGTTTGTGACACTCAGATGTCCTTATAGCATATCCAAGTGAGTGAGTTTTTAGGAACAAGAAAAGCATTTTGCATACATAGATCTGATATTGCCACACCATCTGACAAATCAATTTGATATCCAGTGACATTTTACCTTTGCCTGGATGATTATGGATCTCACTGCACCCAGGGCAGTCCTGGGTTTTGCCTGTGGTCTTAGAGAATTAAATATGTCCCTTTTTACACGCCAAAGTGTCCTGGTTTGGATGATAAGATATATATTCCATTTAAAATATTTCCCATCGTTAGCATATGTAAGCAAGTACTGGGTAACATGACGTCTGTGTTGAGAGTCCTCAACTTCTAGAGCAGTAGTTCAATTTCATATTGATATACTATATTGATACTTCGCATCGATAGTTCGTATTGACACTTTAACAATTTTAAATTGCTTTCAGGTACTTTCAGTTTTTTTGGATCCATACAACAAGCCCATATAGTGTGAGTAGAAATATTAGTATCCTCATTTACAGCTAGGACAAAGATCATTGATTTGCCTAAGACCATATAGTAAGACTTATTTATTCCTACTCTAGAAGTGCTCTTTCTATTAAACTGTAATAGAAACCTATAGAATAGTATTGAGATCTGACTCTTTTTAATACATAATTCAGCTTATTACTCTAAATTTTAGTGCAAGCTTACTTTCCTAGCAAAAGGAGGCCTTGGATAGAAATCATACGGTTTTGTAGCCTAACCATAACCCTTTCCCAAGAGTTGAATTTCCTCTCTCTCTCTCTGGATCGAATCAAATTACAACCCAAGATTCAAATAAGACTTTTTAAATCATAAAGTCATTAAGGTTTGGACAGTGGAGGGAAAGGGACTTGTTTATAAGGCTTTACGTGTGAATTCAGACAAGTCTTTAAAGTCTTGAAGCTCTGTCCTCTAGATTAAAGAGAAATGGATCACAGCACAAACATTTTCCATCATGGACAGTTCCTAAAACATTATCTACCCACTATTTTCTTCGCATCCATCCTAGAGGCATTGGAATCTGTCACATCACACAGAACTAAAGACTGAATGTCGTCTTGCCTGGTTTCCAGGACACCATGCTCTCCTAGTTTGACCTCTCTGGCCACTCCACATCCTACTCTATCAGACCTTTGGATTTATTCATTCAACTGGATTACCCACAGCTTGGTCGAGGACACTCTTCTGTTCTCACCCATCATCAGAAGCAATCAACTGGTAGCAGGCGAGTCACTTCTAACACATCTGTGTTTTATTTGGCCCAGATCAATTTTTCAAATTGAGTCAACATTTAAAACCAAGATATTTTGTCGTTAAATCCTGATTCCCAGCTTCAGTTGAAAATCCACGCAATACTGCATGGCAATATATGGCCAGCATAGAGTGGACAGTCTCAATCATCGACTCAAACAAAATATGCATCTGGCCTTCATTCTCATATGTTACCCGTCTGGTCCCTAGAGGCATTGGAGTTTGCAATCTCTGTTCCACATACCTACCATGGCTTCTGGGACCATATCTCTGCACGCTAACAATGTCCATTTGGACATTTTCTGAAGTCCAGCTACACACACCTGTGTGTCCTGAGATCCAGACCACATATCTGTGTGTCCTCTAAGGTCCAGGTGCACACACTACATTCCTCTGCAGTTACCCTTAATTAAATATGTCCCCTGTGGTCCAGGGCCATATATCCAGCTGCTTGCCCAATATCTCCAAGTGAATGATACAAACAAGGGCATCTCAAACTCAGTACCTCCAAAACTACTTTTTCTCACATCTGCCCACCAATGTGGTTTATCACAGGGAAAAAAAATATTATTTCAAGCTAGACATCTGAGAATCACATCAGACATCTCCTTATCTTTCAACTTCTATATTCAATAATCACCAAGTTCTATTGATTTACCTCCAAAATATCTTACTAATGTTTCCATCTTCACTTTATCCACCTTGGACCACACCACCATCATTTCAGACCTAAACTACTAAGTCATTTCCTAATTGGTCTTCTCACATGCATACTTGCACACTTCCAATCCATTGCCTTAGTTAAAATTTTCAACAGCTTCCCACGGTTTTGAATCCTTAATGAGGTCTTCCAAATCCTTTATGAGCTGACCCTCTAAGTTTTTTAGTACCATCTTCCCTGGACCTTTTCCTCTACAGTTTCACTGGCCTTCTCTCAGTTCTTTGAAGATGTAGCATTCTTGCTTGTTGCAATGCCCTCAGACAAACCCTTTTCTCTGACACTTACCTCCTTCCTCACCCTGGTTAACCAGGTCAGTCTTTCCCAAACTGTTTCAGTATCATAGTAGATATAACCATGATGTTTGTAGAGCATGGTAGGGGGATACAAGAGACCATATACAGCTAGAGATGACCATTCTTGAGTTCTGCCCCAGCCCATAAGCCTGGCTGCCCTTGAGAGCTAAAGAGAGCAATTTCTCAGCTGGCCTATAACCCACTTTCGACACTGTGCCCCAGCAAACCTGTTGGGAGATATGGCCAAGATGAGTGATTCTCAGAGTGTGGTCCCTAAGTGGCAACATCAGTATCACCTGGGAACATGTTAGAAATGCAAATCATCAGCTCCATCCCAGACCTATAGAATTAGAAACTCCGGGGTGAGGCCAGTCATCCGTGCTTTACAAGTGCTCCGGATGATTGTGAAGCACACTAAAGTTTAAGAACTGCTGGTCTAGATAATATCATAGATAATGCTTGCTCATCTGTCAAGTCTCTCACTTCTTCAAGGAAGTCTTCCCTGACTCCCGCAATAGGTCAGGTCCCCCTGCTCTTTATTTTCATATCACAAAGTACTTCTCCTTCACAATACATACCCCAAGTACTATCAAGTAATTATTTGTGTAGTCATCTCTTTCATAACACACTGTAATCTCTAGGAAGCTAAAGACCAGTTTTGTCTAATTTACTTTGATCCACAGAGTATAAAGAAATGGGGAAAGGGGACAGGGGAGCCTTTAACAAGAGTAAGGAAACATTCTCTCCTTTCTACAAGACCTCAAGGCTGTTAAAATAACTGGCCATGCTCTCTGCCTAGGTTGTTGGCAGCTAAAGTCCAAGATCTTATTTTACATTAAGTGCACAGAAGGTGCAGCTCCAAGGAGAAAGGCACCAAAGCTGAAGTCTCCAGCAAAGGCTAGTGGCTGAGATTCGGCATTGTGATCTTGACTGCTGCGAGCTGGGGAAACATAGGACCCATGAAGCCATCAGCCTGCCTGCGTGCTATGGCAATGCAAAGTCCTTTTGGCCATTCTACAGGCCTTGCACGTGGGGAATCCCAAGGCCCTTCTGGCCACAGATGTACTGTAGCCCTAAGAACTCTTTGGCCCACCATCCTCCTCCACTGGTTGCAGGGACTCTTCTGATCACAAACAAGCCCAGCCGCCATGGTTCCACCAGTCATTTGGTCCTCTAACCTGCCCATGTGCTAGGGAACCAAAGCCTAACCAGGCTTCAGCCTGCCCGCACACTGTGGAAATGAGATCTATTTTGGCCACCATACAGGCCTGGCGTGTATGGAGCTGAGAGTCTTCCTGCCTGTGTGCTGGAGAAATGAGACCCCTCTCGGCCACCGTGCTTCCCTCTTTCTGGCGTATGCAGTACCTTTCTGGTTACGTGCCGCTGCTCCCCATCTGCAGAACTCAATCGGGGGTCTTTGCGGCTACCAGCCAGCCCAAAATCCACCCATCCGTGGAATCTTCAGGATCTCAGCTTGCAGCAGAACTGGAAACAAAAACAGCCTCCACCGTAAAAGAGCTGTGGAAGACAAATGCCTATTGGTGACCGTCTTCCTAAGCTCTAGTGTTTCAGAGAGACTTCCGGTCACCAACCTGACTCCCCACATGGGTTCCGTGGGTCTTTCTGCCCCTACCTCCCAGCCCCCGCTTTCTCTGCCTGCTGGGGAACTGTGGGCGATTCCACCAATTTTCCTGCCCATAGCTTTGCAAGTAAAAGCCTTTTGGGCCACTGTACCGGCCTCACGTGCTGTAGAGCAGAGGGCCCTTTGTGCTTTTCCACCAACCGCATTTTAACGAAGCAGGAGCCCTTTCGGCTACCATCCTACATGCATGCATGCTGGTGTCCCAAGGAACCTTCCCTCTGGTTCCGCAGGTAACTTCGTTCCCCAGCCTGCCCTGTGTGCTGGTGAATAAAGGTTCGTGTGGCCATCAGCCTGCCTATGCTTTTTTGAATGGAGAGCCCTTTTGACAGTTGTACAGATGCCTGGCACTGGGGAACCTAGGCTAAACCTGCTTGTGAGTCAAGAACTCTTTCAGCCACCATCCCTCCCTTGCACTGGTGACCCAGGGCCCTTTCCAGTCACTAGCCTGTTACTGGTACCATACCATGGGGCTCTTCTGGTCGCCAGCCTGCCCACATCCCATGGTTCTGTTAGTCCTTCCGGCACCCACCTGCACGTGTGCTGGAGAACTAAAGGCCCTTCGGCTGTCAGCCTACCCATGTGCTGTGAAATGGAGAGCCTTTTTGGTCCTGGGGGATCTTCCCACCTACTCACCTTAAACCTGCCAGCGATACTGGTGCTCAGGGGTCCCCTACAGCCTGCACACGTGCCAGGGTCACAGGGGAGTGGCAACCCTCAAGGCACTGGCCTGCCCATTTGCTATGGAATCTAGAGCCCTAACAGCAACCATCCTTTCTCACACTGTTCCCCAGGGCCCTTTCTGCCACCATCAGTCCCATAGTCCTTTATGCTGGTGACGTGGGGGAACCTTCCGGCCACCAGCAAGCCCACACTAGTTTACCAGGGGTCTTTTTGGTCCTCAGACTGTTCATTTGCTATGGAACCAAGGGTCCTTATAGGGCAAAAGGAGCCATAAACCATATATAAATGAATGGGTATGGCTGAATTTGGCTATCAGGTATATTTTACCTCTAGTGATCTATAGTACTGTAACTCTCTAGTCTTAGCCAGGCACATGGCTGTACAGAATAAATAGTACAGTTCCAAGCCTCCCTTGCAGCTAAGTGTAACAATGAGTCAAACTTCTGGTCGCTGAGAAATAAGAAGGAGCAATGTGTGCAACTCCTAAACCATGCCCAAAAAGGGAAGAGATCTGGCCTCCTCTTTTTCACGTCCCACCCCCTTGACATTGGCTGGAATGTCGACAAGAGCCATTTGGGGTCATAGAGATGAAGATGACATCCTAAGAACAAAAAAGGAGATTGGGACCTTGATGACTTCCTGGAGTAGAGGCACCATATCAGTTCCAACTTCTATATAAAAGACATATGCTTCCAACTTTAAACCCCTATTGTCCCTGAGTCACATGTAGTCCAATCCACATCCTACCTAACAAATGTGACTAATTTCACCAAAAATTAAGGAGTCAGTTCAATTCAACCTCTCAATAACAAATAAAAAACAAAATCAGGGACCTAAGCACTAGAGTGAGAGTAAGAAATATTTCTTGAATCTTTTGGCTTCTTTCCATCTCCTCTGCTACCACCTTATCTTTTAGACCACTGCCGTTCACCAGCTTAAAACCTTCAATGGTTTTTCAATGTTTTTACAACATAGACCAGACTCACAAACACGAACTCCTAGTTTTCTCATCTGCCACCCTCTCTAGCTTCATGCGCACCCAACTCACTTCATTGTCCCCACTCTAGCCACATCATCCTTCTTCCCATTGTATTTGCCATGCTCCTCTACCTGCTGTTACCTCTGCCTAGAATGCTCTTCTTCCCTACCCTCATCGCTGGGCTCACCTGAGCTTACCTTTCAGATCTCAGTTCAAACGTCACTTGCAGACTTTGACTGCCTTGATTCAGCAAAGGCCACTTTATGGGCTTTCCTGGCACCATGAGCCTGTCTGTCAAGGACTTGTGTCAGTTACAGTTTTCCATTTGCTTTACGATGATCTGATTAACTGTAAGCTGAGTGAGGGTAGGGACCATGTCCGATTTTGCTCACCATTGTATCCTGATACGGGGTTCCTATAAGGTAGGTAAATGAATCATTGTGACTAGGCCCCTATTGCAAAGGCACGGTGCTTCATAATGGAATTTGGTCTTACCCTATGTCACTTAGGATTAGGTTCAGCTGCATAAAATAGAAAAAGGACGATGGCTTAAATTAATAAGAGGTTTGCTTCCCTCTCATATAAAATATGTGTGGAAGCAAGAGGTTCAGGACCAGAGTATGATAGCTCTATAGTAGAGACCCAAATACCTGCCGGCCCGCCACTCTGCCATCCCTAGGATATGATTCTTGTCTTTATGGTTTATTCTGGCTGTTAGAGCTCCAGTTATCACATTTCCCGGCAGCAGGTTTGAGGAATGGAAAAAAGGGCCTGCTCCCTCTTTTAAGGTGACTTCTTAGAGACACTGCAGAGCACATCCTTATCCAGAATTCAGTCAAATTGTCTATTTTCCCTGAAAGAGAGGCCAAGAATTGTGCTCTTTCAGCGGCAATATGATATGTCCAGGTAAAAATCAGGGTTTGGTTATTAAAGGACATAAAGAGTGCTTTGACAATCTAATGCTGCCTAATAAAACACCCTAAAATTTAGTGGCTTAAATAACAACCCCAAAAATAACCATTTTATCTCTCATGGGTCCATGAGTTAAGTGGGCTGAGCTGAGCAGTTCTTCTACTAATCTCGCTTGGGGTCTCACACAATTGAGTCAGCTAAAATGCTGGAATGCTTGGGCCTCTCTCTCTCTCACTGTGGTCTCGCAGCCTCTCTTCTCCTTGTGATCTCTGTCCAACAAGGTGGCCAAAAACACAAAGCAGAAGCTTTCAGGCCTTCTCCAAGCTTAAGCATAATATCACTTCACAACCTAATACTGGTCAAAGCGGTCACAGGGCCAGTCCAAATTCAAGAGGAGAAATAAACTTCACTTCCGTATGAAAAGAGTGACAGAGTTTACAGCCCTCTTCAACCCACCACCAGAAGAATGGATATCTGGAGGCAATTAGCAGCTTTTGTCGCATGTCCCTTCAAGAGAAACCATCTAACAGAATGAGAGGGCCATGGCTATATAAAACTCATAAAAAGAAACACTGGCCATTATGCTTAGAATCAAAAGGAAGTCAGAGTAAGACTAATGACAATCTGACAGGAATCCTCATGCCAGCTCTTCATAAAGCCCTAGTAAAGTTTTAAAATACTGTGAGTAAAATAATCCGTGTACAACATTAACCAGCAATCGAGAACAAAATTCGTAAGTGAGGACATACAAGTAACATACTGCCACATAAACAAATACTTGGCCTCACCTAGCAATGAAAGAAATATACATAAAAACAATAATAAGCTATTAGGTTTTGTTCATCAAACTAACAATATTTTACAAGATCGAAAATACCCAGTGTTATCTATGTTGTTTGTATGAGTATAAAGTGGAATGAGCTTTTTAGAAGGCCTTGTCGTCAATATCTATAGTTTAAACTGTACATACCTTTCGATGGAGCGATTCCAGTCTCAAGTCAAAATTCCATAAAAATAAGTTTATGAATATTCAAGAACATATGTAAAACAATGCGTATTTCGGTATTCATATATCACACAAAATAAGCTAACTTTTATTTAATATGTACGGTGTGTCACTATGCTTCAGGTCCTTCTATCATTTCCACTTTTCAGGTGAAGAAACTGAGTCTTAAGAGATTAGTTAGATCGCCCAAGGCCACAGCCGGGAAATTGAAGGAATGGGATTCCTAGCTAGGTCTCACAGATTCAGGAGCATAAGATCTTACACACTGCACATTCTGCCAGAGACATCTTCAGAAACCTTTCCGAGTATGGCAGGTGTGCACTGCCTTAGGATTACCCTTTTTCTCATTTATCCTTGCCATCTTATTGGTAGTTCGAGCTGCTCAGAAGAGCAAGAGATAGAAATGCTGGGGTGAGGGGGAAAGTTACTGAGCTTGGAGTTAGAAGACCGAGATTCAAGTATATAGCTATTTTACTATAACAAAATTTTTAGGCAGAAAAAAGCTATAATACATAATGCTGGCAAGTTTGTAGTAAAATCAATACATTCATATATTGCTAGTGGCAGTATAACTTGATTCAACCAGTTAGAGAAATTTGAGACAATATTTCAAGAGACATTAAAATGTTCATACTCTTTAATCAGTAATCCCATTCTTAGGAAATTAGTTAAAAGAAATGCTACTGCAAAGGAGTAAGTTAGGCACACAGAGCTTTTTGTTATAATGTCATTTGTAACAGCAAAACAATTAAAATAACACAAATGTCCAATACAGGGGAATGATTAAACAACAATTAAAGCTTTTTGTATTTGACAAGAACCACAGCTGTTCACCTCTTTTCTCAGACTCCTTTGGCTCATCAAGCCCTGAGCCTCACACAGCCCCAGGTGCTTCTGTTAAATAAAACAACAACAATCGGGAAGGCACATTTTAACTCTGCAGAACCAGAATGGAGTCAGCCCAATGTTTTCTTCACATTTAAAAAACTGAGAACACGCTCCACCTGCCCTCTTTTAGCTCTGCATAAGTCCCCACTCTTTAGCACATTTGCTGTTTACGGTTGCAACTCCCTCACAGTTTTCTTGTCATTTCCAAAATGTTTTCTTCCCTGAAGTTGTGCGCAAGCTTATGGCATCCAGGATGCCCGCCAGAACTCTGAGAGGCGCCGGGGCCTCGCTGTCTCACATCAGTGTGAAAGAGGCCAAATCACAACTTTGCTAACCACAAAGCCTGGCTGAGAGATGACCTATAATTATAAGAAATGCATCAAATAGTGATTATTTTTATTGATGTCAAGCTGCATTTTCTGTCGCTGTGGAACGAGAAGAGCAGAACAGAGAGAAGAAAAGACAGAGAGAGAGAGAGAGAGAGAGAGAGAGAGAGATTCTTTCCTGGCCAATGCCCAGCTCCACAAGCTGCTTACAAACTATATGCACAGAATAGAATCGGTTTTTGAAGTTTTGTCCAAAGAGCCCACGAGAAGCTGTTTGGAAACACTGAACACCGCAGGGGGCTGCCAGTTTTGAGGACGGTGTGAGCCAGAACAATGATCATCTTGATTGAACAATTATGGTATCAGAACAATACACCAAATGCTTTAGTGAGTTAAAATGTTCCCTGCCTAATGGCTGCATGTTC
Source organism: Pteropus medius (assembly GCF_902729225.1). Taxonomy (NCBI): domain Eukaryota; kingdom Metazoa; phylum Chordata; class Mammalia; order Chiroptera; family Pteropodidae; genus Pteropus; species Pteropus medius. Next base: position 841,670 of record NW_024344432.1, read on the forward strand.
CATATAATTATTTTCTTTGTGTGCTTATTGCAACTTTAAAATTGTCTTTCATTATAAATTGTGTTTATAATATAGGTGACCTCCTTTTCCTCCATGTTCTAATAGTGCCAGGTAGTGATGATGTACATGTCTGGATATGGTTGATATCTTTTTCTTGGATATTATCTCTTTTTTTCCTCCTTAATTCTACCTTTAAGGTTTTTTAAAGCCACCTTCTTTTCTACAAAAACTCATCTTATAGAAGGTAGCCAAGAGTAGAAATAGTCCCAAAGTGTGGTCTCCCACCTGCCACTAGCAAGCTGTGTGGCTATCAAGTCAGTTCGTCTCTTTCTCTGACCCTCTAGTTACTCATGTGTAAAATGAGCAAGATTTACAGAGGAAAAGGCAATGGACTTGAGTCAGATCGCCTGGGTTCACATCCTGGCCCCAGTTCTGTGACCTTGGGCAAATTACTGCTTCCTGCGCCTTGGGGGATCAACCATCCCAGTTTGCCCAAGACCGAGGGATTTGCTGAGACACAGGACTTTCAGCGTGAAAACCAGGCAAATTCTGGGGTAACCGGGGCCAGATGGCCACTCTTTCCGTGCCTCAGTTTCCTCATCTGTAAAAGAGTGATTATAATAAAACTATCTCCATAGGGTCGTCGGGAGAATTAATCAATCAGTGTGAAAGCACTTAGGTCAATGGCACATAGTGAGCGCTCAATACATGTTAGCTATTATTCTCAGGATTCTCTTCTCTAAGGTGGCTTCTGTCTTCTCTATTCCATCCCCCTTGGTTACTATTTCCCCATCTTCCTTTCTCCCCTCTTCTATTTAATAGCTGAAAGTCTTAAATATGAGCATATTTAGTATTAAACCCGACATGCTGTGAAATTCTTTGTTTCACTTACCACTACAGACAATAACAATGATGCCTTCAAAATGTTTTTAAGCAATTTAATATAGCTCTCATTGGAATGTCAGAATTTTCAAAGTGATAGTTCAATCTCCCTTTAGTGTAATGCAATAAAAGGTTACTCTAATGTCGTTCCTTTATATAAATAAAATCAAAATGCTTCAACCCAAAAGCTGAAGAAGAAGAAAGGAGGGTGAGGAGAAACAGGTAAGAGTTTGTCTATGATGAGATAAATGGGCAGCATTTTCTGCACCAGTTCCCCTTCCCGTCTTCAATAAAACATCTCTGGGTGAGATCTCTCCGCATTGGAAGCCAGTCCTGCCCAATGGGATGCTTGGGAGCTGTGGGGGCTGCGAACAAAGGAGTGCAGATGAAACCTCCATAAACAAGGCCCAGTCTTAGAGGAAGACGGGATTTAACACGCTAGCGCCAGTGGGACCTCGTAGGGAAATGAGAGTCTGAACAAGTCTCTCTCCTTTTCACTCCCCATCCCGTGATGCCTAATATAAGTAGGCCATATTTTTGAACGAGACGAAGGGAAATGAGTAAAAGAAAAGACAGGTATTTTCTTTGATGATCGGTCCTTTTTGCAGTTGGCAGAAAGTAAAAAACCCTTTCTGAATATTTTCACCTGGGGCCCCAGAATTCAAATCAGCCAATCTTTATTTACAACCCTCTGTATGGGGTACACATCACCATACCCCCAAAGCTAGGCCTGCATTAGAAAGAAAGGAAGAAAGAAAGCTCGGAATCGATTCTTTAGTGTGGAAGACTGTCAACGACCACAGTTTCTATTTGTACTACTTAAAAGATAGTGTTGGTAGTCTCTTCGTTTCTCAGAAAAGGGAAATTTTACACCTGTTAGATTATAGTCTTGGAGCTATTTATTAGGGAGAACATACAGTGACAGATAACGCCAACTCTCTATTATCCATGAAAAGAAATAAGTAAAAATCACTCCTAAGTCTAAATTTCACTTGAACTGTGGGTTTCAATCTTCTTTCTTTCCAGCCTTTTTGGGATTCTCTGAGCAAAATATATTGGTTTTAATTTCTTAGTACCCCCCGCAAGCCTTAAGCTGGGCAAGTAATAAACAATGCAATGGCCTCGATGGCGGAGAAGGGGGAATTGAGGAAAAAGAATGAGGCCGGGATAAATAAGGGGTGATGGGAGAACGATCAATCAGCGCCCACACACACCCCCCTATGAGAATGAAAAATCAATTGCCATTTGCCCAAATAAAATACCTTCTGCACTCCCACGGCCATAACGCAATTCTCCGCTTCAGGAATGATGTGCTAAGCTACTCCCGGGGCCAGGAACTGTGCTAAGACCAGCAAAGTGTGAAGTGCGGGGAAAGAATGTGATGTTTAGAGATACCCAGCACAAAATTTCGAGCGGTGATGAGAAAGCTACCATTTTCCACTCAAAATCATCTGTTTGGGATCTTCTCATTTAATCCCCAAAGAAAAACTGCCAAGGCTCCCTTGCGGCGCATTTGCATCTGAGCAGATAGATTTGCTCTCCTCCTCCCACCTTGTCTGCCTCGACTCTCCGCCTGCACCTGCTCCCGCGGGCACTTTCCAGGGCTGGTCGCTGTCCCCGCAGGCCACCGCCCTCTCGCTGGCACCCTAGTCCCGCTTCCAGCGCGGACCTGCCGTCACTCCTCCCCATTCGTCGGCACCATCCGGGTCACAGGGGACCCGGTCCTGGCTCAGCTTTCCCAGCCCCCAAAACCCTGGAGGCGACACGATGCGGAACGTCCAGGCGGCCGCTGCAAGGCGCCCCGAGCACCCTCGACGGGGAAACCGAGGCCGCCCCAGCCGAGCGTGGCCCTGTGGACACGGCCCTGCCAGCGGTGCTGGGTTCGACCGGGAGGCCAAGTCCGGCAGGCCCAGCCTCCCAGGTCCCAGGAGGCCCCTAGGCCGTGAGGATCCCAGGTCTCGGCCACGTCTTCCTCCTCTCAGCTTGGGAGCTTCCCCTCTTCCTCCCGAGATGCCGGGTATCCTCGAAACGGATCCTGGGTGGGCTGGAAAGTCGGGGGACAGAAGGAGGGCCTTTGGAGGGGAGGACGGAGCTGCCCCAGATTTGGAGGAGACGCCTGTCAGCGCGGGGAATGCAAGCCCTTTCGCGCAGTTATTTTTATTCCAGGGCCTTTCTTCCTCGTCCTCCTCCTCTATTTTTTCCCCTTCTGTTCAGCTATTTGTGTTTTCTGATCGGGTAAATGATTTGCGGCAGGAAATTAGCTCTCTTTATTCCAGAGGCACCGTGGTTCTAATGGTATCTATTCCAGAGCCGGCTCTGTGTCTTGAGTCAGCAGACTTTTTTTGCCACGGGTTATTTTTGTGATGAAGGGAACAGGCGCTGTTCGGCCTCGGCATCTTCCTCTTCCCTTCAACACAATGCAACTCAGTAAACCCGGGGACGCCACGCCTCCCTCCCATGGGACCCACGCTTCCATCGTCCCCCCACTCTAAAATACCAGCCTTTTATGGGCAAGGAAAGCCTCGTTGAGCTTCCCAAATTAGCGAGACGCATCTGAAAACCAGAGGCTCTAAAAAGCTATCGCTCCTATTTTGGGGCTCTTCCCTTCTAGGCCTTACCTAATCAATGTGTTGGTGGCCTTCATATGACTTTAAAATCCTGCAGGGCTGAGGACAAGAGATTGCAGACACTCCAGGTCGTGAGAAGCACGATTGGTGTTTTTCTGATTGATAAGTTAGGATGAACACACTCAGAGCAAAAGAATTAACAAGTTATGGATCGACTTGAACTGAGAATTTTTCATCTTCGTAAAGGATTTATCAGTAACTTTTTCAGCAGAGGTCCTAAGAGGCTTCAGGAAAACTCAACCTTTCCAGATCAAACAAGTCAAAAGGTGGTGGGGGTGGGGGTAGAGGGGTGGGGGACAAGACTCTTCTTTTCCTGCTTCTTCATTTCTGGCCAGACCAAGAAGGAGCGGTCATTTGTGAGCAGTGGAGAGTGGCGGAATCTTGGGGTCTAGGGTTTCCTCATGCGAATGCTGTAGGGACGTGGGGCAGAAAGCAGGGAGGGGTCCGTGAAGTCAGAGGTGAGGAAATCAGAGACAGAAGGTGGGGACGACTTGATGATATCAAGTCAAAAAATGGAGAATCCCAGAGTCAGAAGGTGGGAGGCGTCAGAGAGCCAGAATGTGGGGGTGCCGCAGAGACTGATTTCAAATAAAAGAAATAACCGGCGTAGCTACTTTAAGATGACCCCTCGCTAGGGACCGAGGGTGCGGGCAGCCAGACCCCCACGAACACCTCAGACCAAGGGATTCAGACTTCAGGGCTCTTGTTGCCCCACCCCACCCCCAATTATTCCACTTCTCAGCCAGTGTTTTCTGAGGTTCGTCAGCAAGAATCCACCCAGCAATTATCTCCCGTCGCACGCACATGGGGGGACATTACCCACGAACGCGCTGGAGAAGAAAGGTACAGATGGGTCTTTTATTGCACACTTGGAAATGTTTCCAAGGCTTTTGTGTTCTTCCCCCCATTCATTCCTGCCGGATCCCTCGGATCTGCCAACTTGAGTCCCCGGAGGCTGCGGCGGGAGGGCCCGGCCCACCCCGAGCCCCCGCTAGGGGGCGCGCTCTGGCCATGGCTCCGAGCCCAGGCCGAGAGGGGGGCTCAGCTGCTGGGGCGCGGACAGCCAGGGTCGGCAGGGCCTCCGCACTGACGCGAGCTCTGGGGCCCTCGCTGCTCCTGACCCGAGGTGTAATCCGTGTCCCCCGCCACGTCCGGGGTCCCCGGGAGCGGCAACTACAGAGTAAGGGCTGCACTGGGGGACGGCTCGACCCTGGACGCACCCAGGCTCCCGCCATCCGGCGTTGGAAAGAAGCAGCCAGGTGGTGGTGATTACAGGGCTCCCAGAAGTTTCCCTGTCGGGGCTGGAAACCTGGGCGATGGGTGCGGCAGGAGACGAGGGCTCCCGCCGAGGGACTCTGGGTGAGCGCCCACCCTCTTGCTTCTCGCCCGTGGGAGGGGATCCCCTCCCCCGTTCGAGGGCAGAGGTGAGGCTGAGACTGTGTCGCCTGGCTTTGTGCTGGCAGCAAGGCTTGAAAATGCCTCGGTTGGCCTCCTGGATGGATGGGGTGGGGGTGTCGGTCTTCTCTCTAGTTCTCGCTCCTCCACAGTCCTTTCCTGGCTGCTGACGGGTCACCGAAAGTGGCGAAGTTGGCAGATAAAGAGAGTTGTCCTAACGCAGTAATCACACGCACAGGTCCATACCTTGAGGGCTCGGCTGTGGTCCTCCGGACGCTTCCGAAAGCGTCGCTTCTCCACAAACCTCTCCCCAGCCTAGCCCTGATGGTGGAACCCATGGCTCAGGCGATCGACACAGCGAAGAGGGAAGGATTAGCATCGCCAAGGAGTCTTCCCTGGAAACCCAAGTTATCAGTCCCCTTGGACCTTTCCACCAGCGGCTGCTCCTTCGAAAACACATCAACAAAACAAACACTGTCCACAGACAGATCCCAGCAGCCGTGGAGAGAACTGAGGCAGGGGTAGGGAGTGGAGGGCAAACAGGGGCAGAGAAGGCGAGGGGCAAGTGCTAGGCAAGCGGATTATGTTACATTTCCTCCCATTACCAGACTTCCAGGAGGACAGACCTCGGTTGGTGCATAAAATGCATACCCTGAAGTGGATAAGACTCTGAAAGCGGCATTTGAGGAGGTTAACCTCGACTGGTTGGAGTTAAGGGCGGGTGGGGGGAGGCAAATATTTCTGTTTGTGCCCTCCGGTTCTTCCCAGCACCGGCTGTCAATCCCGACGCTTGTTATCCTCACAAGGCTTCAGTTTGTTTGCCTGATCTCAGCAAGGTTTTCTTCCACAAGTAGAACTATAATTGCTATAATTCTACTGTATCATTTGGATCATTGCAGTATTGTTGTTTTCTCTCCCTCTTTCTCTCCTCCTAACACTGCAGTAACGCGCTCCAGTGTTAAATTAGCAGGTTGCGGAAAGACCATAAATGAATGAAAGTTTGTTTAAAAAAAAAGAAATTAAATAAATAAAACAGCAAAATGACTTGGCAAAGGGGATATCACATCACAGAGAATCCTCCAGTGTAATCAGGACTTATTGTCTTCCCTTCCAATGGCTTCCAAATTGGTCGCCAGACTCCAATGAAGTTTATTTCTATTGTTTAAATATATGTTTTGAAGAGGTTGAACATAATTTAAGGGGACCTGAGCTGTCCGGTGTGGCTGGAAGCCCATTACAGCTTTATTTATCTATGTGTCTATTGTACAATAAATTAAAACATCTCAAATGAAAAGTGTGCAAGGTTAACTCTTCTCCAAACATTTTCCCCTGTATAATGACATCTAACTGCCACCCCCTTATCCAGTATTTCTCGCAAATACAATTTTGAAACTACAATGTAGAATTAGCTCTCGCCACAGAAAAGAAAGGAGTTTCTTCCATTTGCCTCTTCTAGGTAATTATTATTTCCAGTCCTGGGGACAAGCCTCATTTTTTTGCCACAAACAACAGTTTTAAACACTTCTGACCCTCACTTCCAGCCATAATTGTCATTTTTATTTTAGTGATTGATTTTTAGAGCAGATGAACTGCCAACCATTGTTTTCCAGGCAGCTCAGGAAAAGAAAACCAGCAGTTACAGACCCCCAAAGACTAGAGGAGCCAGGAGTTGCGAATAATCAAGTACAAACGTGAATAATAGCATCGCTCATATGAAATTACTTTTGATTAGCGGGTAGAAGAAAGTGAAGAAAGTGAGGTGAAAAGAAAGTGAAGTGTCATTTTGCTGAGAGAGTAAATATTAAGTTAGCTAAACTAAAAGTTCTTTCGTACAGTCTTATAGCCCAATTCTCAAAAGTCTACCTACAAATCAATCAAATTCTTCCTAAATATTAGAGGCATCATTTGTTTTCTAAAATAACATACAGGATAACACACAGACATCTTAAACCCATATTCTGATTAGACACTGTGGAGATGCCAGCAGATTCTGTCTCTCTGTGGGTATGTCAGAAAAGTTTTCAGTTTTTATTTGTAATTTAATCTTTCAGGAATAGCAGAGTCAGCTGTAGATTTTGAAGTTGGGTATTGAATTGTGACAAAGATCGTTTTACGGCTGCTGGATGTAAAGTGAGCTGGGTCAGGCCCTTCTCCCTGAAGTGAAGGGACCTACGTTTCGAATAGCATCCTCACTTGGGAAGATTGATTAGAAAATACCAAAAATAAACAAAATAACAAACAAAGCTAATGTTTTCACACAGGTTTCCCAAAGAAACACATTATTATATGCCATTAATAGAATTAGATTTAATTCCAGGGGTCATTAAGTTAGAATCTGAAATTCTATGTTAACCTCCCCTTTTACAGTGGATGATTAAAATTAGAATACACCCCAGCAGAAAGTCCGACTTCTGGTTTTTTTTTTGAAAAGGAGAACAGCTGCAGGGAGGAGGAGGATGGAAGCAAAGAAATCTTCCACAGAGAGAGTTGAAACCCCGCTAGGTTCTCAGAAACGATTCGTGTCTCTATTTCACAGGATCTTTTTTGGACTCAGTTTCAGCCCACTCCCTGCGTGTGCGGAGCCGACTCTGAAGTGATGGAGCCACCGGGCAGCCGGGTCTTGTAGATTTCCGACGCGGGGCCCGCCAGGGAGGTAAAGGTGCCTGTGTCTCTCCCAGCGACCAGCCGCAGGGACGCCCGTGAGGGTCCGCGGCTGGAGGCTCTGGAGAGACGGCTGCGTCTTTATGCCTCTCGGCTGTGCTGAGATCCGCACGCCAAGGGCGGGCTCTCTGGGTCCCGGGAGGGAAGGGGGAGGGAATCAGCGCGCAGAAGGTTAGCTTAAAGCTGACCAGGACAGTATAAAAACACCAAACTGTGGGTGAGGATGGAAAAGGAAGAATGCAGGAAAGGCAGAAGATCCCAGGTACCCTGTAACAGCAGAGAGGGCTTAAAAGAAAAGCAAATGTCAGAGACAGTTGAGGTTCTCCTCCGCCCCCCATCCCCATCATCCAAGGGTGGGGAAAAGTGGTGAAAATCAAACTAAAATCCAGAGACAGAGACAGCGAGAGAGACAGAGCAGGACAGAGAGAGACATCCTTTCCCGCTTGCCTTCAATAGTAGAATATCAGCATTGGTATTAACATTATTAGTGTGCCTGTTCCCAACCCTTCATCCCACTCAAGTTGTCTTGAATGCTCCTGCCAAGCCAGCCCGCTCTGTCTGCCACCCACCCACCAGCATCCAAGAGTTATGCAGATGTTTGTGGCTGAAAAAAATCCCAGTTATGCATCCCTGTATTTTAAAATACCGACTGTAAGTGATTCAAGTATAATCCTTTGTAAAATGCTTTTCTCTTTGACACATTGAAGGGGTTGAGAGGGGAAAACCCGGCGTGGATTCCCCCTTCCTGGCCCATCTCCCACCCACCACCCTCGCCCCCACCCTACCAGCGTCGGTGATCCTGGCTGTCCCTTGGGCCGTGCACCCAGGCCAGGAGGGGATCCTCCCGGGCTGGGCCCAACTTCGGTTCAAGTTGGGTCTTGGTTCTCAGCGCTGGACGCTCAGGAAGCTGCTTGGGAAGAAACGCGCTCTCCCTCAGGCTCACTCTCTCACCTATGGGAACCAGGCCATGAGAATTCTGAATTTTAGGCGCTTAGATTTGGTTGAAGCGAACCTAGGTCCCTCCTACCCTGGAGCGCTCCCCCCATCCCCACCCACGGCATGTTCCGCTCCCAGCACGCGATTTGAGAGTGTCCAGCCTCTGGGCGTTAGCCTAACCGTGGCGAACTTGTTGAGGGCCAAGAGGGAAGCGAGTTCAGGGAGAAGGGGGAGACTTCCAAACCCGTCCCCAGCTTCCCTGCCTCGCAGCCGACACTTGCCTGTGTCTTTCCGTCCTGTAGTTTAAGGCCGCGCGCCTCTCGCAGAATTTGTCTTTAAAGGGACTTTTTTTTTTCAATGACAAAGGAGATGACAGAGGTTCGGGGACGCTACTAACAAGAGAGCAACCGCCGGGCTCAGGGTGAAGACCGACAGCTAGCTCAAGGCATTGGGCCACAAGAGAAAACTGAACGTCCTAATGAGAGATATTTTCTTGCGGCCGTCGCCCTGGCACCTCGGAGGCCCGTCCGGCCTAAAGAGGACAGCGACTACATGCCACCGAGGTCAAGGCGCTGTCCTGGGAGCGCAATACTGGCTTTGAAAAGTGCCAAGTCCATCTGAACTCGAGTCTCAAGGTCTCACCACCAGGGAGCGAGGACCTCCAGTGAGTGGAAGGGGCGCAAGTCTCCCAAGTGGTACCCACAGGCCTGACATCCGAGTAAGTTAGAGCTTCGGCCAGCGCTAAAGGGTTAAAGGAGGAGCTGCAGGAGCAGGATGGAAAACTTAGAAAGTTGTTGGCTATAATAAAAAAAAAGAAAAGAAAAGAAAAAGAAAAAGAAAATTGGCTCGCGGTGGTGCCCACTGCCCGCACTCCTCCCTGCGCCGGCCTTTCCGGAATCCAGTCCAGGCTTTGCGCTGAGCCCACGGCCCGGCCCAGCCCGGCCTCTGGCGAGAGCCAATCAAAGGGCGCCTCTCAGCACGTGGAGGAGAGAGACTCCAGAGCTCCGCGCCCGCTGCTCACTACACTTGTTACTGCTTGTCCTGAGCGCGGAGAGGGCGAGCTCTGGCCGCGGGCAGGGCGGGAGCCGGCAGCCAGCAACCGAGGAAGGCAGAGAGGCACAGAGATCGAAATAATATCTATTATAAGCCATCTAACTAACCCCCAACACACACACACACACACACACACACACACCTTTTTACACACACACACACACACACACATCCATCTCACCCGCCAGGAGAGGCAGCTAGCTGCTCGCTCTCTGTGCCCAGGGAAAAAGCCCTATAGCCATGAGCAATCAGTATCAGGAGGAGGGCTGCTCGGAGAGGCCCGAGTGCAAAAGTAAATCTCCAACTTTGCTCTCCTCCTACTGCATCGACAGCATCCTGGGCCGGAGAAGCCCTTGCAAAATGCGGCTGCTAGGAGCTGCGCAAAGCTTGCCCGCCCCGCTGGCCAGCCGCGCCGACCAGGAAAAGGCCTTGCAAGGTAAGGCTGCGCCCGCCAGACACCTGCATAGGGCTCTGGGCACTAATTTGGATGTTAGATGATCCGGGGCCAGGGGCCTGGGGTTGTCAAGCTGGAGACAGAAGAAAGAGAGGGAACTCTGAGGCCTGGTGCCTCAAAGAGCGATAAACACCTCGCTCGGGGCTGTCTCTCCCTCCCTCTCTGCTTCCAGAAAAAGCAGAGGCCAAGCTTCGCATCAGGGCCCCTTAGGTTCTTGCTGTTGGTGTTTGGGTCATTTAAATGCCCCCTTTGGTGGCCTTGGGGGTGCTCTGAAGAGGGGCGACAGGTCAGAAACAGCGAGTGCTGGTGGACCCTTGTAACAACTTGGTGCAGATAAGAACCCCAAAAGCTGTGAGTGGGGGTGTCCAGGCAGAGTAAGCCTTGGCCTGTCCTCTTCGGAAGATTTCTTTAAACGCGGTGGTTTGCTTTTTTTGAAATTGCAGATTACTTGTATCCTTTTAAACGCAACCTTTGCAAAAAACATCTTCCTCTGATTCCCCAAATGCTGCTTATTGTATTTGAAATGTATGAAGTGTGCGGCTTCTGGGTGCTATTTTTTTCTCTGCTATGTTATTTTTTAAGAATAGAGTCAAGATGTTTAAAAGGTTTTCTTTTTTTCCTAAAATTAAAAATTCCAGAACAACTGTTGTTTTGCCCGAACCTGCTATGTTTAAGTTTCGCCTTGAACTGGCTGCAGAGGTGTCGCAGCTAAAGAATTGTTGATTTCTTTTAAAATCCGAAAACCAGCGGTCCAGCCGCAGAGGCAATTGGAAGACAAGAGTGGACGGCTGACACGGGGCCATTTAAAATAAAACTGACTTTTTCCTTTTCTTTTTTTAGCCTGCAGTGGCACCTGTGCCAGGCACTTCCTCGAAGGGAAGGAGCGGCCTGTGCCTGTTGCATCCCCTCTGCCCCTACTCAGGCCCTTCCGAGCCCATTTTCGCGAGGACGATTTTTCATTTTCTTTTTGGGCAAGGAGCCCCCGCCCTCTCAGGCTGCTGGCTGTTGGGGTGCGACCCACGCTCAGGGCCAGTGGGCCGCTCCCCCCCACCCCCGGGGGTCGCCCTTCTCGCTAGCCTGGGCCAGCATGGCAGAACCGCGGACAGAGGTCATTCGCGAAGTTTTTCAGGGGGCTGGTCATTTTTTTAAAAAAAGTTGTCGAATGTCTTTAGATTCTCCCCTGCCCTGAAATGGAAAGGGGAAAAACGTGGGAGAGAGGGCAAGGGGAAAGAATAAGAAAGAAATAAAGGAAGGAAGAAGGGGAGGGTGTGGGGAAAGCGCGCAAAAAGAGGAAGGAAGGAAAAGTGAGAGGAAAGCGGAGGAAAGAAAGACAGCGACTGGGAGAGAAAGAAAAAGCGAAAGAGAAACGAAAGGATGGAATTGAAAGAGGTAAAGGTGGAAGAAAGGAAATAAAGAGAAGAGCAGGAGAGGAAAAGGAAAGAAGGGAGGGACGGAGAGGAGAGAAGGAGAAAATGAGGAAAACAAGACAAAGCGGGTGGGAGAGAAAGATGTAAAGAACAAGGAAAAGCTAGAAAAGTGCGGAAGGAGCAGAAGAGGTTGAAGTCTGGTGTCGCGCGGGGGCCGTGCGCGGCGGGGCCCAGGCGCCGAGAGGACAGTGGCAAGCCGGCCCAGGACACGGCTCTGCCTAAGACGCCTGGCTGGCCGGAGCGCTGATCGTTCTCCCTTGCCCGCAGGCTCCCCCAAGGGCAGCAGCGCCCAGTTCGAGGCTGAGCTGCACCTGCCGCCAAAGCTGCGGCGCCTGTACGGCCCGGGTGGGGGCCGCCTCCTCCAGGGTGCCGCGGCGGCAGCTGCAGCGGCGGCGGCGGCGGCGGCGGCGGCCACGGCCACGGCGGGTCCGCGGGGGGAGGCCCCTCCGCCGCCGCCGCCAACCGCGCGGCCGGGTGAGCGGCCAGACGGCGCGGGGGCCGCTGTGGCCGCCGCGGCTGCCGCGGCGGCGGCCTGGGACACACTCAAGATCAGCCAGGCGCCGCAGGTGAGCATCAGCCGAAGCAAGTCGTACCGCGAGAACGGGGCGCCCTTCGTGCCGCCACCTCCCGCGCTGGACGAGCTGGGCAGCCCGGGGGGCGCCGCGCACCCGGACGAGCGCCTCGGCGCGGCCGGCGGCCCCGGTGGTGCCCCAGCTGCCGGTGGCGGCACGGGCGCCGAGGAGGACGAGGAGGAGCTGCTGGAGGACGAAGAGGAGGAGGATGAGGAAGAGGAGCTGCTGGAAGACGACGAGGAGGAGCTGCTGGAGGACGACGCCCGCGCGCTGCTCAAGGAGCCCCGGCGCTGCGCCGTGGCTGCCACCGGCGCGGTGGCCGCTGCCGCCGCCGCCGCCGCCGCCGCCGTGGCCTCCGAGGGCGGAGAGCTGTCGCCCAAGGAGGAGCTGCTGCTGCACCCAGAGGACGCTGAGGGCAAGGATGGCGAGGACAGCGTGTGCCTGTCTGCGGGCAGCGACTCAGAGGAGGGGTTGCTGAAGCGCAAACAGCGGCGCTACCGCACCACGTTCACCAGCTACCAGCTGGAGGAACTGGAGCGGGCCTTCCAGAAGACGCACTACCCGGACGTCTTCACCAGGTACGCGCGCGGGGCGGACCGGCGGCAGCGGCTGGAGGTCGCAAGCAGGCCCCAGAGAGGGAAGGCGGGCGGGCTGGGCCCGGGGCTCGGGGAAGAGACTTCGCTCCTGGACTCTACCCGGGGGGACCCTCCCAACGCACCTACCTCTCTGCTCGCCGCAAACTACCCATCCACTTCGTCTCCCCCACCCCTCCTCCGGGCTTTAAGTTTAGACTGAGATGATTTCTTTCCTTCCCAAGGTCTCTCAAGTTTCATTTTTTTCAAAGTACAAGTTTTACGGAGAAAAAGAAACGGTCCCCACAGGGCGCGCGATTGCCACCCTGTAGACGCGCGCACTCCGGCGCATACCCGCAGGGCTCCGGGCGCCCTGGTCCAGGCCAGGTTCAGGGCGAGGGGCAGGAAGCGCTGCCTGCCCTCGCGGCCACAGCTAAGCAGGGGCTATTTTTGGCCGCTGTGTGGGGTGCTCGCCACCCCCGCCTGATGCCACAGGAGCCTGGTGGGTATCAGTTAACGCTATTTGAAGGGAAGCTGGAGCCCGTGCCTGCGGAGAAGGCCTTTAAAAAGAGCCAAGTTCTGCCGCTTGAGGACTCCTGAAATAATCTAAGGAAGTCGGAACTGGGCAGTATTTAGTACCTGTGCACCTGAAGGCACCAGCCAGAATCTTCCCCTCTCATCGCTTTCCTCTCCCCCAACCCCGCTATTAAACCCAGCGTTCGTTTAATGCACACGGGTTTACAGGGGTGGGCAATGATTGCTGGGAGCCTGGCAGGACGTACACGTAACAGCTGAGGGAATGTCTTTTGGGGGGAATGGGTGGCCAACCCGGATATTCCGCATGGTTACGTTCCATTTCGACCTCACCCGAAGTTATTGTTTTTGTTTTTGCTGGGGGGAGGAATGTGCCTGTGAGATGACTGGGCCCTTGGGCTGCATTAATTCATTCGACCTGGGGCACCATCCTGGCTGGGGGGCCTTCCTCTCCCACCCAAGGCCAAGGTCTTGGCTCAGGCGCTGGAGCCAGAGTTAGGGCAAACTGCTCCCAGTGGGGAGGGAGAAGGGATGGGTGTCCGCCTGGCGCGGGGTTTGTCAAGCTTCGCAGGAGACGTGTGCAGCTTTTCAATGTGCATTTTAGAAGCAGAAAGCTGCCTGTTCCTTTGAACAGAAGGAGAAATCGCTGGTTAGGGCTCAGGAGGCCCAAGCCAACTCTAAAGTGCAGTTGCTCTGGCAATTAAGTACCAAACTCTCTCCTAACCAGAAAAAGGAAAAAAGTGGGTTGGATGCAGGGCAAAGGCACTAAACTTGGTCATCCCTTAAGCTAAACTTGGTCCTCCCCTGTGTCATCCGGGCCCTTCATAGCCTTTTAAAAAAGCAAAAGATTACAAATCGGTGTGTGCTGTCAAATAGCTAACTAGCCTACAGGCGCTCTGCTCTCATCACACATGTGTATTTCAAAGGAAGAAAATAATGTGGTGTCAGTTGGCATCCAGGTCTGCCCTTTTTTAGCATCTCCAGGGGGAACCAAAATATGTGAAGAGGGGCAGCTTCTCTTCGCCCCATGCCCACCTCTTTTGGACCCAGGAGTTAGTTAGAGCCCCTTGACTCCTACCCCGGAGCCAGCTCTCTGAAGCAGGGGGCAACGGAAAGCAGTTAGGGAACCGGTTTTCTCCCGGTCCTGAAGTTTCTGGTGTGGACTGGGGGGCCTGCCAACAGTGCATACCCGGGTCCCAGGCTGGGGCAGTCCCAGCTCTTTCATATTAGTGAGCAGCGAGCCAATTATTCTCAGCGCTCTCATATTTTCGGTAAACAGGTCGTAAGCCGTTTTACAGCATCTTAATGGTTTCCTATTTGCCTTAATTGTCGCAGTAATAACTGCAATGACGGGGTAGGGTTTCAGTTAAATTGACTTCCCCTGAGATGGGCAGGGTTTGTAGTGGGCACTGGAGTCAGGAGGTGCGCAGAATTTTGTTTAATCGAAAAATTACCCCACTGAACTCTTAACAAGCTTAACATATCTCCAGAGGGTAATGGGGAGCATGACCTGGGGGAGGGGAGGGAGGAACGCGGGGGAGAGGGAGATGGGGTGGAGAGGAAAGGCACACGCACACACACACACACACACGCACACACACAATAAAGGAGAGAGAGAGAGAGAGAGAGAGAGAGAGAGAGAGAGAGAGAGAGAGAGAGAGAGAGAGAGAGATTTTGAAGAAGGCAGAAAGAAACCAAGAGGGCAAAAACATTATTTTTAATCGAGTGCTGAGTTCTCCTACTTACTATTAAGACAAAACAGGGTATAAGCAATGCGCGTGTTTCTTCTCTAACTCTGGCTTAAGAAAGAGTGAGAAAGAATCCGAGTGCCCAGTTTTATAGACATAGACTCAAGAAGCCACCCCTCTCACTCTTGAATATAATATGATACAATATAATATATAATGTCCTATACCTAGCAATGCGTTGCATTTTTATGCTCTCAAATAGAAGGCACTCCAATGGTGAAGGGATGGCGAAATCCAAGTGTTCGGGGGTGAGGGCAGGCAGCCAGGGGAGACCCTAACAGAGGAGGCCTGCCAGCAAGGGGAAGGAGGCTGAGAGGGGGTGCTGGAGCCTGCAGTGACCTCCTGTCTGTGTGTTGCTTTTTTATAGGGAGGAACTGGCCATGAGACTGGACTTGACTGAGGCCCGAGTCCAGGTGAGCTGCGCCACAGAGAGGGAGGAAGTGAGGAAGGCAGGCTGGGGAGGGAGAGCGGGAGAGAGGTGGGTCGATGGATTGGGGGGCAGTGGAGACCCCCTCTATTAAAAGAAAAGAAGCAGAATCAGAAAAATAGACTCAGACATTCAGACACAAAAAGATATTAAAATATGAAGACCTAGGAGAGTGGAGGGAAAGGTTTCAGTTTGGGAGCCAGAAGACAGGATCCGATCGAAGAGGGGTTTTAGGGTCCCCGAGACTTAAGTCTCAGGAGCACCCTGAGCACCCCCCGCCCCCCGCCCCCAGCCCCGTAGGAACCAATCCTCGGACTGACTTCTTCTGATTGAAATAATGGGATGGAGCATGGATTTGGTTGTTAGACAAATCCGCTCAGCTCCAAGCAGGTATTTGGCTGCGATTAAGTCTCCAATCGGGCTTCATAAAAGCCCACTTAGTGCTAGAACAAACAGGGCCATTTGAAGGCAAAATGCTGTTTGATTTCCCCTCCGCCCGCACAAGGAGCTGGCTAATGCTATTTGATTTCCCATTTTTTATAGCAATGAGCCCACATTGATCTAATAGGGAGTGAGTGCAATGCTATTAAAGGTGTTTGCAGCCCCATACCAGAGTGCATTTCCGAACCTAGGCCTCATAACCAAAGAGACGATCAACACTGGGCAGCCCCGATGGCCAACAGAAAACAGATGTCCCTGAGTTAGGAGCTGAGTGAATCACTTTACAGTCAAAATCAAGCGCTGATAAAGCACAATAAATTCCATATGGCTCATTTAATACACAACAGCTTTTTGCATTAGAGGGCTAATGATGAGGCCTGTCCCCTCCTTTCTGTTGACACATTTCTCCATTGTCAAACAGAGATGTGACAGCAACTCCGTATTTTCAGCTCAGGGGAACGAGTCGTGGGAAAGTTAAATAACTTTAAAAAAAAAAAAGGAGAACGCCCCCTCCCCTTCTCCTCTCTCTGTATTCACTGGAGAAGATGTAATTAAGTGAATATGAATTATTAGAGTCCTTTCGTTTACCTTTGGGGGGCCTCAGAGGTATTAATTCAATAATGAGGAATTGCAGGGGGACATCTTGATAATTGCAGTTGAGCCAGAGAGACGATCCATCTGTAAAAAGGTTTCCACGTTCTTTAAAGGCATTCTGCCCGCACTGTCCCCCTCCCTTACTCCTTTCACTGACCTCCAGGAGTGGCGGATATTCTCGTCTAGACAGATTTGGATACACAAAAGCTGCCCACCCAGCCTGGTCCCATCTAGTCTTACTTTTTCAAGCCTCCGGATTTCCACACCAGAGTGTTTCTGCAGTTCACAAATAGATTATTTGAGGGCTGTGGAATGTTATGGATGGCTCCCTTTACAGCAGAATTTTAAGTAATCAACTGATTTGGATTCTCCATTTTTCTTGCCCAGCGTGGCTGTCTAGAAGTCAAGCCAAGCTTAGATACTAGTGCTAGTAATGACAGCCCCCAGTGTGTATATTGGAAAGACATGGATGTCTTTAAAACATTTTTAAAACATATTCCTCTGGGATCATTTACATTATATTTTAATATAACTCTGTATAGCCCTGGAGTTCATTCTTAATTTTTAGACTTGTGTGCAGGCATAAACCCAGCCCTAAAAATATTAATGCCTTCAGGGGAGAAGGAGCATATCTTAGCCGTGGGTGTGATGAGCAGGTCACATAAAATAATTTCATGCTCCTGGGAGTTATTTTTAGACTATGGTAGCTGCCACATTTCAGGTAAAGGTCTCTACTAAAACTGCTTTCTATTAACAATTAGGAAGATACCTTGTGCTGAAAACCTCCCCCAAGCCTAGAACTATCTTATTTAAATAACCTATTTAAACCACATCCCCCAAAGAAATAAAGGACCTGTTAGCTCTGAAGATATGGAAAGTTGACAGGTATCCTGCACTCTGATTTCTATATATCCAGGTCACTGCTGCATACCTGGTGTACACAGTCAGTGTCTTCCTGGGCAGGACTGGGCCCACCATGGAGCCCCTGCAGATAGCAGGCTGCGTGCCCGGTATTTTATTTCATGAGGAACAGACCCTTAAAACGTATGCTTGTTCAGAAATTGCGGTTGGCATTGCTTCCCTCCCTCCCAAACCCCAGAACCCAGCCTAGTGCTCTAGGTGTTCGATAAATGTTTTTGGAAAGAATAAATGAACCGCCTCCCCATTCCCTTTTAAATACAGAGCAGGGATTTTGCCAGCTCTTGGGTAAACTAGCGAAGCAGGGGAAAGTAGCTGATGTGCAGCAAAAAGCTGAATAGGAGTTTCCACCTGCCTTATTTTACTCCTTCCTCAGAAGAGACTTATGAGTACAGGTTTATTACCCCCATTTTACAGATTAGAAAACTGAGATTGAGAGGTTTAAGTGACCTGCCTAAAGACGCACAGCAAGCAAATGGCAGCGCAGACATTTCAACCTTGGTTTCTCCATCTCTAAATACACCGAACCATTTCCTTAAACTTGATAAGAACTAGGCTAGTTGAAATACCCACTGGAAAGGGTTTGCTACTGGCTTTAAGTTTGGTCCCGGAGGTGTCCTTGAACAACCGGAGGCCAGAGAGGGCCGAGGTGGGCGCAGGCCGCAGTGGAAAGGAGGCCGGGGCCCGCAGTGAGGGGGACGGGCAGGGACGCGCCCCGAGCACCCGCGGGGCCAAGACCCGCGCCGACCCCGGGGCTATCTCTGCCTTGCAGGTTTGGTTCCAGAACCGTCGGGCGAAGTGGCGCAAGCGGGAGAAGGCAGGCGCGCAGACCCATCCTCCGGGGCTGCCCTTCCCCGGGCCGCTGTCGGCCACCCACCCGCTCAGCCCCTACCTGGACGCCAGCCCCTTCCCCCCGCACCACCCCGCACTCGACTCGGCCTGGACGGCAGCTGCCGCCGCCGCTGCCGCCGCCTTCCCGAGCCTACCTCCGCCTCCCGGCTCGGCCAGCCTGCCTCCCAGCGGGGCGCCGCTGGGCCTGAGCACTTTCCTCGGAGCCGCCGTGTTCCGGCACCCGGCCTTCATCAGCCCTGCATTCGGCAG
>NW_024344432.1:860268-875268 GCF_902729225.1 Pteropus medius
AGTTAGCCAAAGAAAATACTCTCTAATTTTGCCTCAAACAATGTGGATCTTGAAGGGAATGACTTGAAACCGAGCGGCAAAGGGGAGGGCAGTGGCAGTACAACAACCATGGCAGTTTTGAGTGTTCAGTGAAAACCGTAAAAGTACCTTTTGAAGGCGGCAACAGCCCAGGCTATAGGTAATATGTATGTAGACGTGCACAGGTTTCAGCTACAGAGACAGAATGACTTTGCAAGTTCTGCAAAAATCCTCATGCCCCCAAACCTGGTAGTCAGAGGAACACAGCCCTGGTCCTACAGGAGCCCTGGAGCCAGGCATCCTCTGGGTGCAAAGAAGTCTCTCTTCTTTCCCAGACTTTATCTTCCTTTGTCACTCAGGTGATCCGCTGCCAACCATAGCCCCATATGTGCAACTCCTGACCCCCATGAGGCACAAGACAACGAAATAAAAGAAACAGTTCATCGTATGTTATAACTCCCTTTCTTTAAATGAACATCGAATGATGAAATAGAAAGTCTGTATAATCACACAGACAAAGAAACAAAGGAGGGATGTATTAAGTTGGAAAGTGCAGTGAAAATAAAACTGAATGCAGCTTCAATGATCTCTCTTTGGGAGAACAAAGAAATAATAGATTCATCCAACTGCGCAGCCACTTAAAAATCATCTAAGAGAAAATTTTCAAAAAAGACTAAGTAAAATTAGTTTCTTGTAACAAACCAATAAAATAAACAGCGAGTGCATTGAAGTGTAGTGACTCAGTTTACCTAGTGGAACCAGGGCATGTTATGCCACCTTCGGGCCACACTTTATTATTTCTTGCTGGAGGGGAAAAAAAAAAAGTTAAGTCCTGCAGTCCCTTGCCACCCTTCCCCCCTTTCCCTTCTGACAGCTAGTGACTTGTAAAAGCCCACAAAACCACAGCTGGGGGACCGGATTTCAAGCTTCGGAGAGGCTGGAAGAGGGGTGAGGTGGAGAGGCATGAGGGGTGGAGAAGCAGGAGGCTCTCCTCGAGCCCTAGTGGGTTCATTTCTAATCGTGGAAACTCCGAGATGGCACGAAGGTTGGAAGCCAGAGCCCTGAGGAGAAGCGGTGGGGGCAGGGGTGATGATGCGGCTCGGAGCTCAGCTGCACCACCGAGGTGCTGCGCGAAGGGGGTTGAGGCGCCACCCTGAGCAATCCTGGTGCTGCCCGGAGGCGGTGGCACGGAGTGGAGTTCCAGGCTTGTGCGTCGCCATGTGCTGCGTGAGCGTGGGGATTGAGGGTCCGCGGTTCTCTGGGGCAAGAGGCTGCAGGGGAGCAGGGAAGGTGGCGGGGAAGGGGTATCGCCGCGCCGGGACGCGGGGCCAGTGGCCAGTCAAAGCCTTCTGTGGAGAAGAAATCAACAGGCGGGCGCCCCTCACTCCGACCTCACGGTTGTTGGCCGGGAACTGGCAGCTCAGCCAGGCGCCGGAGGGCGGCCTTGTTGGCGCGAAGGTCCGCAAATGAGGCCGGCTTTTCCAGGGCCAAAGGAGTACCAGGCTGAGGGGGCGCCTAGAGTACAAAGTCTGCAGCAAAGGTCTTGATGAGTTCTGATTCCACCTTCTTTTCTCCCTTTCTTGTTTTTGCCCCCTCCCTCCCTCTCTCGCTTCTTCTTTTTCTCTTTGTCTCTCTCTCCTCTTTTCTCTCCTGGAAAATAGTACTGCAGGCAATTGGAGCTCCAGGTCTGGGAATACACCCCCTTCCTAAGCGAAGGCGCAATTGGTCCGTGGGGTTTGGGGCTCTGGGGCCTGCCTGCTGCCCAGGCTCTGGCCTCTCCAGGAATATCTGGCCCTTTGGTCTTTTCCCCCCGTCGGTTCCTTGCTCTAGTAAAGCCCGCTCAGAGCGCCCAACCTCCTGCCTGCGCCCCCGCCTACGTCCCATCCCGCGGCCCACCCTGGACCTGCGACTCTGCGCCACTGTGGCGACACCCCTCTGCGTCCCCCCTGACCCCCTGGCGAGAGGCGGCGGGAAACGCTGCCCGAGATAACGGCTCAGCTCCCGAGGCCGTGACCGCGCTGTTTGCTCTCCCTGCAGGCTCTTTTCCACCATGGCCCCCCTGACCAGCGCGTCGACCGCGGCTGCGCTCCTGAGACAGCCCACGCCGGCCGTGGAGGGCGCGGTGGCGTCGGGCGCGCTGGCCGACCCGGCCACGGCAGCCGCAGACAGACGCGCCTCTAGCATAGCCGCGCTGAGGCTCAAGGCCAAGGAGCACGCCGCGCAGCTCACGCAGCTCAACATCCTGCCGGGCACCAGCACGGGCAAGGAGGTGTGCTAAAGGCTGCCCGGCACCCTTGCGCCCTGGGCGCGCCCCGAAAGGTCACCTCACTCAGCACCACTCAAGACCAAATGGAAACCGAGGACCAGCACACTCCCGAGACGGCACTGAGAGAGCGCAGCCGCTTTCGCAGCAGCCTGGACGCGGACAAGGCAGCCCTGGGCGCTCCCGGACGTGGCACCTCCTCGGCTGGCTGTCCACCCACCCCTGTCCCTGTTCCCGCTCCTGCCCCAGCCCCTGCCACTGCCAACCTCGCTCCAACTCGTATGTCCACTCTCTCCCGTTCTTACTTTATTGAAAATCGGGGAGGTTTTCTCCCCAAGACGCCTGGTATCGAACTTAAAAAATTTTAAAGCCCAACCTCTCTTCCTCCCGACATCTCACTTAGCTTTTTTTTGTTTTGTTTTTGTTTTTTTTTTTTAAATAGTATTTTGGCGCTCTAAGTTGATTTCCCCAGCGTGGGCTCCGGCGTGAAGCCAGGGCCGGAGAAGTGAATGCGAATCTGTAAGATAGCTAACAGTGCACTTAACGGAAAGGGGCGTCTTGTTCTTGTTCTCTTCTTTATCATACACCAACCAAGGTTTTTATATCAAACCAAAGGGAAATACTCTGCTAGAATATGGACTGTTGAAGTCACCAAACTGTGATTAATGATTCTGTACATACCATTGTTATTAAAAAAAAAAAAAAAAAAGAACAGAGCTTTGTATATTTGAAATGTTATAACGCAATTGCACTCAGCGTGGTATGGTAAAGTTTGTCCTCCTGTAGATTCTTACTGTGTTGTAGATACGGTAGGGTTCCTAGACAAATATTTATGTACTCAAGCCCTTTATTTAACTTATTAACTGTAGAGGCTTCCGAAACCTTCAAGATAAAGGCAATGGTACAGTACTTTTTGTGTAATGTGTAATTGTTATCACTTTTCCTTGCTACCTAGTGGAGAAGTGTCACGCTCAAAATAAAAAAAAAAAATTCTATGTTTAACAAAAGGAAGTGTGAATGCTCTATGCAGGCGCTGAGGGGACAGTAGAAGGGGGCCCCCCAGAGGCCGGGGGTGGGCTCGGGCGGCCCAGCACCTCCCAGGTTTATCGGCACGGGTGTTTTCCTGGCAGAGGCCCCTGGTTTGAAACCGATCCTCACAGGGATCCGGATTTCCCACAAAAGCTAATAAGGACGCTGCCGAGGTGCTTTCCACGCGCTCCTCGGCTCCCTCTGGTCGTGTCGCAGTGGGAGTTGATGGAGGTCTGGGCCACGGATGTGGGGTGGGCTGGAGGGTGGGTGGGTGCATAGTAGGCGTTGTTGACGGTGCAGACAAATTTGAAGCGAGAGTCTTGGCTCGGAAGGCGAAGGAAGATGTTCGTGGAAAGTGCCACGTAGCAAGGAAGTGCGCAGTCCGAGATGACAGGTAATGGCGAGAAACCGAGGCACTGGCTTCCAAGGGGGCGGGCTCCACGGTACACTCGAGGGGAGGAGGGAGTGTGTGGTGTGTGTGTGTGTGTGGCATAGAGAGAGAGAGAGAGAGAGAGAGAGAGAGAGAGAGAGAGAGAGAGAGAGAGAGAGAGAGAGAGAGAGAGAGAGAGAGATCTCCGAACGGTGATGGAAAGGCAGCGAGGGGTATTCAAAGTGGCAGTTCTTAACTCGACAAATGTCATTACATCACTTATCCAGGCATTGGGAAATGTATACATTTAAAATCTAAACAACTCAGGTTTCGAGAGGGGACCCCAACGGCTTTGCGATCTGTAACACCCTCGGCGCACCTTCCCCGCGACGGAACGGGAGCCTCTCCCTCCCCCGGGCCCTGGCTGCGCCCCGCCGGGTGACCGCTCGGTGTAAGCCCGCCCGCGGGGGCCGGGTCTCGCCAACGCTCCCTGGGTGATGGGAAAGGGAAGAGAAGCTTAATTAGTTTCAATTTGCAGTAATTAGCGCGCCGGACCTTTGGGGAGAGGGGCAGGCGCAGGGCGGGGGGTGCGGCGGCGGCGTGACAACCGCGCCTCTGGGAGCGGGAGCCCGCCGCCCCGCCAGGCCGCGGGCCATCGGTCGCCGCGGGGGGCGCGGGCGCGGGCGCATCTCCGGGCTGGGCTGTCGGGCTCCGCGCGCGCTCCCAGGCGGCGCCCTGGAGAAGGGGGGCCGGGTCCTCCTGCGGCCCTGGGCGCCAGTGTGCGCTGCCCAGGGGCAGGTGCGAGGTCGAGCCGAGGTCAGCGGCCGCTCAGGGTGGGCGGCCCGCTCAGCAGCTGCCGCGCTCAGGCCCCGGCGTCCTTGGCTCCCCGCACCTCCCTCCCCCCCCGCCCTGAAATCCGGAGCCCCCGCCTCGGAAACCGTGGAGCACGCCCTCGGGGTTCACGGGCTGGCTGCTCTGCAGACCTGCTGTCGAGTGGGTCACACCCCTGGCCCCGGTCTCGATTCAATTTGCAGCAGAGGCCTCGGCTCCGGGGCTTGGGAAGTGATGGGGACTTTCCTCGTCACACGCCACGATCCCTTCAGGGGTTAGCGGGGCTGGCAGGAACTTTCAGGGACAGACCCCCAAGATCTGAGTGTCTCAACACTCCAGACTTCAGCCTGAGCTCCTGAGGCGAAGCTACCGCCCTGGGGTGGGCTACTCTGAGTTTGGGTGGAGAATGGGGAGAGCAGGAGGAACGCCAGGAAAAGACTTTTCTTTTCTTTTTTTTTTAGTGGTCAATATCAATTTTCCATCGATTTTGGCTTTTTGTTTAGGTAGGGCTTTTTTTCCCTCCAGGCTGCCAGTTGGATGGTATACGAGAAACAGTACCATTCTTCCTGTTAATGAACTCTTTTTTAAGTCATTTTTTCTCATTTGACCCTTCCATGGAGCAGAAGCAAATTGCGTGAAATTACCTCCAAGGATTACATTTATTACTGGCCAATGAGAACCCCTCGCCTTGTTTTACAAACTCTTAATCCTATGTCATTCTGATGCCGCAAACAAGCCCGGTCCTGGGCCTCCTATTCTTTCAACTTTCCCCAGCTGGAGGGACCTCATTCTGCACTTAATATTCCCCATAAATATCACACGCTAAAGACCCCCTGACTTCCAGCAAGTCCACATTAAACATGTGACATGTCACGCATGACAAACTCTGAGTATCTTTTCAAAGCAGCATTAAAAGCAAAGAAACCAATTTTCTTCTCCTTCCAAACCTCCCCAAGTGCTGAATGATGGGGATTGGAAAGAGCCAGTGGAGCGTACTTAGGGGGATTTTATGAGATTTTCCAGAATGATTTAATCTTATTGTGAGCATTATTAATGAATGGCAACCCAATTTGGCCCCAATATCTGGGAACGCGGTCACAATGCTGGGAGCTGGTGCCGGACCCCACCTCCCCACCAACCTTAAGCAAACCTCTTCCACGGAGGAGGAGGAGGAGGAGAAGGAGGAGAGGAGGAGGGAGGAGGAGGAGGGAGGAGGAGGAGGAGGTGCAGAGCCCAGGGGAGTTCGAGAGAGCCCCACGAGAGGGGCATGGCTGTCCCCTGTCACACCCAGAGCAGAATATCCCACCACCTGCTTTCCCAGGGCCACCCCCACAGCATCTTGGGGTGAGGGGTCATCGGAGCCTGGTCTGGGCTGCTGTGGGAAGGACGAGGGGAAAGGGTAAAAAAATTTGCTACATTTCCAGTCAGGGTAGCCAGATCCGGATGAGGCCCCTCAGAAAAAGGCAGTCGGCGTAATATTATCAGAAGGCGCCCCTCAGTGTCCTTCTGCCACCAACTACCCATGGTGGGTGGTGGACAGACAGTAGTTAGGGTGAACATCTTGGGTTTGTGGTAAGGAAGATAGAAAATAGATGAATTAGGGGAGAGTGACTATTGAAGAGAGGTTTGGGATGACTGGGGACTTGAAACTCAGTCTTTAGCTAAAGTCACAGATACTGGTATTGACCCTGGACAGTTCCCCATGTTTCTTCTCACCCCCTCCCCCAACTGGGGCAAACATTCATTATCGTTGCTTTTGATTTAATATCAAGAGACGAGACACCTGCAGTTCTCTTTCTCATATCGTTTTGAGCGTGGAGATCGTAGTAGAATGGAAAGGGGGGCTGAAGTTAGAGGAAAGAAAATTATACACCGGTTAGTTCGACTTGCTTTTAGAGGGAAAAATGTGTACGTGAGCAATGTGTGTATGTGTATACACAAAAGTGAGTGTGTCTGAATGAAGAGGGTCTTAAATGGGGCCTAAAAATGGTATTTTGGAATACTGAGTTCCTCAGAGTAACTGCGTATTTAACTGACAGTGGCAGCCTGGCTGGGGGGCGGGGAGAAGAAAACCTGTTACCTGACGGGAGAAAAAGCATTTCTCAAAAGAAAAAGTCGTGTTGTCCCTGGACGTTATTAACAGTCCGGTTTGAAGTATACATTTTTCCTTTAAAGAAAAAGAGCGATTGCCAGTTATACATTAAGAAATGTCATTCAGTCATTTTTATTCATTCTCCGGAAATCTTCGTAAAAGCCTGAATCATACTTCTAACAAGCAGCAATTTTGTTAATCCAGGGGGTTATTACTCTGGGCCCTTATTAGGTTCTACACCACTGCCAAGCAATCCTATAACCCTCTCAAAAGAAGTTTACCTCCCTGTTATAAAACCAGTAGTGGTATTTATACTGTGCAATAATTAGTGTATTACTTGAATCCACTAACACGTTCATTTTATCTCTGCACAAAACCTCTAGTCTGCTTATAGAAAGCTTGTGCCTCCTTTGGTGCTGGTAAAGTGGTGAAAGAGTGAATTGAAGGCTGGTTGCACTTTCTCCTTTTGCCTCGCCTTAATTCCCATCTCTTTTTGCTCTCATCCAATTAGCACAGTGTATTAAGCGGTTTATCATCTCATAGTCAGCTATTGAGAGAAACAAGGCGAGCACTTTGCAATAGAACCTGCGCTCCTTTGACACCCTCAGGTACTTACATATTCCACTGTGCTATGAATAATAGAGGAAGAATGGAGCGCTAATTCCCTCATCAAAGAATGCCTTGTCTGCTGCTTTGCTCAACAACACCATTCTGATCAAAAGAAAAGCAATAAAGCTTAGCATAACAAAACGAAACCTACTTATTAGCTTAGTGGTTAAATTAATGCAGAGCCGCTGCTATTCAAAACCAAGGTTTGAAAACAGCCTCCAACAACCTGATAATGCTGCCTTCGGGATGAAGGAATTTTAATCTGAAATTT
This sequence comes from Pteropus medius, assembly GCF_902729225.1. Classification (NCBI taxonomy): domain Eukaryota; kingdom Metazoa; phylum Chordata; class Mammalia; order Chiroptera; family Pteropodidae; genus Pteropus; species Pteropus medius. The sequence continues at coordinate 867,752 of NW_024344432.1, forward strand.
GAGGCTGGCTCAGATGAGTTAATCTATTAAACTGCTATAAGGAAGCTCCACAGCAAACCGTTCAATTAAGAAATATTTAGGTGAGGGGAGAGAGAGAGAGGGAGAGAGAGCTTTAAGTTTAGGATGGGAACATTGAATCGAGGGGTCGGGGCATTCTGACAAGACAGTCTGGGGCTTGGTATGCTTTCCATAAAACCCTGACACAAGATAGAGAAATCTGGTTTTGGAGTTTCCTTAGCATGCATCTCCTACCAAACCCATTTAAATGATAGGTTTGAAAAGGCATGTGATGTGTACGTGTGTGCTGGAGGGAAGAGGTGGCACGGGGCTGGAGAAGGGGGTGGTAGTGAGGGGCTGTGAACTTTAATTAGTCCCCATATCTTGGGCAACAGTCCCGAGATGAACTCCACCAGTTTCCTGGACAAATTAAAATCATACCGGGAATGCCCTTGGTAGGATTCGCAACTCCTGGCCTCCCGTGTCTCCTTTATATGGAGAGCCGAGGGTGAGCATGTTGTGTCCAAGATAAATGTGCTCCGTGTTGTAGGCGGACCCTGGCTTCCTAAAGTCAACAGGAAAGATGCCCTTTTCAAGGTGGGGGTGTAGCAGGGATGTGAGAGGCTGGCGCCGAAAGGCTCTGAGAAGAGCAGGGTTCTTTAGAATTATCATTTCCCAAGCGGCTCGGATAAAATTTTGCCCGGAGGTTTAGTGTGGCCCACAGCGTTTCTATTTTCATTTTTAAAAATCAGTTGCCAAGGTTTAGAAAGCAAGAAACTTTATGGAATAGCAGGATTCCTGGCTTTTCTTGAAAACTAGATCGTTTGCCCGCCCTGGGCTCCATCCCTCCAAGCGTCACTGAGCAGCGGCTGCCCTCTTTGGACAGGACGTGCCCACTCTCTCTGGTCCACCACTGTCCCTGCCACGCTCTCTAGTGTGGACCTGGCTTGTTCTATCCGTTCACTTTTAGCACTTGAGCTTAAGACCCATGCCAGGGAGCCTGTGGAGACAAAGAAGTGGGCGGCATTTCTGCACCCGTTCTCCCCACCGTGCTATCAACTAATGGAAATCAAGGAGTAGAAACCTTTCTCAGAGAAAAGAGTGTCATGTTCCAGTCTTCCAAGAGAGATCCACTGGAATTCCTCATCAAAGTTGCGGTTTCAACTTTCTACAAAATTCTGAAATCCTTAGGTGCCTCCCAGAAAACCCTCTTAACTAATCTGGAGTTGCAGATCCGAGTAAGAAAACGTCGACTTCTGCATTCGCTCTTTTCTGGGATTGTTCCAAGAAATGTCAGACTTTATATAGACTTGCTACTAACATGGTTCCTGCCCTCACGGTGATTACAATCCAGACACAGAGGCGAGAAACAGACCAGTGAGAAGTAACTGCAGTCTGTGGAGTTCCTTGATGATGTTCACCTTATTTATCATAACCCCAGATCCCAGAAATGAAACATGCCCTCTCTTCAGAAAGCAAGGTGGGGGTGTGGGCTCCAGAAGTGCACATTAGAGAACCATCTCTATAGTCTCATATGACAACGGCAATGAAAAACCACACTAATCCCTTAGCTCCCTGAAGCGACTTGGGTGCTCCAGCTTTTGACAGCTTGCAGAGGCTGAGGTACCAAGGCATTAACTTAACTGACAGAGCCCTAAACCCAAAGTATTTCTACTCAGAGCCTGAGTATAAGAGACAGGGGAGAAAGGAGGAAAGGCTGAGGGAGAGAAAAGAGAAGGCAAAGCAAGATAAAAGGTGGCACCATCTACATGGCTTTAACAAGTATTCCTTCACTGGGGGTCCGTGCTGGGTGACCTTTCTGTTGTGAGGTGCTCTTCTCTCAGGAGCCATCACTCCTGCTTTCCCAAAGGAGATGCCACTGGGCTCTTGCTTAGTTCTCTTTGGCTTAGTTCTAAAGTATGAAAAAATACTTTACCTCTTAAAGCAGCGGTTCCCAACCTTTTTGGCACCAGGGACCGGAGCTCCTACGAGAATCTAATGCCTGATGATCTGAGGTGGGGCCGAGGCGGTGATGCCAGCGCTGGGGAGCGGCTGCAGGTACAGATGAAGCATGAAGCTTCTTCGCTTGCTGGCCCTGCCGTGCCGACTGGTACCGGTCCACGGCCCGGGGGTTAAAACTTTCGGACATACATCATGCTGAGCGTCTCTGAGCTGAGCTCTAATCGAGCTGAGGTTTGGGAAGGGGGTCCCTTACTCCTGGCTGCCCCCTCTAGTCAACTCTCGGTACCTGATAAGGATTCATTGCAACTGGTTTCCCTTTAGAAAACTTTATTCTTAAGTAAAAAGAACACATCATTATTATTATTTTTTTTTTTATAAAAACACATGGGTAGTTTAAAAAAAATGTACCATAGCTGGAAAGGGGGAAATATATTTTGTTAGTATAATCTTACCAATAATGTAAGAAAGGAAAGACTGCTCTATTGAAATATGTTTAGCTTCCAACAAACAGTGCACCATTCTAGAAAAATGAGGAAAAACTAGGCCAGGGCCAACTAACCATCCCTCCCCCCAGTTTTTCTGAATATAACACAGTGGTCCTCACCCCAACCTCTACAGATTTTTAATGAAATGTTAGAGAATGTCAAATTATTTTAAATGTGCTTTCCTATCGTATAAACCTTTACCTGAATTTTCTACTTAGGGGGAAAAAAAAGTGAGTGTAAAACACCTACCCAGTGTGCATGTGCATGTGTGTGCTGGACTTTGGAGCAATTCCATAAACAAGTAAGTTCTGTTTAATCTATTTAGTGAGTGCAAGGTTTCTAAATCTCCCCCCTCGGCTACCTATATAAAAGACAAGACTGCTGAAAAGGACAGCCACTCCTGGAGCCAGCGGCTGGGAAACACTTGGGTTCAGCTGGGTTTAATTGGCGTGTGAAAAGGCAAAACGTTAGTGCTCCTAGCAGGCTCCACGAACGTCTCTTTCTGGGGGCACCTCTGCTGAAGGCCCTGGGGCAAAGCCTGGGGTCACTTGCATTCCAGCCACTGTCAATTAATTTGTCTTACCTCACTGACCCCTCCCCTAGAAATGCGGTCCCGACTCTGGAGCAGCTAGCTCTTCAGGTGCTTTGCAAAGGGCTTCAGGGTCGTGTTTCAATAGTAGGATGTATGTTGTCATAGGAAGGCTGCTTTCATTTTCTCTAATGCCTGAGAGATTAAATCTTTTTTTGCGGTCTGTTTAATAATGCCCCTCCCAAGCCGCGTCCACACAAACTCGGGATGCAGTCCCAAAGGAAAAGCGATGCCGCCGGAGAACACGGTTAGGGCCACAGTGGAGGTGACAGAGGTGCCAGGAAGCTGCTTAGATTCTTCATTAAACCCACCCCCCCACCCGCCCCGCCTCAGCCACTTCTGGGGTGCCCTCATAACTTCACAGCACAATCTGCGAAGAGTTTGCTGAGGTTCACTTCGGTGTAGCCACTTTGGGACAAGAACTGATCTGCTGTATTCTTGAGAATTTTGTAGTCCTCACGAACTTTAGGTGTAATAACAGGTTTCCTCAATTTATCTAAAAAAGAGATAAAAATAAAAGGATTACAAGTCTCAGAGGGAGATTCTTTATTTCTTTACTTTTCAATTACAGTTGGTATTCAACATTATATTAGGTTCAGGTGTACGACATAGTGACTAGACATTTATATAAGCCACGGGACACTCACCCCGACTAGTCCAGTACTCCCCTTGACACCACACAGTTATCACAATATTACTGACTCTATTCCCTATGCTGTACTCCGCATCCAGAGGGAGCTTCTTTAAAGACCATTCTGTATTCTTCACACAACAGAGAAGGCTGTGTGGATTCTGCTTGCAGCCCCATGGCTCAGGTGTCCTCACGGTCCTGTCACCGGTCTATCCCTGAGGCCAGTCCCACGCAGGGGAGGCCGAGACCCCAAGATTCCACTGTGGAGGCCATTCTTCCTTTCCCCCCTCCCGCCACTTCTCAGCACCTAGCTGACTCAGCGTACCGGGGGACAGGGCCACCCTCTATTGATGTGAACTGCAGGTGTGCGCCCATGTGCAGCAGGCAAGGTGAACGGCACTCGCAGATGCCACTTTCGCAGCGCTGTCGAGCATACGCACACAATTGCATGCAAAAAAGTATGGATGTGGCAGGAAATACTTTGTCTCAAAAGAAGCCTGAGCCTCCCAGTGCCACCTCCCCGGATCAGCTGGGCCTAGTCGGCTTCTCCTAGTCCCTCCGCTACACAAACCCCCCTCTGCTGACAGAGGCGAGGGGTAGGCTGTCTGGAGAGCACCATTGGCAAGATTCCTTTTTTCTTCCTTGTCCACGCTGCGTACCTGTGAACTTCAGGTATTCAGCCGCCCTTCCTCCTCTGCTTCCAGCTCCTTCCACCTACCCATCTCTGGCCTTCTACTTAGGAGAAGGGCACTACCGGCCTGGGCACGACCCTTCCTGTCCCTCCCCAGAGGTTGCTACCTCTACACACGGTCTGATCTTTTGAGGACAGGGGTGACCCCTGGGGGAGCCAACCCTGCCCAGGATGATTAAGATGACAGTTCTTGTTCAAAGCTGTATAGGAACGCTGTGAGGTGTTTGGAGAGGTCCGTTTTTGTTTTTTTTTAAACCCCCGTTTTCTAACTGAGGAAACTGGGAGGTCAAGTCACTTGCCTCTGGTCACACAGCTGGTAATCCAGGGTGTGGAAATGCACTCCCGGGTAGCGGAGCCCCGAGCCCACACTGGGAGGAGAGGCTCACTTCTGTAACTCGGTGTCACTGCTCCCAGATAGGGATGGGCAGGCCCCCGGAGGCCAGCCTCGGAGGGGTGGGGGAGGGAGCGAGGCTGCCCAGTACCCAGAATAGGAATCGGAAAGCATGGAGAAGGAAACGCAGAAGGGAGTGCACGTCAATCACAAAAAGAGAAACCCCAACTGAAACAACAGAGCGGCACTGAAGTCTACAAAACACCCGGAAAACGAAAACTCGCTCTCAAGATTTTTGTTCCTTAGCTACACATTCCCATTTGTTCTCCACAACCTTTGCTAAATTACATCAACTGCCTTTCAAATAACAACAACAAAAAGTTTTGTAGAGAGGATTGAAATGCCCAAAGGGGGTGGAAAAAGCGACTCGAGAAGGAGGGGGGCGGGGCGCATGTTAAACGACCATAGAAAGACACTTTGAAAGTTCTAATTATCGGAGTCTGGGAATACACAACAATGGCCCCGAGCAGGGCGGCTACTCCCGGCAGGCCAGAGCCTCGGCCGGCCGGCACCCCGTGCATGTGAATGACACAAATGCATGTGCTGACGGGGGAGAGGGCATTGAAAGAGCGGCGGTAATACCGAGCAGCGGAGGAAGAGAGAGGCCACAGCTCCTGATGTGTTTACCTCCTCTGCTGATGGGATATTGACTTTTCCCACCAGGTTGGTTAGAAAGGGGACTATTTACGCTGCCACACAGCAGAGTTAGAATGACAACCAGCGTCACTTGGTGCTCTCCTTCGTAAAAGACAACTGTGACCATCAGCGTATGCCATAGCCAGTCGATACGGCCGAGGCACCATTCCATGCCCGTTCAAGACGCAGCTAAAAGCTCCCACTTGCTTCCCCAATGAGAATTTGATCGATAATGTATGGCAGGTCTTCTAGGAAACGGAACTGCACGAGCTGCTGCGGGCCACGCCGGGACTGGAAGCTGAGGGGGAAAGGCCTCGCTCTTTCTTCATGGTTTTCTCTCCCCCACTTTAGGCCCCTAGGCCACCCACGGTTAGGCTTCTAATTGAAACCGTTACCCTGTTTCCTTTAATGCTACACCCACTACTTTAGATCTCAAGGGACAATACCGGTGTTAAATGGCAGAAACCAGGTAACGTGGCCAGTAAAACTGGATTCCTTCTCCCGGCTCTGGTTTTGGCTGTGGGTAAAGAGTTCATGGCCACAGGCGCTGCAGGTCAGGTGCACGAGGACAACTGTTAAAAGATTCCAGGAGGCCATTAGGCAAGAGGCCCAGAAGATCTGCAGCCAGCTCGGCCGGGTCCCCGGAGATGCCCTGGGCTTGCTGTGGCTGTCACTGTCTCAAAAAGCCAGCACAAAAAATCCAAACTTCGTCGACATGGGGAAGAAAATGCTCTTCCAACCCTCGAGTGCATCAGCAGTATCACCGAAAGTCACTCAATATACCAGCAACGCGAATGTACTTGACCTGGGAATCGCATTTGAGGAACATGTATCCACAGCTTATTTACTCTGGTCCTTTCTACATGCTGATTCCTTAGGGATATATATTAATTACCGAAAAGATCCTGTTGCCAACCCTATGAAAACAATGGAAAGCAAGTACGCCTGGATATTAATTATTAACACGAAATCTTATCAGAGAATAAAATGAACTAAAAGTTGGTTTCTACTTATCAGAATCTAAAACCTGAAAACATGCAAGTTACAGTATTTTCTACATGGGACTAACTAGACCACGCTCTGCAGGATGAACTTGTCTTAAATATTTTATTTAAAAGTCAACTGACCAAATAAAATGTTAGAACTATCTGAAAAAAAGAAAACAAAACAAAACAAAAAAAAAACAAAAAAGCAAAAAACCGGAGTATTCTCCCACCCAAGGAAACCATCTCTGCTTCTGATGGCGTCCGCGCCAGTAAAAAAAAAATTTTTTTCAGCTTTAAAAAGCCCTTTTTGGACTTAAAAGAAGCGCACTGAACTTGAAACCACGAAGCAAAGATATTTTAACATCGCCTACTGGTTATTTTATTTTAATTAAGGCAGGCTTAGGCACACAAGCAGCAGCCGTCTCTGTTCTGAATGTCTGTTTCATTTATTTCCATGCAAAGGTATCAAACAACAGTCAGTTATAATTGATTCTGTCAGGTGTTATACAGTCACTCATAATTGTCTCTGTGTAGAGGTGTGTCAATTTACTATATCTGAATTAAATATTCTGTCAATTATGAAATCAGGTAATAATTTCAGTCAGTTTTTTAATTGCATGGCTTCCCACCATACAGTTCTCTCAGCTTTCCCACCTTTTCTAATCCGTAGCCTCCCTCCCTCAATGCAACACGGGCTTCTCCTAAGGGGCGGAATGCAGGAAGCTTTAGGAATTTTGAAAGAAAACCTCTTTAGGATTTAAAAACCATTCAACCTCTGGAGAGCTGTTATAGCCTCTGCCCAGGCTGTCTTTCTCCTGAGTAACAATCAATAACTGAGTCCCGGCTATGCACAGTATCTGAAACATCTCAAGTGACATCCAGGTTTCAAAGACAACCACATTTAGGACCCCAAATCAAATGACAAGTAGACAGACATTTCTCCACCGAAATAAGAAATAAAACCCGTCATCTTCCATTCGATTCTTATTTAGAAAAAAATTCACAAGGCACAGTGCCAGGCACACACAGCATACGATGCCTCTGTCAACTAACCAAAGCCTCAAGGACAATTCTCGCCCATCAAATCACATCTAGGATGCTAAAATATTTCTAAGGGCCGAAGAGTCTCTCTGTTAGTCCACCATCCAG
>NW_024344432.1:877768-891848 GCF_902729225.1 Pteropus medius
TAACGTTCTCCATCACCATCTCTCTTCCCAAAGACTCCAGCCGTTCAAAGGCTTGTGTCTGCGAACAACATCCAAGAAGTGGACACGATGCCTTTACTGCTCACATACCATTTGTAATCTTGATGTTTAATTATCTCAATCTCTACTTACATGGTTTCTAAACCTGGGTGCATAAAAAAAAAAAATTCAGTGATTAATATGTTATTTGGTGATATGTACTCCCCATGGGATCTGGAAATCATTTACCCCCAAGAGTTAGCAGGGTGTGGGTGTAGGTGTGGGCACAGGGGCCGGCACACTCTGGGGAGGGAAGAGCAGACAGGGAAGGAGAAGAAAATGCACATGCATTAAAGTAGTCAGTGTAGACTGGGAATTCTCGACTCATTTCTGGCCTCTTATCTCTGAATGTTGAGTCCCTGCTTAGTCCCCTTCGCTATTTAATGAATGAATAGGTTGAAGGGTTAGTGCGCCCAGGTAGTTTCGGGATCGAGTTAATGCTCAACAAATGCTAGTCAGTGACAATGGTGGCAATGTATAGGTGGCAAAAGCTATGGTCCAGTGTAAATGGTCATTTTCCACAGGTGGGAGAAGAAAAAGCCCTCGGGGTGAAGCAAATATACATAAGGAACCACTCGAGGGAATGGCTTCCACGCTCCCTGTCTGGGCCAAAGGTAATGTCACCAGTTAAACTCTTGACGTCTCAAGGATAAAGGCAAAAAGAACATAAGCCTTGCCTTGCTTGCTCCTTAATCCGGTGGGTATCTTTCTCACCAGCCCCTTGTTCTCACGGCCCACCCTACTGGGACAGTTTGGATCCATATAAACGGTCGGAATTATGGTTGGGCCATAGGTGGACAGGAAGGTAACAGGGGTGCTATGGTCAGGGTCTGGGGTCAATGCCACTTTCTGGATAGAGGACAGAAAAGAAGCTGTGCCTTCCTAGATCCCGATATTAAAGCAAGCCTCCTCTAACACCCTTTTCCCTTCGGCATGCTGGAGATAGAGACATGGCTACAACCTTTCCAAGGGCTCTTAGCCTTTCCTGGGCTCCATATTTGTTCATGAGCAGTACGCATTCCCTCCCAACTTGTGTATCATGCATCTATAGATGTCATACCCCAAGATGGTGAGCATTACATTCTTTGCAGAAGGAAAAGCGTGAGTATTTTTGATTAATCCAAACCAAATAGGTATGCTGGCAACATAATCGTGTAATAAATGACTATATATTTCTCCCAGGTTGTTGGACTGAGGCCTCAGTTCCGTAACCACGTGGGCTCACCCATATGACAGCTTATAACACGGCAGCTGGTTTCTCTCACAGTGAGCAAGCGAGAGAGCCAGACAGCATGCTCAGGACAGAAGTTACGATCTTTTCGAACCTAATCTCAGAGCTGACATCCCATGCCTTTGTCACCTGGTTCAGCTTGCACGCAAAGGAAGAGGGCGAATGCCATTGGGTGCCATCTTAGAAACTGCCTGTGAGGGAGGGCCACTGCCCTGGATAAATCGTTGGAATAGAGGAAAACACAAATAAACATATTATTTCCCAACTTGCTGGGAAATGTGTTACGAAAAGCTCACTGACTCAGTGTGGAATACTTAAGAGATGGGGTAAAATCTAAGGCCTTAAGAAATCTAAAAGCAGAAGAAGTCAAAGGCAGACTTTTAAATGACTGCTTAGCATCAAACTCATTATCCAAGGAAAATGTACAAAGGCGAATTCTGTACCAGATACATCTTTGGGGGGCTGCTCTGGATTTAATGTTTATGGAAACTGGATATGGTTTTGGGTTACTGACTCATCAAATAAAATCTAAATACTAAAGTAATCCAGGTATTTAAGGAACCAACCACGGCGTCCAAAATACCAGTGTTTTCAGGATATCAGGATTAGCAACTTTTACCTTCTTAAACTCTATGAAGCGATATGCTGCACTCTCTCTGGGATTAGTCCTTCCATTAAGCTAATGTGATTTTTGTCTCTTGAAAACCTAAACACTGTGGTGTATTCCATTCCAGGATATATCAGTGACATTCTTTAAGTAGGATTCTCCACTGGTTTCATCAGAATTGACCATATATCTTGAAACGTTAACTTGATGGTTTGGGTGATCACCAAGATGACCGCTGTCCCTCTTTGTCAACTCATCTCCTCCACCAAAGACTCCAGGGTTGTCCAGGGGAGGTAGTGAGTAGCTGCACTCCACCCTACTTAGCTCACCTGATCCTGGCATCCTTTCTCTACCACAACTAACATCAAGGCTTGAAGGAAACTGAGTGTCCCAAGGAAGGAACACTTTCCTAGAGAAAAGCTGTGAGACTTAGGCCAGGTGTACCCAACAGGTACCAGACCATGGCCTGTTAGGAACCGGGCCTCACGGCAGGAGGTGAGTGGCGGACCAGCGAGTGAAGCTTCATCTGCGTTTGCTGCCGCTCCCCAGCGCTAGCATCACCGCCTCAGCTCTACCCCAGATCATCAGGCGTTAGATTCTCATAGGAGCACTGGTCTCTGGTGCCAAAAAGGTTGGGGACCATTGACTTAGACCACTGATAAATACAGGCTGAATGGAATTTAAATTCTCCCTATAGAATTGAGCAAGACTTTGGGAAAGCTGACCTAAAAACTACTGAAGAAGGTTTTCTCTTGAAAGAGATGGTCCTTCTAGACTTCTTCCTCACAAGGACGGCCAAGCGCTGACCATCCTGGCTGACTCTCAAATGGTGGTGGGGGGGGTTATTTAGTACTAGAAGCAAATACTCAAATATTTGGCATTTTGTGTTTTACTTCTTTCATTATTACATGGCAGCGGTTGGCAAACTCTGGCCTGAAAGCCAAATCTAGGTTGCCATTTGTTTCTGTCAGTAAAGTTTCATCGGAACATGGACATGCTCATTTGTTGCTGTATTGTGTATGGCTGTAATGGCGAAGCTCAGTAGCTGTGATGGAGACTGGTTCTCAACGCTGAAAATATTTACTATCTGACCGTTTATAGAAAAAGTGTGTCAGCTCCTCATCTAGAGAGAGTTAAAAACAGACATATCCTATTATTTCAACCTAACAACCACCTGGTAAGTTAAACAGAAGAGACACTATGCCCATGAGGAAATGGAGCAGGAGGCTTTTTGCGAGGCCATACATCTAAGTCTGTGCTCTTTCTTCTGAACTCTCTGTGTAGAGGGACACAAAGAGAAACCCTTATTTTCCTACCCCCGCCAGCCTGCACGACTTAGCTTTAAAAATGCACAAGCTCGCCTCAGCACTCTTCTGTAAGATTTTCCATCTTTGATCAAGGCAACTGAAAGTCTTTAGAATTTCAGCCGATGTTGATGCAGGATGCTAGAAATGAACATGTTCATTTTTTTTCCTCGTGTGAAATGTTGATGCTAGGGCATAAGTGGCAAAACTTATATATGTTTAAATTTGCTCTAATAAAAATCTGAACCCTTATTTCATGGAATGAGCACATCAGGGAATGTTCTATTTCACATTCCGGATTCTTCTCAAATAAATGTATAACCTTTGTGGTAAAACTTAGGAAAATTGTTTTTATCTGCTGCTTTAAAAAATGGCCTCTATCAAGGCATTCTTTTGAGAGAATCTGTTAGTAGCTAGAGAAACTCACCACCTCCATTTCTGTATGTTTAATATGCACATTTTTAGCTGCCAAGAAAGAACCCCTACACTGCCTTGCATTTTTACTATCATAATCCACAATGTATACTTTTTAATGCTGAGTCCAAAGCTAATTACAAAATGGGTCTTATTGATTTGCAAATTGTTGCTATCCATTTAAAGCTATGTCACATTTACGACTCAATGATTAAAAGGGAAAGCGGTGTGTTTCTTACACGGTACAATTCTTGATTAAGTCACCGAATTCTCTGAAGCCTCTGACCTTGTTAAGCAGCCTCTGGGCCCTCATTTCCCTCACTTTGCAGATGAAAGCGGGGAGTTCAGGGGGAAGCAGGTAGCAGAGGACACCAAAGAATGACAATGCCTAAGCCACAATTCCACAGGAAAGGCAAGTGGTGACGAGGGAAATCTAACTGCGGCCGTGCGGGGCAGTTTCCTTCCCATATTAAGACGGGACCGTTCACCCTGGAGAGCCTGCGATGGATTCATCGAGATGGCATTAGCGATCTGGGCTGGTGATGAATGCTGACTACATCATCATCAGGGCCTCTTCTTACACGCTTCAGTAAAACTTAAAATGCTTTTAAACTAGAAACCGGAAGAAAATATGGATGAGAAACGTGGTCGAATATAAGCCCAGGAAACCAATATAATACCTGGGCAAAAACTCTGGAATACCACAAGGCTGAGAACTTGCAGACTCTTAGTAAATACTGACCAGTAGGGCACTAACCTGTCTTCATCTCTACCACCAACTGACCATACCCCTCACTGGCGAATAACCTATGTTTGGGCTTCTCTCGACAAATTGGTATTTGTTCACTCAACAAATATTTACTGAGTACCCACTGCACGTCGAGTACAATTTGGAATGAGGTAGAGGTAAAAGAAGGGATCAAAAAATAAATTAGTATGACTGCTATACTTCAGGAGCACAGTTTGGCATTTTAGATGGATAAAAACAAAACACAAAAAAGTAAATACACTATGATTCCATGAACCTACGGGAGAAGCATGAATTATTAACTCAGTCAACAAATATTTACTGAGCGCCTACTATGCGCCAGACGCCGTTCTAAGCCCTGGGGATACAGAACAAAAATGCCTGCCTTTATAAGACTTCGAGTCTGACGATATAATAAGATATGATTAACATAAAGAGAAAAATCCATTAGAGATAAACACTCTTTAGAAGAAAGGCAGTCCATAAAACGAAGTCGCTTTTATTATTACTACAGTACATCTAATAGATCACAGCTCAATTATTTTGAGCACATATTGTAGGTTATTTATGTACTTTTTAAAGTCTAAATAAATTGAGGAAATGGAGCAAGCTTGAAGTATAGTGTTACTGCCACCCTCAAAATAGCCCATCTATTGGCCTTGAATTTAAAAATGTGGCTCACTCCAAAATACATCGCATACAACACATACAGCTGTTATCTGTCCTATAGTCATAGTAGGAGTCCCTTTCATTCACAAGCAAAGCCAGTGGGGGGGGGAAGTGGACTCAAGATGAGAGATGGAGGATAAATTATTTGCTTATTAAAAAAAAGTAGAGCAGTGAACCCAGTGGTTGAAAAAGTGAAGATGAAAGAAAACAGTAATCTTCAAGTAGAAACCTGGATAGAATTATGTTCTTGCTCTCCCCCAATTTTTTTTTTTGCTTTCACACTGTACAAACTCTAGCACCCTGAACAACTCACTCTCCTGCTATTTCCAGCACTTTAAAGAAACTTTTCAACATTTCTGTTTGACACATTTTTTCAACAGGGAGGTGAAGACAATAAGTAAACAGGTAGTGAAGGGCTATTTAGAGAGCTGGTCAGTCACAGTAATAATAAAGGGGGAAAAAAACCCACCAGAACAGAACATCTATCCTATGTGCGGCAGCCAGAGACGGCACATGACCTCTGACAAACAGTTTTCAGAGTAATTTTAATGCTACTCTGGATTTAACTTGACTAACTGGTAGCAATTGAGCACATCTTTTTTTTTCTCTCTCTTTTTTTTTTTTCCTGTGGCAGCAGTTATCTAAAATGCTACAATAACAGCATCAAAAGTAGAATGGTGGAAGATTGGTTTTCCATTGTGCTGCTGAACTGGCATAATGCCCACTTTAAAAGCAATTCGCTGCTCATCACTGAAATCTGGCAGACACGACACTAAATGCCTTGAGGGAAAAAAAAGGACTTGAGAAGGGGGAACCCACTCCAACCACCATGCAAAGGGGGGAAAAAAAGAGCGCCACAGATGATGAATCTGGGTAAGAAGAGAAAATTGCCAAATAAAAAGTTTAGCATAGCATGCAGACTCCCAACAGGCTGTACTTAATTTGCTAGAAGATTCTGTCTACGGGTCTGCATTAGTAATAGCAGAACAAAACAAAAGCAAAATATATATTTATGTCTGTCTATTGTTCTGATGAAGCAAAAACCTAGTGAGTTCCGTCAATCATTTGTCAAACATGTCTTCCCCGTTTTATTTACCACCAAATATAATGAGTAAATATGTGATAATAAAACTCTTCTTTTTACATGGACATATACAATTTTTCCTCCTGTTAAATACAGGTAATGATTTAGGAAGCTTTCAAAATGTCTTTTTACTGTCAATAAAACTAATTCTATTCCCATTTTCCTGTGGAAAAAAAAAGGCTTTACAAATGAAAATTCAAATTAAAATTCTGATTATAGTGTAGTGTGACAACACCTGTATTTATAATTTTACTGTCAGCTAGCTTGTAGTGTTTAACAATAGCTCAAAGTAGAAAAGTAATTGGAATTTGTCTGTAACATGCCAGATGACGGCATTGGGAGCTTTGCTACACTACAGCAAATTTGGTTTGATGGCAAAATAACCTCACCGAGATTTCCACACATCCAACGTTATCAGGGCTGGAGGGGAGCAGGTCTCCCAGGTATGGGCCCCTTTCCTGAATCTGGGGAATCGGAAGTTTGCATCTGACGAGTAAGACTGCTGTGAGCCTGGCCCGTCAACCTCCCCTGCAGCCGGGCAAACGGTGCAGACGCAACGTAGTTTCTAGAGTTAGTTACTCCAGAAAAACAAAGATCAGATAAATAAACTGCAACAGTGAAACCCTGTTGTTTCTAAAAACAGACCAATGACATCATTTAGCTAAGAACCTGACAGAAGCGGGTGGGATGGGGGATCCATCAGGTGACAACGGGAAGCATATTTGGGGTCTAAAAAGCACCCAGGTGGAGCAGGGCAGGACCTCGGTAACTGACAAGGAAGAGCGAGCATGCTTTCCGTTTCTCAAAGGCTGCACAGCCAGGAGTGCGCTAGAGATGTTTATTGTATTCGTTCATTTTCAATAACCACAGATAAATAATATAGGTACCCACACAGATGCCTAAGATTTGTTATTTATCAAAAGATTAAGAGAAAACTTACACATCCCACTTATACTTTTACTGAAGCAATATGGAGAAAAAATTATTTAAAGCAGTGTTCTGCTGTCAACTTGAATCTTTCAAAATTCATAAACACATGCTAATCTCCACACACAACTTGCCTTACTCTAGTCTACAAGTGAAAAGCCCATCTTTTTCATTATCTTAAAGATGAAAAAAAAGAAGCCACATACAAAAGAAAAACAGAATGACAGTGATGTTTTAGTTTACACTAGATATGGCAACACACACAAACTGTCAAAACTATGGAATGAAAAAAGCTGTTATCAAGCAACTGTCAAGAGAGTCCTCTGAGATTTGGAAATCTTGTGTTTATTGTAACTACTGCACATTACACAAAGAAAGAAACATCCCTCTCTTTGCTCTTGCTGCTAAATATCATGCAAGAGAACACAGGCTTCTCCCTTAGTATTTAATTTTTTTTCCCCCGTGTGTAATTCTGTGCTTGACAGAGCTGCTCCCCTCCTAGCTTTCCCACCGCATGGCCAAAGTTCAGAGAGAAACTCGAGGTTACATTAAACATTATTTCATTTCGAAAACCATCACCGCCTCATCTTGTGTTGTTAACTGGTTGTCTATCCGTAAGAGTGGAATCTGTTAACATCAAAATGCATAGTCTCCACCTGAGTGATTTTCCTGACTTAGAGAGTTCTACAAAGAGAAGCATATAGTTGAAAAGGCAGAGACACTTACCATAAAATGATTTTAATTCGTGACGCTCTCTCTCTTTCCATCTCCCTATTAATGCACACGCAGAGAAACCGAAATCCCTAAAGGAAAATTACCATCTTCTAAGGGGGAGATGTGGGAAAATACAGGGTCCAAATCTCTTCCATGGTACATGGATATTAGTGCTTTTCAGGTCACCCCAACCCCCCCAGGCCCCGTCCCAAACTCAAGGGGCAAAATTTCCCTTGTAATCTAACCTGAATCAGTACATTTTATTATTCATGCTAAGATGGCCTTTTCATCTAAACACAGAGGCAGCATCGCTCTCTGTCTGATTCTGAATTCCTCCTCTGAGGCCTCATCACTAAGAGCACTAGCTGCCCCCTGAGTGATATAAGTGAAAGCATTCTTCAGGTGTTTCCACTTTTATTTTTCATCTTTCCTTTAGATGCAGAACAGTCGCCTTCTGACATTCCTTAGGGTGGAGACAAACTGGACAGCAGAACCCTTATTATAAGTGTAATTGCCTGGATTCACATGAACCGTGGGTCAAATCAAATCACAAAATACATCACTGTGTAAAAAAATGTTAGCAACACATGGGCTGACATACAGAATAATAGTCATAACTCTTAACCAAAGAAATTCCACTGCATTTACTTTTGTACATCTTACTGGCATCCTTCCCTGTGTAGAGAGCTAATGAGAACATGGGGCCGTCACTGATGGACGTGTTGGCCATTTCGGTGAAAACAAGAAGTCAACGCGTCTTAGATGGATCATGGCTCTAAACAGATTATAATGGTCACCCAATGCTTAGAACATACTTATTTTAGGTTTCAGTGACCTGGTGTGACTCAGTCAGCAACAGAATAGGTCAAATTTTAACCTGAGGTAATTTAATGATGGTTTAACAGTGATGTCAGTTTTATAAAAATGAAGATGACTGCCTAGTAAAGAAAATCAAAATTCTTCTAAAGCTCTTATGTAATCTTTTATGATTTTAAAGTATCCCTCAATTATTAATAAAGGGAAAAAGAGGAATATTGACATGTTTCATCACTTGGATTCTCTCATACTATTAGGGTAAGTGGCCAATTTACATTCTTTTCATGCAAGGAAAATCAAGTTTTATGCTACTATCTTAATACCAACCAGCTCTTTGCTAATGAAATTTTATTTGAGGTAAACAGTTAAAAAAAAATGTTTCCCCTTAGTCTAATGACATTGTGGCAAGTTTTACGCAGAAAGAAAGAGCTATAGGTTGGTGAAGTTTGACAACTGGTGCATTAAGGAAGTTTGGGGACAACCATAGCAAACTTGGGGACATCACTTTTAGTTACTCGCACAATTTCCAAACCATTAGCATTGTTCGTATATAGTAGTTAAGTCTGAAATGTGCCCTAGAGCTATATGGTTTGGGTTCGCATCCTGACTCCGCCATCGACTTACTCTGTTACCTTGAACAGGTTTCTTAACCTCTCTGTACCTCCATTTCCTTGACTGTATGTAGGAATAACAGCGGCACCTTATTTCATAAGGTTGTTGTGGGAACTAAATAGGTTCAAACATGGAACGCACTTACAACAGTGGCTGGCACTCAGTGATCACTACATGTTAACTATTATTATTATTTCTATTTGCATACTTAGTATTGGTTTATAGTTTGAATTGTGGAGGCTCATGTAGAATCTAATCAAAAAGGAAAATAAAAGGCACGAAGAACTATCTCCTATCATATTTGACCTGGGTGGAATATGAACTAATGTGTGAATAAGGACCCCTGCAAATCTCCTGTATTCAGTAATTTGAGGACTTTGGATTTCGAGAACGTTCAAACGATAATACAGATCTAAGTGAACGTTTCTTTCTTAATTGTAATAAAGAACAAAGAAGGAAGCTTTGCTTACAAATACATTATTTTTTCTGAAATCCTAGAACGTAAATGCGGATAAAATCAAAATGCACAAAAAAGACTACAGTGAAAACTTTCAAATTTCTGGTTAAAGATGGTACACTAAATACATATATGTAGCTTTGTAAATTCCTATATCTCCACCAAAATTACAGTAAAGGATTTTTTTTTTTAAGAGGCATAATAAACTCCCAGGAAGAGGGAAACAGAAGTGGAGGTGCCAAAGGCAAAAAGCTACAAAGCAGAAGGACAGGAGGTCATTTCCTTAACAGATCTTAGAAAGCTGGATTCTAAGCCGGCAGTGGGGAGAGCTGCGAAGGGACATGGTTTATCCCACAGAACTCCCAAGGGCTCACAAATCGGTGCCCCAAGGTATCTCTGGAAGAACAGGTGAAGGGTATCCTTAGAAGACTAGTTGAAATATGTTTCAGAAACGGACCCCAGTCTACGGCCATGCCACCCTGACCACGCCCGATCCCATCTGATCTCGGAAGCTAAGCAGGGTCGGTCCTGGTTAGTACCGAGATGGGAGACCACCTGGGAAGACCAGGTGCTGTAGCTGTAAAAGTAAACAAACAAACAAATAAATAATAAAAAGAAACGGACCCTAGACTGCCACCGCCCTCTGGCAGAAGGCCTGTTCTCTGGTGAGGGTCCTTGAAATGAGGCGGATACTAGGTACGCTGGGCCCATACTGGACACTGAGACCGGGAGTTCCCTTTCTCTTCAGATGCTGGCAGCTATGCTGATCCCCGCCCCCCACTCCAGGGAGGAGACTGGAAAAGTCTCCTCTGGGAAATCTGACAAGCCCGATGAGAAAAGACCTCAAGTTACTGACAGATTATATTCATGAAACAAGAACACTTGGGCAAAAAGTTCTTAGAAATTAAAAGTATAATAGTAGAAAGAAAAAAACTTAATTGGGAATGATGAGGAGGTAATCAAAGAAGAAATTCAAGAAAATTTCCCAGAACTAGAGGGCTTGACTTTCCAGATGAAAAGGCCCCATCAAGCGTCCAGCACCATGAATGAAAACTGCACCCCCCCAACACACCATCATGAATGCGTCCATAATTGGGTGCAAAGGAGATCCTACAAGTTTCTAAAAAGGAACAAGCAATTTAAGAAGGTCACATATAGAAAGGATTAGGAATCAGAAAGGCTTTCAAAATAGGCAGTAGAACAATGTTTCCAAAATTATAAAGGAAATTGAGTTCCAGCCTCGAATTCTATATCTAACTATCAATTAGGTACGAGGATGGATTAAGGACATTTTAAGATAAGCAAAGTCTCAAAAACTTCACCTGCCATGGACCGTTTCTCAGGAAACTACCGGAAGAGGTATTCTACCTCTCCCTAAAAGAGAAACAGTAAACAAAATACAGAATCTAGGACACGAGGACTCTGAAGTAAGTGATACGTAAAGGCAGTGCCCGGATGGAGGTAAGGGGCGATCTCCAGGAGAACAGCTGTGCATCAGGCCCTGAAAGCCATCAGCCCAAATACCAGATATGTTTGAATTGGACTAAGTGCAGGTTTAGATAACCAGGGGAAGGGCTGGGATGTATAAATACTGACTGCTGACCTGCCAGAATCGTGATATATCTGCCTTATGAGCACAGGGGGAGGGGCGGGAAAGGTGCATGTGCGTGTGGTGGGGGTGGGAGAGAGGTGCCAGATCCTCACCGTCCACTGTAAGAAATGACCGGATAATTCACTCTCTCTGCCTGCTGTTTCGAGATAAGGAGGCAAATACCAGCAATGGCAGCAGAATGAGTTACAAGCGGTTGCTTTTGAGGTCTTGGGAATGGGAACACGATAGGAAAAGGGACTGCTTTTTGTAACCAGCCATACCGAACTTTTGGTACTTGGAATATTTGGGAAGCTTCATTAACTTGTAACGAGAGGCAGGAAAACCCTGGTTATCTCGAACTCTCAGGGTAGCTGCGTTTGCTGAGAAGGCTGGAGTTGATGGCGTCAATTCTGGGAACTTTTAAAGAAAACCTTTCTAAAATAACATTACAGGATGCTGAACTCTTTCTTGAAAACTGAAGAGCGTGCATTATGAACGCCGTTTGTCGTGAGGACCTGAAGTTGCGGCTGTGCACACAGAGGTGGGCAGGGTACGTGCTGACGACGGTGGGACTGGAACTTGTTTTCGTGGAACACTTCGCGATTTCAGCTTTTCTGGCTGTAACTTTCTAGGGCAGTGCTTCTTAAGGATTTTTGTACCAATTTTTATTTATTTTTCTTTTCAAAAACCTAAACAAAGACCCTAAGATTTACTAATATTTACTATTTGGGTGGACACTGCCCGTGCCTTCCTTGGTTTGGGTTTCACATTCTGTACGTGCGGCCATAATTTCAAGGTGTCCTTGTCTCTTACTCTTTCTGACCCTGTTCCTTTGGCAAGGGTTTGACAGAGGGGCCCTCACCGGCTGATCCACTTTCTCCACAGTGGGACATAATGAAATTTCCATTTCCACAGTTAAGTAGCTTTAACTAAATTAAACTAGTTTAAACTAACCTCTCATCTACGGCCATGCCACCCAGAACAAGCCCGATCCCATCTGATCTCGGAACTAAGCAAGGTCAGGCCTGGTTAGTACTTGGATGGGAGACCACCTAGGAAGACCAGGTGCTGTAGGCATAAAAACTTAAAAAAAAAAAAAAAAAAAAAGTTGCTGACAAGGTCCTTACACTCTGTGAGGTCAACCAAGGGTTGCCTCGCCTAAAAAAAAAAATAAAATAAAATAACCTCTCAAAATGGTCTTTTAAAAGATTCTTGGACAAAAGCTTAGATAGAAGATAATATACAAATATTTAAAAATACTGTTTCTCACCTTTATCCACTTAAGAATTGATCTTTTATATATATGTTCCACAGGATATATTACACAAGAGTACACCAGTGCTTTTGCAAATGACCTATATATCTTCGATTAAATACGTAAGTGTCAGAGATTTTGGTAAAAACAAACAAACAAACAAACAAACAAACAAAACATGCTAGAGTACAAAATGAAAAAAGTTCAGAGAATATGTTCCTGGTGTAGAATCGCAAGGCATTCTGGTTCACCTTCTCTCCCCAGGGATGAATTCTGTCACCAGTCCTCCTTGGTGCATGGGGGCGGGGGGACTGCCTGTTTTCTCATCCCTGACCAGACTATTCTAGCCTTCCCTTCGGCATCGTCCAACACTCTGCTACAAGCAGAAGAGAAATCATTCCGCCACCTCAGCGGAACTGAGAACCCTTCTTCTATTCAGGGTCCCTCTCTGCCATTTGATTACGGATTCTTATTGAAAGAGGAAACTATCTTAGTTATCATTTAGAACAAGGAAGGACTGGCAGACAGAGTTTCACTACATATTTAATGACGGTGATACAGGGCAAAGTTCGGTGAACCTGGAATCAAAGCGCTATATTGCTAGATGCTTGGAGAGGAAGAAATGCAGTCCACACAAAAAGAACTTACCAAGAAAATGGATTCTGCTTATGGCAGATATTTAACTTGATTATATATGCTAAATGTGACACTTTAACTTTTGTTAGTAATTTCGTTTTCAAATAGTAAAATCCAGTTTATTTAGAATGCATGCTGGGAACCAGGTATTTTGATTATCTCAACATGATGATTAATGGAAAGATAATAAAGGGCTGTCTGTTGACCACTTTTTAAATTGTTAATACGCCAGCATGTGTTAATAGCGAATTATATTCTATACAGTCTCTTTTACGAGTCAGAGAGTATTCCATCGTCCTTAACACCCACCAATGTAGCATAGTGAAAATTTCTCATTAGAACTTTCTGAATAATTGGATTTTTATATGAAATGAGATTACTAGTGCTAAGTCTAACTAAATGCACGATTTTGAATTAATGTGGGAGAGGAACTAAAAAACAGGAGAAAAGGTAAATATTAACAGGAGATAGGTAAAGGTACCGTTAAGGGTATTTAGTTGAGGATGAAGTTCAAATTGTTGAAGATTTTATCCTTCAGAGAGAGAAAGGCTGGGCACTGCCCCACTGAGTGGAGGAGCCCCAGAAGGATGCTTATGATCCAGGATGGAGCTTGGTGCAGAGGGGCTTGGCTAACCCACCCAAGACACAGCCGCTTGTATCCATATCAACAACACATTTGTAGCACAGAGCTGCTAATATTAACCCTCCAGGGTGTGACTCTCTCTCTGACACATACACTCACTCTCTCTCTCTCTTTATCTATCTATCTGTCTGTCTGTCTATCTATCTATCTATCTAGATATATATGTAAATGTATATATAAATATATATATTTATATTTGTGCAGAAAGTAAGGTTGAGAATTACATGAATAGCAAAATCCAGCTGCTTGGTACTGCAGCCCCTCAAGTCATCTGCACATGAATTTCTATCCAGATAGAAACACACACACACACAC
>NW_024344432.1:903516-933516 GCF_902729225.1 Pteropus medius
AAAAAAAATAAGCCAGACAGAGAAAGACAAATATTAACTGCACGGTATCACTGATATGTGAAATCTATTTAAAAAGGGGTCAAATTCATATAAACAAAGAGTAGAAAAGTGGTTGCCAGGGGTTGGGGAAAATGGGGAGAGGTTGGTAAAAGGGTACAAACTTTCAGCTGCAAGATGAATAAGGGCTCAGGCTCTGATGTAAAACATGGTGACTACAGTTGATAACACTGTACCGTATAAGTGGAATTCACTAAGAGCGTAGATTTTAAATGTTCTCACCAAAAGAAAAGATAAAGAAAAGAAAAAGAAAAATATGTGAGGTGAAAAAAAGTTTTAAAAAGTAATTCCTCCAATAGGGATTAGGTAGAATAGATGCTTTATCCGGACTCCCTTCAGGAATTTCAATAAAGCTTTAAAGAAATGGTTTAGGTGCCCTTTGAGATGGAAAGCCGAAAAATCACAGATTGGTTGATCAAAACCAACAAAACCCATTCTACACATCTCTGACAAAAATCCTAAACTGCAAGTAACATCGGATCAAAATGACCAGGTCTCCACCGCCATAAGATAAAAGGCAACTCTACAGCCGAGTCCTCAAACAAAGCAGCCGAGTTCCCATAAAGCACGTTACAGCCTTTTCTTCTGGAGAGCAGTGCTAAGCCCCACGTGTGACCAAGTTAGGAACAATGGGGGCTGCCTAAAGCCAGCTGCGTTCCCGAGTCGCTGACAGGGGTAAAGCCATTTCCTGTCCTAAAACCTGTGCAGCGGGGCAAACGGTTGTATCCGACTGTCCTCTTCTTGAGGGCAGAGACGGTGTCCCAATCGTGCTCTGGCTCCCTGGAGGCCTCCCTCCAGTGCCTGTCGCACAGAGGGCACAGAGTAAATGAAGTTAAGTAGAACTCACTGATAGCAAAAAGAAAGAGTGAAAAAGAGCAAACTCACAAATGTTCTTGCTCTTATGAAACGAAAAAGTCCTTTTACAGCCTTTTTGGGACTAAGGCTCAAGTAGCTGTGAGCAAGTGCTGTTAGCTGAGCTGGTAATACTCTTATCACCTTCACCTGGACCAGCCTGCGCTCTTAAGAAGAATAGCTCATTTAACCCCTGTGCGATAGGGGCGCAGTGCTGGCACTTTCTTGATTTGAGGATGACAGCTATTCCGTGATTTACTGTGGTCTACTGACCAATGAAGAATAAGACAATACCACCAAATGGGACAGGCTGAACTTCTTACAGATATGACTTTTGATGCTCGCCATATTTACTACTAGTACAAATCAGGCTGAGGAACACCTACCATAAATCAGATATCTAACGCTAACAAATTATGCGCCCATTACAGATGACCTTTGGAGTTGCTCAAGGTACAGTCACAATCACGCATTAAAAAAGCCGCCTTTCACTGTAATGTGTGAATGTATGAAATTAAATGAGGCTTGCAATGTAATCAGTGTGGTTGGCTGCTTTAATATATTCCATTTCAATTTCAAATCACCACAAGCCAAGAGTGACGAATCTAATTTGATCAGTTGTTCACAAAAACACAGAAAAGCAAATGTGGTGGATCTAGCAACACAGCCAGATTTTTAAAGGAATTAATATTTTCTACTTCCACGAGTATTTAATGTTATTTTTAAAAAATAACAATTAAAAGCAAACCCAAATACAATTCTTTCCTCACCAAAAAATTCAACTCTCACACTCAGAAGTTTAAAAAGATACAATATTTAAGTAAAAAGCATATTTAATTTTTAAAAAAGCCAATGACATATTGCAAAGGTAGCAAAAGAAAATGAAAATCGAAAGATCTTATTTCTGATACTTAGAAACAATAGGGCACCTGCAACTAATGCAGAAGGTTCTCCAGCACTGATTATTACTACCTAGCAAAAATTTGTACGTGGACACAATTCTCATCTCTATCCCTCCCATAAGTATGGGGCAACACAATTTACAGATTTCATCACTGTCACACTCCATGTCTTTAGGTCCCCGGAGCTGCTTAGCAAAGCCTGCAACACACACCATGCTGAGCCTGGAATGAGGCTGGTGATTCTGGTCACTTTTTAAAGCTGTAGTGGCTCTTTAGAATATCCCTAATCGATATATACTTTTCAAGGCTTTAGCATTTTCCCCCAGGCCTGCGTGCATCATTTTTAGAGGAAAAACATGGAGTGTTTTCAGGAGATGGACACTTTTAGAGGGGGGGCTTTCCAAAAGGCTCCCACAGTGGACATACACATAACCTAGCACCACTCACCAAACAGTAGCCAGAGTTTTATGTCAGAAATCGGGTCATGCCACTTCCTTATTTAAAAGCCTGGAAAGAGCTTCCCACTGTCCCGAAGGTAATATTCACACCCTTCTCTGCTGGCTTTCTTCTGTGATCTAGCTTTTACGGCTCTCTCTAGCTTCATCTCATATTACTTCCCATCGCTGGCTGTCTTCCAGCCACACCTACTCCCTGACTTGCATGATGCTCCATCCCCAGGCTCCTTCCAGTTGCCCTTGGTCTAGAATATCCTGCCTGTAGACTTTCCTCCGGCTGCTTTCTCCTTGTCATTCAGGCCTCAGCTCAAAAGCTATCTTCTTACTAAGAACTTCCTGTCTATTCCCATCACCGCCCTCTCCCCACCATTTTATTATCCCTGTACGGATGGGTTCTTGTCTGAAATTAGCTTGCTTGCCACTCTCCTTCTGTAGAATGTGCCATGAGCATGAAAACAGACACCTTGGTTATGCCTGTTGCTTGGTAGGCCACCAGTAACAATTTGTTAAATTAAAAACAAATTTGGAATAAATACAGGACAATAATGTAGACTATTAGAGGAACTGTAGTGATATAGATGTTTAAGGATTACTTTTCTTTAATAGCTGGGAAGTAATGCCATGGAGGAAAGATAGGGTGGGGGCATAGGGTTAAAGTCTTTGGAATCTTTTGGCCTCAGGTTTCAGTTATGGATCTACACTAGACATAGATTAGTATCCTAGGAAATGATTTGAGCTGACCTCAGTTTCACATCTGTAAAAGGGGAAATCACGTCTACTTAGCAGATTATTGCGAAGAGTAGTATTATCACATGTAAAGAGTTGAATATTCGATAAGGGATTTAAAATTTTTATTCTGTTTTTTAAAATTTACCTGACCTTAACCAGCTACTACCAACGACTCCTCTTTAAGTAAACATGGTAAGTTAATGACAGTGAAAATATGGATGAGTATGAATATATCGATAGACATACCAGTGGAAATTAGGAAATTACAAATATAAAGGGACAGATACAAATGGTACAATTTCTACAGTTACAAACCAAGTGACGGCTGATGTCTCTATTACTTCTAATAAAACGTATTATATCTCAATTCTTTTTTGAGACAAAGACCCAAAGACAAAATATTAAAAGGCAGTAGGAATTTATTAATTTACATCAAGTTGAATAAAAGGTGAATATAACAAAGGATACTTATTAATTTTATTCTTCAGAGATACTTTAGCCAAATCATGTCATAACAAAGACATCACATAACATGGCCTCTATCAGTACTGAACAAAAAAAGTGGCATTTTTCCTTTTGCTTTTTTCATTTGAGAAGTAAGGAGGTGATGGCTTATTTATTGGGCAGTAAATGTATTCAATGACACTAACCTTTTAGGATAATGAAAATCTCAAAATAGGTCAAACACTTGAAGTGGTGAATACTGATTGCATCATGGAGGTACTACGCAACCAGCCTTCTTTGTGCCAATAATTCTGAGGCTAAATAGATTTGGAGAATTAGCCGAGAAGAGACGAGTGCTAGAAAAAAAGTGTTATTAACTGAGAAATACAAAAGAGTGGTAGCAAGGAGACAGTTGTTGAATTAAAAGTACCAACTGAGAAAACATAAGGGAAAACGGCAAAAGTAGAAAAAGGAATTATGTCAACAGGACTGGTCCGAACCCATAATATTAGGGTGAATCATGTGAAGTTGCCATATTTTGTAGGTCTATAAAGGTCAAATGTCAGTGATTTTATATGGTTCAAACTAATACATTTACCAAAGCACTTGGGACTTGTTGTCCCTACATAATAAATGACATCCACTAACTCATGCATGAGTTTGGCGTACAAGTGTAAGCTCTGAATGGATTGTATTTGGGAAATTTTCACAGCAGTGTCCAAAATGGTAACCGTTAGGGGCCAGACTCCACTGTGGGCAAGAAATGCTTCTGTTTTTATAGCTTCGACTCCCAAATTTCTTTCAAGGGCCGTTATGATTTCAGAAGCCATGTTCAGTGTCCAGAGTAGACTAGCACTAAATTTTATGGAAGGAGTTTAGAAGTGTTGAAATATTTCAAAGTCCAAATACAGGCAAGATTCAAGAGGGCATCATGAAAAGCAAAAGACATGAACCCACTCCATAACGACTAATATTTTAAGATGCTCAAGAACACCGCTATGGTGACACAGGAATGTATTTTTAAAACAACAGAAAGTGAAGATATTAAGGCACATAAATAAACCTGTCATTGCAGTGACAATGTACCAGTGAAGTGGGGCGGGAAGATAAAAAGGAAAAAAAATTCAGGTAAACACTCCAGTATTTAAAAACAAATGGTGCGTTTGGATAGCTAATGTGATAATTTGAATTACAGCATGTGGTATTCTAAAAAGGAGTGCTGCAGAGTTGCCTGTGTGCCAGAAGGTGATTGGTTAAGCTTGTTCCGGTACTATTTATGATAATAAAATATCCTAGTCTGCATTTATGGGGGCAGCGGGGTGTTTCTAAAGAAAGTGAATATAGTGATCAAACTGTTATTGAGTAAGAGCTTAAACCTGCTCCTAACCACCAGAAAGTCTTTCTGTTAATTAATCGTAATCAGCAGAAGGTAGCCTGGAAGGGGACAGCCAGACTGAAGGGTTTAATTAACCACTAGGCAAAGCAGGAGTTGACATTTGCATCACAATGCTGCCCCTGGTTACAGGCTGACCAAGTGGAGATGAAGCCCGGTTGACAAACTTTATCCTACCAATTCTAAGATAAATCCCTTCCCCCATGGGCTTTATCTTAGAATCCGTAGGATAACACCTCTGAAATCGCGACGTGTCTTAAATAAATAACACTTTAGATTTCATGATATATGCTAACAGATGGAGAGATTAGCTAAATCACCACCTTTCTAAAAGTCATTCTGATCCAAGTCCAACCAGCTAAGCATCAGAGAATGTTAAGTTTCCTTCATGATTCTGTAACAGCTACTAGTATCCTAGAGCCTAGGGCTTGGACCATAAAAAGGACCAGGGAAGGAGACTGTCCTGGTCTTTTATGTGTTTCCAGTGTCTAAACGCACCTCGAATTAAGCTAGCTCTTCGTCTGGACTAGGCATCTTAGGAGATTCCGTATATAAGCGTCTTACTGCTGAGACCCCCGAGTTTGTTATAAAGAACATTAGTGTGTATGATGAAAGTCTTTCCAGAGAGAAATCTATGCAGATACAGAAACTATTCAACATAACTTGAACTCCTGGTTGCAATGGATGCTTGCCACTGATTAACTAGAGAAACCCTTACAGAAACCTGATGAATTTTATCAGAAAGAACAAGATTATGAAATAGAGAGACCATGTGATGAAGCCAAAGAGAGCTTGGGTCCTGCACTGCCCACTAAGGTGGTCACTAATCACATGTGACTATTTCAACTTAAATTAATCAAAAGTAAAAATTCAAGTCCTCAGCCAAGCTAACCACATTCAAGTGTTCAACCGGCACATGTGGCTAGAGGCTACTGCACTGGACAGCACAGACAGACAATATTTCTGTCACTGCAGGAAATTCTACCAGACAGTGCTCCTCGAGACTAACATCTGAAGCTCGGTTACATGTCAGCTGCAACACTTAGCACTTGTGAATTTGGACAAAATAACCAGCCTCGCTACTATTTGGTTTCTTCCTTGGTGAAACAAGTATATAATTATTATCCTGCTCTGTAGGATGCTGTGAGGATCAGTGTGTCATAAAAAAGTTAGCTACTAGTTTTATATTTTAATGTGATTTGGACTTTACTAAGGTGACTCTCATCTTTTTGCATTTTTAATGTTAGTTGGATATCTAGTATTATGTCTTTTCTTTCCTTCTTCTTCAGATACAGCCTCCAGATATTTTTAGCAAACAAATGCCTACAGTAGCCACATGAGTAACAGAAATGAGTGAAGCGGGCTGTGGTGGGGCTGCGGCAAACTGAAACCACGTTCTGTCTGAACTGCTTCAGCTGTTACTCAGCTCCAGCCAATTACTGTCATTCAGGAACCGTGACCTGGTATAGCCAGATACAGTAGCCCCCACCCCCCCATTCATGGTTTCAGTTTCCACAGTTTCAGGTATCCTTGGCCAACCATGATCCAAAAATATTAAATGGAAAATTCCAGAAATAAACAATTCATAAGTTTTAAATTGCCCGCCATTCTGATTAGCATGACGAAATCTCCAAGTCTCGCTCCGTCCAGCCTGGGATGTGAATCATCCCTTTGTCCCATGTCTCTACATTGTAGATGGTCCCCACCTGTTAGTCACTTAGTAACTGTCTTGGTTATCAGATCAACCATAGGGGCATCAGTGCTGTGTTCAAGTCACCTTTATTTCACTTAATAATGGCCCTGAAGCTATTTACATAACTTTTATTACAGTATATTGTTATAATTGTTCTATTTTATTATTGTTGTTGCTAATCTCTTACTGTGTCTAGTTTATAAATTAAACTTTATCGTAGTTATGTACGTATAGGAAAAAACATAGTATAATAGGGTTCGGTATTATCTGAGGTTTTAGACATCCACCGGGGAGGGAGGGGGAGGGGGTCTTGGAACGTATCCCCAGCGGATAAGGGGGGGACTCCTGTACTGATTTTTAAAAGAAAGACAGAAATTTGGCTTTTTATATGAGATCTCTAGTTTAAAAAACATTAGCAACTAGTTAAAAATGTTAAGTATTCTTCAGGCAAAGTAAACACATTTAGAGGTTCTATGTGGCCTACAGTGGCCATTACGTGACCTCTGGGTTCTAAGACCCTATGGCAGCTCTACTCCTTTCTCCACGGCCCCATGCCTTAGGACACTCTTACAAATCAACGCACACAACTTCTCACTGTACCTCATGGTGAAATAGAAATGAAGTTCACAGTGTTATTTATTTTATACAAATTACCACTCCCTAGTGTTAAAAAAGTTATTTCTAGGGTTACTAAAATATAACACTTAAAAAAACACGAACTTTAAATGCTTTAAGATAACAAATGATCTAAATTTAGAAAATAAAGAATTTATGTCCTCTTCAATCAAATGCCCAGAAAAGGAGGGGGGAAAAATGATATTATTCTTGCATGATTTTATGACCAAGTTTTACTGTAATTAAAGATAATATTTTTCTTTATTCATTCCTACTCCATTGGAAAATTACTGGAAATCTGGGGGAGAACTATAATATTTTATATAAAAGCCACAGGTTTCTACTGGTGAATGAGTTATTTTTTAAAAATCCTAATTGGGAAAACATAATGCAGAAAGCAAAGCAAATCTTTTAATTCTGCCAGTAATTTAAATACTGTACACTGAAAAGCCCATTATATTTAAAAGTTTTCTGTACTGTATATGGAAGCATACACAATTTTTTTTCCAAGTGTACTTAACTATATTTTTCTTTATCAGGAACCAGCAGTTGTACCCTTTTTAGTCAGTTGATAATTCAAATATTGTTTCTACCACAAATATATGGTTTATCATGCTTTTTTATCACTAACTTGGTATACTTCATAATCGCATTACAACCCCACTGTGTACTGAATACCACTTACAGTTCAAACTACTCAAGATAAGCACTGTTACTTTCGAGAGAAGATTGGCAGTAATTAAAGGTCTTATTTAGTAGTTGTTGGTAACCATGTTTTTAAGGAGGTTAAAAAAAAACAATAGAAAGTAGTATAGATATATTTAATTTGGTAATTGTATTTTATTAATGAGACTATGGTTAAAACAAAGATGTGCTAAACTGTTATCAATGCGATAGAACAGAACGGCATAGAAGTATTTTGTAATTCATCAATGAGACATCAATGAGACATGAACTACATGGCACAAAACTAAATCAAACCAGAACACTAATAACAACAACAACAACAACAACAATAGTACTTTGGACTTATAGACCTCCTTTCAGAAGAATTTCAGAGTGATTTATAAACATGTTATTTTTCGGGTTTTCAACAAATAAGACGAAATCAAAGAGTAATAATGGTTTGTCCATGCCACAGAATGGGTCAGTGGCAAACCCAGAACATGTTTTTCTAACTCGTTCAGTCTCCTGCAATTATCTTATGCAATGACTACTCTGTTAAGAGTGTGTCTTGCAGGTTACACCCGAGACATGGGCATCTCCAGATTTCATGGGAGCTTACTAGTTTTCTCCCCCTGCCCCAGCCTATTAGCAACAGTAGTGTTTACAGACAGAAACTGACACTGACACCGATGTGTGTGCCTGCAGGCTGCTCAAGTTAGGGTCCCACGGGGAACTCAGAGAAGAGCAGTCTGCAAATCTCTCAGCAGCCCCTGCCCTCCCACCTTCAGACAGCTATCTGGAGACAGCCTTCAGACATTTTTGAGATCTCATAAAGACTAGTAAACCAAATAACAAATTTGGAGCGCTGGGAGAAATTCAAAGACAGCAAGGTCAATAAGGAGCGAGAACCGTGAATCCCTAGAAAAACCCACCAGCAAAACGGCCAACTCTTATCACATATATATACATGATATATATAAATATATATATGATAAGAGCGTGGGCCTGGGCAGGGACAGTCCTCATCTGAAGTAAACTTTAAGACTTTTTTTTTTTATGGTGACATTGGTTAATGAAATCCAATAAGTTTCAGCTGTACACTTTAACAGTAAGGCAGGCACGCACGCACGCACGCACATACACTGTGTGTGTGTTCACCTCCCATAGTTAGATTTCATTCTGTCACCACATATTATTCACTCCACTAATATAGTAGAGCATAAATTTGATTTCTATAACCTAAAGATTTGAACAAAGAAATTTTTAGTCTGGAATTAATGCGATCTCCCGGAGGCGCACGATATCGCAGCCCAACTCTATTAGGAATTATCGGAAAGTAGGTAAATTAAGGTGGGAAATTAAGTCCATGAGGAGTGAGGAGATGCCATGGGCTAAATGTTTGATGAATATATAGATACACAGAGATGGAAAAAATTTTATCACATGGATGGGAAATAGAGAAAAAAGGATGGAGTCTGAAAAATATTCTATAAACATTATTCTATTAAAAAAAAACCTATAAAGTATTATGTTTCTACTCTCAAGTATTCTAGAGAACATCTTATGATGTTCTCTAGAATAGAACATTATAAGGTTCCCATTAGGTACGAGTTGCCATCAGGCATACAGTAACGTATCAAGCATGGCCACATCCTCGAAGAGTTATAATGCACGAGGGGCAGTGCTCAAGAGCTGCAGAAATCTGGAGGCCTTAAAGGATGAACAGAACACCAACAGGGAGAGACTGGTTGAGGGCAGTGATGCGGGAAGGGGAAATCTGTGGGCAGAGGGACGTAGTCATGGCGGAGTCAAGGCCCACTCAGGGACCCATGAGGGGGTCTGGTCTAATCTGCGGGTGCCACGGTGGTGCCACCTCAGTCTTTCTAGGCAAAAAGGGGTTATCTGAAACCCAACATCCGGAAATAAGGGCGCCTGAACACTGTTTTGCAAGACTCCAAAGCTGGGGAGTGGAGCCAGCCAAGCTATTTCTCCTGCCTGGAGACTAAAGGTAAACCCAGGCTCTGACCATGGCGCCCAGAGGTATCTTTCTGAAGACGGTGGACAACCATCCTGTCTCAGACCCCACAGGGGACAGGCAACAATATGAAACTGCAGAAGGCTTCTCTATCAGGACCCAGCCACTGGGCCCAGCAGTAAGTAGAAGAGGCCAGGAGGTGAGAGTGGTCCCAGAAACCCAAACAGTGAAGGCGCCTAAACCCCAGGGTTGGGTTAGCCTGTACCCCGATACCTCCCCAGTTACCCAACCAGTCTCCTCGAGGACTCTCCAACCCCCACAGTGGCCCTTTCCTACTTTTATGATGTAAGTTAATGGGGAAAATAACATGTGCTTTATAGTCAATTTTGTTGAAATGCATTTATTTCATCTTCCATTTGCTCATTACCAGAAAACAGTTTTTTCTTGCTTACTTTTCCCTAGCTGATTTTTTCCCTTCACTTTATTCTTGGATGCTATATTAGCTCATATAGAACCATAAATGATTCCTTTATCTAGGAAATAATTCATGTGTTTGACTTCATTTTCCTTTCTACTGTCTACTTAAATTGTTATCCAGATGCCACCCAATCTCCCTTTCTATATCAAAGTCAAACTTAATGCATATTTGACAAGAAGCGATATTAAAGTTTGAAGAGTTTCACTAACTCCAAGATTCTTAACACCGTGGGTGTGCATTAGAATCACCTGCAGAGCTTTTTAAAAACACACAGCCCCTGGAGCCCCACCCCAGACCTACTGAATCAGATATCTGGGTGGTGGCATCTGGGCACCTATCATTTTAAAAAATATGAAAGATACACCTCGGTTATTAACAAGTACTCTGCTAAAAGGTACATGATTTGGGAACCTGGTTTGACTGACTTTCTGCACACAAACACAACTATTTTTTTTACCTTCCTTAGAAAAGAGCCAACAGTTATTACTGATTGCTTAACATTAATGGAACACATGCCAAAGGAACATAGCTCAACAAAATAGAAATGATTTGTGGATTATTTGTGTTTCAACCCCTTCTATTAGTACTAATAATGAGAATTAAATTCATCTTTTCTAATATACTTCTGACATGAATCATATTTTGAGAAAAAAGAAAACTAAAATGTAGTTATCGAAGTCGATTTTAAGCTCCCTAAAACTAGGGACCATGCCTTTTTCCTATTGTCACCATTTGGTAAATAAGAGCCAATCATTTAAAATGTGTGTGGTGTTGTGCTAGTTGCTGGAGACACAAATATGAACAAAACATGGTCATGAAGGTTACAGAAACCAATTCAGATAAGTAACTATAACGCCAAGTGGTCAAAGTATTATTCTCAGAAGTAACAAAACCAACTGACATTTACTGCATGCTTACTATGTGCCAGGCACTGTCCTAGGCATTTTACATGTCAGCCTGTTTAATTTAAAACCCTATGAGGCAGGCGCTCCTCTCATCTCATCTGTACAGAAGAGGTTAACACGGGAGTTAAGTCCCATACCCCAAGGTTACTTATCTAGCAAGAGGTGGAAAGCCAAAACTTGAACTGGCCATTCTGGCTCCAGGAGAGAGCTTTTAAACACTATGCTATTTTGCCTGTCAGGGACCCAGGTCAGAGCCCTTGGTGCTCAACAAATGCCAGCGGAAGGAACATAACAACAAATGTTTACGGAGTGCTCACACCGTGTGCCTGAGACCCCTTCTTCCTAAGACTCCCGAACACTCAGGCTAAAATCTATGAATGTCTGTATGATTCTTTAAAAGCTTAGGCAAGAGACAAATACTATGTTTCCCTCCACTTCAGCAATGGGATCAGAAGTTAGGTTTTCAGAGCTAACCCTTAAACCTATCCCTTCGCTTGTGTTCCTCTAGCTCCCGCGAGCTTACATCACTTGGGAGCCAAACTAAGAACGGCATTTTTCAGGACACTGCTTCCAAGAAGTTCCCACATGTCCTACCACGTTACAGTGACACTCTGAGGCAATGAGAAAGAGATTTCCTTAGAATTAGGTGAGAAAGAGAGACGCATCTAGAGAGATGATATTTCAGGTTGAAAGAAGGAAAAAAGTTTCCTGATTCAGGGCTAAAGGCTGCTGCCAACAGCCTGTTTTGTTCCCAGAGATCAGCACACAAAAGTTTCACGGAGCTGAAGGAAAAAGATTTGGAGGCTAAGTTAGATGGGGGGTTGGGCGGGGGGCGTGATTCCCATCATTCCTTTGGGAGCAGCAGAAAAATAACAAAACCTCTATAAAAGAGATGAGCAAGTCTGCTGTGAAAGGAATGACCCCTCACATATAGGGAGAGCAATTTGCATCTATAGATCTCATTGGTATAAACGACCTCCTTCAAAGAGTGAAAACCTGAATGGAAAGCCACTATATATCCATGAAAGGCTTTGCCGGCTATTTGTTGAGCTGTATACAGACTAACAAACAGGAGTGGTTAACCTGGCGCACCATGCACTATAGAGATATTTTTTTTAAGTAGGCTTAGTCAGCTAATCTTGTTGAGATTTCTCTCATACTACTGATTTCTTATTCTCAAAATAAATTAAGAGGCTTCATTCAAAATTCCCTGTGGTCTACCAGCTTGAGTTTGTTGGGTGTCTTTGATTGTCTCTTGTCTTTAGATTCCTTGCCTTGTCTCTTTAGATTTTGCTATGCCCTTTGGTGTTTCCCGTTAGTCCATGTCTGGAATAGCTAATTACATGGTAGCATAATTCCCGCCCGTGCAACAAGGAACAGCAGAACCTTGCTAATTCTCACCGATAACTGAAATACTCCCGTGTAAGTTACTGAATTATGCAAATGAGCAATAAGTGAAGAAGGATGATTCAAAATTGTATTTCATTCATTTATTTTGACAAGTGTAGTTTAGTCTTAATTATTTTGAAAATTTCTTTGTAGCATACTAATAAATTTACTGTGGCACATTTGTTAAAAGTGATAAAGCCTTCGCTAAGAGAGACCAGAGTGTGCTTCGTTGAATAAATTCCCGAAGACCGGCTCAGGTTCAGACAGTCTCTTTTATCTTGGATTTTACTGACTGTTCAGCACCTACATTTTGTTTTGGCAACACAATATACACCAATAAATCATGGGTGTTATTTTAGGAGCAAACACTTCCTTTATAAATAGGTTCTACATTTGTCTAAACTTTCACCACGATGATAGTTAAAAAAAAAAAAAATGAATCACACTTCAAGTAAAACATTTTTACATTCCGTGGTCATAATGCTAGTAGGACTTTATTTTTATCTTCTAAATAAAACTAGTTCAGTCTGTCATTCATCTCTTTTAATTCCTCTTTCTGTTTTGTTTTGTCTTACCATTCTTTTAAAGATGTCTGTTTTAAGATAAGTGGATAAATCACGGTATGTAACGTTTTCATGTCAAAATACTTACATTATTATATTCTGAGTTAAATTATTTAAGATAGGAAAACACTTAGATACACTTCTGACAGATGTATCCTGCAGGATGGAGTCAACTTCTTTCAAAGTACCACCAGTGGTTACTGTGGGGAGTTTATAAAGAACAGCCTTCCAGCTTCCAGTCTTGGTTTGAAAGCTCAGCGCAGACCAGCCTCTTAATAAGCACTTTTTGACTAAACCTCCAATTCAGATATGACTAAAAATCATCATGCATTTGTCAAATGAGGTTCTTTGATTTACAAAAGCTAAATATGCAACGGAGCACTTAAAGAATAGTGAGAGACAAAACTTACTCTCAAACTACATGACTAAATCTGTGCATACTAAAATCTCATCCACTCTTCAAGACTGAGGTTCCATCTCCAGCAGGACTCCTTCCCCAAGCTGTATGCGGGGACCCAGCAGCACTGGCAGCACTGGCAGCACTGGCAGCACTTCACGCCACTCCCTCCTTCGTATTAGAGTTGCTTCCTTCAGGCTGCAGTTTCCCTACTAGATTAAGAAGGGGGAAGCTGAGACACAGCAGAAAGAATGCTGGGCTCTCACACCCCGGGGGCTTTGCTACCTCAGGAGGGTCATTTCATTTCTTTGAGGTTTTTTTTCTTTTATCTGAAAAATGTTAACTGCCCCTATCCAATGAGAAAAGTAAAAGATAATGGATGTTGATTGTTCTCCACTAAAAATCCTATAAAAAGGAGGTGCTTAGAGGTGAATGCGTGAACGAGAAAAGGATCAGAAATATTACCTAGAAAGCCAGAACCAGGCCTTATACTTGTATCCTTTACAGCTCACACAAAGCAGAGAGACTCGAGAAACACTGGCTGGCTGAATTTTGGGAGCAAGGTGTGAAGAAGGGAGAAACAGAGAAAACCAGACTTACACAGACCTGTTTTTTTGTTTGTTTGTTTGTTTGTTGTTTGTTTTTTGAGTCAAAAGGAAACTTTATTAGAAAAGGGGTAACACTCCACAGACAGAGCGTGGTCTCCTCTCAAAGGCGGGGAGTGCGAGAGCCTAAGAGAGACTCGGAGGGACAGAGACAACAGAGATGGGACAGTGTGAGACAGAGTAAAGGCACTGAGAGGGACCAAGAGAAAGACACTGAGAGAGACCACACAGACCTGGTTTTTGATCCTATTTGCAATTTTGGTTTTACAATAATTTCTTAAAACAAGAGAAGTACATCAGTGTCTAAATAGCCGGCAAACCTATCTTTTTGTGAGCACAGCTGGTTTGAGCCTTAAGCTTTGAGGGACAGTGCTGAGGTTAGCAGGGCTCACAGACCAAGGGGAAAAAGCTTTCCCAGGGCCTTTACACAGGGAGAATGCAATCAACGTTAATTCAATTGAACTCAATGACAGGCTAACTAATTCCATCTAGTTACCATCGCGTTGGCCACAAGGTAAGAGAACGCTGATGGATCTGAATAAATTCATGACAGCTACAGGAAGAATTAAGAATGAGTCAAACCGATGATGGGTTTTCTTTGTATATGAGGGGTAGTATCTATTATATGGACGTGATAGTACAGCGTAAAATAATAAGTGGGCACTGACTAATCATGTGCAAATCAACACCAGATCTGGGCCTCGGG
Source organism: Pteropus medius (assembly GCF_902729225.1). Lineage (NCBI taxonomy): Eukaryota > Metazoa > Chordata > Mammalia > Chiroptera > Pteropodidae > Pteropus > Pteropus medius. Next base: position 918,341 of record NW_024344432.1, read on the forward strand.
CTACTGGGTAACTGCAGATATTACAAGGACACAATAAAACGTCAAAAGTTATGGTTGATTCCCTCAGAAAATTAGCAAAAATTTAAGGAACTACGGAGGGTAATGAAAACGTATGCCAGCTTATATGAAAGGAAAACAGAGCAAAACAAAACCAAAAAACCTAGTCAGTTTAAACATTAAGTCAGTTCAAAAATTAAATCTGCACTGTAATACCAAAGGCGAGGACTAAGCAAAAACACTTAACTTTTAAACATTAAAGGCTACTCTGATATTCTTTTGTTCAAAAACGAAACAAAAGGTTAAGAAGATGCATGAGAGGTAAGTGCTGTCTCATGGAAGGGGCATAAACGCTTCTGAGAAGAAATGCCATCACAACAGACTGAAGGCAAATAAGAAATGATGAGACGTTAAATTCTGAGCTAAATAAACGAGCCAAGTTTCTCAAGAGGTAAAGGATATGCGATTTAAGAATAATAACCCCGAACTACTACAGAAAAATACTAGTCAGACTAAACCTGTTTCAATCCCAAATATCCCTGAGAGCATGAAACAATTCTGGATGACTATAAATGCCCCTAATTTGCTTGAAGCAAGCGGGGTTGGTGTTTTAATATCTTTCACAAACTTTTTTTAAAAGTCACATTTATTCCTAATTTTAGCTGGTATAAAAAAGTCACAAAGTCAGTAAGTGATAAAACCACAAAGAGTGCTTCTTTAGAAAGATTAAAAAGAAAAAGGAATGTCAGCTTCTCCTTAGAATATAGACTTTTTAATGTTTAAAGCTGCATTTTTAAAAGAGGTAACTGGTATACGTGCTAAGTAGCCAATTCAAAACATTTTTACCGAAAAGCACTAATTGTGAGGGGAAGAAAATTTAGCATGACTATATCTAATCCTTTATTTACGTCATGTTAGAACAGATTACAGATGTTATACAAATATTGATAATTTAATAGTCCTGAAACTTATCGTACATTCTATCATGATGCTTAAAGGACCTACTCTCTTCTCTGCCACGAGTATAAACCTTTTCCTCCTAATTAATCTGCAATTAATTCAACCAACCTCCAATTAGTCTTATACAACATTACCCTACTTAGACAATAAAGCATTCTCTAGACTGGGTTTTAAACCTGGGCTAAAATAGACTCCTACAGACCAAAAATGGTTCTGGGATTTCTCTTTGTAGTGTAATTTAGATGTCATATCTAATTTGCTGTCATGACTATTGTTTCACTGTGCAATTTGTATGTCATTTTGAATGGTAAAGGCATCATAGCTTTATTGAATTAAACCTTCTGTCTTTATTTAGGGTCTGATGTTACATGTTTGTGCGTGTATGTTTGTCTCAAAAGCTGCTTTTGACATCAAGTAGTAGTAGAAAAAGATTATGCTCTTTTGATATGTTTGCTCTTATCTTAGTAAATATAAACACAAACTGGAAAAAAAAAAGCCTTCTTCCAACTAAGGAAACAGAATTTTAAAATAATAACAATAATAATAACAACGATAATTTGCTTTTAAAGGCAGAGATAGCTAAATAAGCTATTCGTGTTATAGAATTATAGAAGGCCTGGCTGATTTTCAACCTAAATGCCTCAATTGTCCGTTCTACTAATTCTTTCCTGAGAAAGAATTGTCCTGTCCACTGATAGTTTTTGTGATGCCTACCTCAAACATAAGATGTTATTCTTACCACAACTCCATAATCACAAAGAAATTCAAGGACTCTCTGGCTTTAACTCATAAGGAACAAAGGCCACTTTACCTACATCGCAACGCTCAGTTTTGTGTTGGTCTGTTTATGGTTGTTGTCCTGGTCCTGGCCTCTGGGTTCAAGTTCTAAACTAAAGTCAGGACTAAGGCTAATCATGGAAAGCCTTCCTAGTAGACCATTGGAATAGCCTTTTAAGTAATTTTTAGTGCATGAAATTTCATAAAGTTTTTACTAGATAATTACACTTCCTGATTTTGTAATTAGTGGAAGTACATGCAATTACATAATAATTATGATAGTAATTACGTAATTAAGATGTATAATTATGTAGTAAAAAACATCATGGAAATAAAGCCATCTACTGTGTAAGCACAATACGTTTTAAAAGTAAATTCACTAGCTCAACTGTTTAAAAATACTTTTCTTCAAAATAAAGTGATTAGCTCACATTATGGTCTAACTGCTTGAAAATTGCTAAATATTTTTCCCCTGTTGGTGACAGAAGCATATTTTTAAAAAGTACATGAACAAAATCTTATCAGGTTTTTCCTCCTCTCAATACTAAAAAAAAAAAAAGAGAGAGAAAATGTTTTGCAGATAAAGACCATCGACCATAGCATTATCGCCTAGATACTGCAGCATCGGTGTCCTTGTTTGCGTTACTGTACTTGTCACTACGAAAGGGACAAGAAACCTGCTCGTTGAAAAGACATAACGGGAAAGGATTTTATAAAACTATTGATACGTCTGTTGTCACGGCATGCCCATAAGTCCATTTGTACGTATAAGTGTAAAAGTCGAGTGCTTATTTACAGAAATGAGCTTAAAGAAAGGCAGGCTATTAGAATCCAAAAGTTTGTTGCCCACATATATGGCAACTTTATACTCTACTTTAGCTACCCTAAAGAGGATGACAGAAAATGTACAGAGCCAAGACATCTCCACTTATGGGAAGAGCAAATATGATGACAGTTTCCTGGAAAATGTAGTTTCTCTCTCACAATATGGAGTCGTCTTTAGTTAAAAAACCAAACCAAACCAAACTGGCAGTATTCAGAGAAAAAAAACAAAGCAGTGTGAAGGGGCTCCATGCTGCCATTGGCAAATAACAACTCTGTCATTCTTGTCCTGAGCATAAAAATAGAACGGAAACATTAACAACAGTAGGAAAAGTAAATTCCAAAGTCAACTTTTTAGTAGCAAAATATAAGAAATAAAATCGTGTTTTCATTTCCAAAAAAATTGTAGTTTAATGCCTTGAAATCTTTACAAACAAGCTAAATCGATGTTGTAACGAGGCCCAGAATATGGTGACTGGGTGAAACTGTGCTCTGAGCACATACAGCGTGGCCCTTATATGAAGTGGGTACAGAATTGCACTCTAGTTTTCTCTTCTATGAGCCACTAATCTTGAGACGCTGAAAGCCAGTTTGAAAACCTTAATTTACTTCTCCCTTGTTCCTTCCAGTTAAGAAGAAACAAGGTAGAAGAAGTCATGTCATGCTCTCTCATCCCCACTCCCCATCCGAGTCAGGCAACTGCATTTAAGATTACAGAATGTATTTCAAAAGACCAGGCTGTCATATCGATTCTGCTTTAAACCCGGGTAAGGCTTCTGTACTCTGCACATTAGTCATTTTAAAGTTTTGCCAAAAGGATGCCTCTAATCAATGGATGAATCAAATGGAAGGAGGCTTTAGATAGGGGAGTGTGTCTTAGATCAGTGCTTCTCAAACTTTAACAGTGCCTAGGAATCACCTGGGAATCTTGTTATAATGCAGATGCTGATGCAGTCGGTGTGCGGAGGACCTGCTATTTTGCATTTCTAACAAGTTCCCAGGTGATGTCTATGCTGCCAGTATACTGATCACACTCTGAGTAACGAGGTCTTAAGTTTGACTCAGAAAAGAAGGCACGGAGAAAAAAGCTGTTTTGGGTTCACTGGTATGTTATTTTCTCCCCCAACTAATTATTTGAAGATTTCAAGTTGAGTAAAATATTTCTTTGTAAAATTTCAGTGCTTTTAACTTAAAAGCAGTACATACTCAGATTATATAACTTAGAAAGTACACACAAGTATAAAGGAGAAAATAAAAATTATAATCCACACAGAGATAACTGGAAATAATTCTAGCATTTCTTACTAATTTTTCCACCTTGCACAGAAACTACAAATTTGAATCATAACGGTTACTTAGTTTTGGACTTTAACATTTCGTTCGTTGTCAGTACTTCCCTAAGTCATTAAAGATTAAAACTATGTAATACCTAACAATGACATCAGCAAAAAGCCAGAGAAGCTCAGGATTATGTGCAAAATTCTTTGTGTTTTCATAATCACTTCCTAATCATAAACAGCCACGTTAGTTAGTCTCTTAGATAAAAATTCACTTAAACAATCAGAAATAATTTAAAACTAAACTCACACCGTTTTTATTTGCAGTAAAATAAAAAAAAGTTGAAGTTACCCATTTCAAATTTCATTTTTCTAAAATTTTTTTCAGAATTATAAAATTATAAAAATGAAACTTTAAGAAGAATGAATTGGTACTTAAGAGAATTTGTACCTTACTTTTATATGTATTTGGTAGGTGTGAATTGTTTTGTGTGTTTTACCTGTTATTAGTTATTAAAAATAGAGAAAAGGCTCCTTTTTTTTTTTTGATGTGGCTTTTTTTTTCCAATAATATTTTTTATTTTTGTTATAGTTGGCATACAATATTATATTAGTTTCAGGTATACAACATAGTGATTAGACATCTATACACTCATGAAATGAATCTAGTGCCCAATGAATCTAGTGCCCCTCTGACACCGTAGTTATTACAATATTATTGACTATATTCCTTATGCTATACTGTATATCTCCATGAGTATTTTGTAACTACCCATTTTTACTTCTTAATTCCTTTTCCCTTTTTCACAGACCTCCCCAACACCCCTTCCATCTGATAACCCTCAAAATATTCTCCGAATGAGTTTGTTTTGTTTGGTTTGGTTTGGTTGTTGTTGGTTATTTTGTTCTTTAGATTCCACATGTACATGAACTCCTATGGCATTTGTCAATCTCGATCTGACTTACTCCACTCAGCACAATCCTCCCTAGGTCCATTATAAAACATCTTTTCCTACCCCTTTACTTTCCATCTTTATGCGTCTTTTAATTTGAAGTGAGTCTCTTGTAGGCAGCCTATGTAATGCTCTTGTTTTTCTTATCCATTCGGCCACCTTTATTTTTTGATTGGAGCATTTAAATCTTTTTCATTTAAAGTACTTGTTGATAGACATGTAGTTACTGCCATTTTTTAATTCATATATTTGATACATATTTTCTTCTTAAAGAAGTCCCTCTAACATTTCCTGTAATACTGGCTTGGTGGTGATAAATTCCTTTAGCGTTTTCTTGTCTGGGAAGGTCTTTATCTGTCCAAATCTAAGTGATAGCTTTGCTAGATAGAGTAATCTGGGTTGTATGTTCTGGGTTTTCATCACTTTGAATATTATGTGACAAGCCCTTCTGTCCTGCAAAGTTTCTGTTGAGAGATCAGCTGCCAGTCTTATGGGAGCTCCCCTGTAGGCAACTAATTGCTTTTCTCTTGCTGCTTTTAAGCTTCTTTGTATTTAACTTTTGGCATTTTAATTATGATGTATCTTGGTATGTGTCTCTCCGGGTTCATCTTGTTTGGACTCTGCACTTTCTGGGCTTGTATGTTCATTTCCTTCGCCAGGTTAGGGAAGTTTCCCGTCATTTTTTCAAATAGGTTTTCAATTCCTTGCTCTCTCTCTTCTCTTTCTCGCACCTCTCTGTTGCAAATGTTGTTATGCTTGATGCTGTCCCAGAGGCTCCTTAAACTATCTTAATTTTTTTGGATTCTTTTCTCTTGTTGCTGTTCTGATTGGATGTCCTCTGCTACCCCATCCACTATGTCGCTAATTCGATCCTCCATTTTATCCACTCTCTTAATTCCCTCTAATGTACTCTTCATCTTAGATATTCCATTCTCCATTTCTGACTGGTTCTCTATTATGTTTTCCATCTCCACTTTTGTTTTCTGTCTCTTTATTAAAGTTCTCAGTGAGTTCATCTACTCTTGCCCTAAGTTCACTGAGTATCCTTATAACCAGTGCTGTGAGCTCTGCGTCTGTTAGATTGCGCGTCTCCATTTTGTTGAGTTCTTTTTCTAGAGATCCGTTCTGTTCTTTTATGTGGGACAGGCTTGTCTCCCCATTTTGGCTGCCTCCCTGTGTCTGTTTCTATGTATTAGGTAGGACTCCTAAGTCTCCTGGTCTTAGTAGAGTGGCCTTATATAGTAGGTCTGCCCTGGTCACCTGAGCCAGGTGCTGAAGGTGTGTCCCTTGTGTGGGTTGTGTGTGCCCTCCCATTATATTTGAGCCTTGGTCGCTGTCTACACACTGATGGGAGGTACTGACCCTTGGGCTTATTGGCCCTGAGGCTTGGCTGGTGAGGGGCCGACCCTATGGAGCAGGATTCACATTAGCAGGGCTCTGTTTCCTGCCCCTGACGTCAGGTCTGTCCTCCTCGGAGGCAGCCCTGGATGGTGCTCGGACTCTGGCACTGGTCAAAGCTGCCCTCTGGGTGTGCCGGCCCAAGGGCCTCTTGGGAGGGGTCCAGCTGTAGGCCAAGTTCAGCTGCAGCCTGTGTACCTCCAGGGCCACGTGGTAAGAGTCACCAAGCAATATGCAGGTGGCTGCCACCCATGCTGGGCTTATAGGTGTCTTAAAAGGCCAAGCCAGAAACCAAGGCCAGCTGCTGCTAGTGTGGAGCTTGGGGCTGCTCAGCACGAGGTATGGGGCACGCTGAAGCCAGATGCTGCTTCTCTGGATTTTGTGAGCCTTTGAGAGATTTTAGAAAAGTCCACGGTAAGAGCCAAGACAGCCTATTTGTATGGAAAACCACTGGAAGCTGCTTAGGTGGGCCCACAGGTTGGGAGGGGTGGGGTCTCAGGGATTCACCTGGGTAGAGCCGACCTGTGTTATCCAGGTTGATGGTGACTCAGATATGGCAGAGCCTGTGCCTACAGGCTGGGAAGGGGGAGGGCTCAACGGAGGAACAGTGGATACCGCCAACACTTCTGCTGGGGAGAAATCTGCCCCTCCAGCCCTCGCCTGGAAGCCCGACAACTCAGCGCCTCCCTGTATGTCCCAGGCGCCCCTCTAGCAGCTGCCTCGGTGGCAGAGCTCAGAGCGAGCAAGTCCATCAGTGAGTTAGGCCGGGCGCAGGCCATTTAAGGGGATGGTCTCGGCTTCCCACGGTCTCCATCTCACTCAGCCACAACCCCTGCTGGTCTTCACAGCCAGGGGTTATGGGGACTTCTCTTCTCGGTGCTGGAACCCTGGGCTGGGGGGCTCGGTGTACGTTTGGGACCCCTCGCTCCTCCAGGGTCGCGGGGAGGGGACTCTACAGCCAAGACAGCCCTCCTGATTCTTGGTCACCACACACAGCTGTGGGACCTGGCTGTCTCACATTTTTGCCTCTCCTGCCGGTTCAAGGTGACCTCTCGTTTTTGTCCCTAGTTGTAGGGCTACTGCTCAGCCAGACCTCAGGCGACTCTTAACGATGGTTGCTCTAGAGTTTTGTTATGATTCTGGTGATGTACAACCTTCTACGCCATCTTGACCGTTTCTGAGAAAAGGCTCATTTCTAAAATCTAACAGTTTTTTCAGGAGACTAACCCATGGGCTTAAAAAGTGATAAAAGAAGAACTGGACCAAACAGGCTCTGACGCAGCCTTCTTTTTAATGTCTTGTGAGGATTTAACAAAGTAAATTCTAAAAATGTCAACTGGCTTAGAGAGGACCCCAGAGGCTCTTTGCTACCTCTACTGCAGCACTACTTCTAGAAGTAAAACTCTCCTGCTTTCACTTTAGCGGTTCAAGAAATAGAGTAGAAATCCTTAACACTGAAAAGGACCTGTCTTGAGACCCTCAGAAAGCTCCAAATTTCCATATACACTGAAACATATGATTTCTTCCATAAAACTCTTATTTTCTGGCTAAAAAACAAAAATCACTCCTCAAGATTACTTCACTTTTCCGTACCAGCTGTTAGATTTTGGGACCCCAATTTCCACAAAGTAATACAATTATTACCACTTCATGAGCGTTACTATTTAGCTGATGGTGAGCAGAGAACAGGACCCTGTGGCGGTGTGGGTGAGGGGCAGCCAGCCTGCCTCACTCACTAGTTAAGTGGCTTGACATTCTTTTGAGTCAGTTCAAATTGGGCACCAGCAAAATGAGAGATACTATGTCACTTGTCTTTAGTATCACTTGCGAAGAGTTTAAATGACAGATATTAAATCTGAAAATGTCAAGGAACATTAGTGACATTAATTTATGGCACACCTGAGTCAAGCCAAGAAATACAGGAGGCTCTAGAATTTTACTGCACATCGGCCTCCATTCATGGACACGACTGTGTTCTAGGATTAATTCCTCCAAAATCCTTTTGAAATTGCTTGTGTGGCCTTATTTGCCACTAAGAATTCTTTCACCAAAATTTAGTGAGCTGGATCCAAGGGGAAAAGCACAGATAAACGAAATACAACCCTCTGCCTCAATGAACCCAGCGGAAGAGAAAGCCAAAACAATTCAGGGCAAGTCCTATGAGAAGGGCACTCACAGGGTACTATGGTAATACAGACGAAGCTTGTATTACAGAACTCGATTTCTTCATTAATATAATGGGGCACAATCCATTGCTCCCTCACAGGGCTGTTGTGAGGATCTGCATCAGAATTCGAAAGGATGACAGGAAACTATAAAAGGACAGCCTAGTCCTGGGTGACACTAATGGAAACAACGAATGTCTATAGATGGTACCATCGGGCATAAAGAAAAGACAAAAGAGCAACAAGAACAAGAAATGGAAAAGTTTAAGAAAAACAGGTAAAGCAAGCAGGTGGGAACAAAGCTCAAGAGAGGAAGTGCCTGTGAAATGTCACCGGGCTGAGAGGAACGAGGAGCAAAGCAGCCTTGACAGTCGCTGCTCAGTAGGCTGCGGTGCTTAGGCTGCCCACATCCCTTTGCAAGAAACAGGGCTAACCTGAAGGATAGTCCGTCTAGGCCTAAAGAGACTCCACTGAGAAACTGGGCTTCCTGACAGATGCTTTTCATAAGGCTAAGGTTTAAAGCATCATCTTTTTGCTAACCTTTATGCTATAACTCCGATTCCTTTTCTCAACACAGCATTCTAAATCCTGGTGTTTCAATTCTGGCAGAGACAAATGCAACATGTTCAAAGAAGTTTATAGAAAATTCACCACAAAGACCATCTGTTATGGGCTGAATTGTGCCCCCCCCCTCAACGCAGTACCTCAGAACGTGACTGTATGTGAAGATAAGGACTTTAAAGTGGTAATTAAGTTAAAATAAGATCACAAGGGTGGGATTGCAACCAACAGAATTGGTGACATTATAAGAAGAGATTAGGACACAGACACATACAGAGGGAAGACCATGTGAAGATGGAGAAAATGGCCATCTGCAAGCCAGTGAGAGGCCACAGAAGAAACAAACCCTGCCGACACCTTTATCTCAGACTTCTAGCCTCTAGAACTGTCAGGAAATACATTTCTGTTGGTTAAGCCACTCGGTCTGTGGTGCTTTGTTATGGCAGGTGTAGCAGCCTAATATACCAACTTACTACAAATAGCTGGCACAGAATAAGAGGAGATGAGCATCTGGTAAAAGAACAAGAACAGAAAAAAAAAAAGTTTTCTGTTTTTTTCTTTTTTAGGAATAAAGAAAGATCAAACACTAAAGTGAAAAGGCAATTAGTATTCAAAGAATAAAAAGACAAGCCACAGACCGGGAGAAGATATTGCGAAAGACATAAACGATCCATGTTCACTCTAATAATAATAAAGAGCTGTTACCAAAAATATACAAAGAACCCTTAACAAAACACAACAATAAGAAAACAAACAACTGGATTTAAAAAATGAGCCAACGATGTCTCACCAAAGAAGATACACAAATGGCAAACAAGGCTATGAAAAGATGCTCCACATTATATGTCATCAGGGAAATGCAAGTGAAAACAAGACACCATTACACACCTATGAGAATAGCCAAAATCCGGAACACTGATAACACCAAATGCGGGCGAGGATGTAGAGCAACGGGCACTCTCATTCACTGCTGGTGGGAATGTAAAATGGCGCAGCCACTTCGGAAGACAGTTTGGCAGTTTCTTGTAAAACTAAACACACTCTTACCATGTGATCCAGCAATCATGCTACTTGGTACTTGCTCAAGGCTTTGAAAACCATGTCCACACAAAAACCTGCACATAGATGTTTATAGTTGCTTTACTCATCGCTGACAAAACTTGAAAGCTGCCAAGATGTCCTTCAGTAGGTGAATGGATAAATAAAGTGTGGTGCATCCAGACAATGGAATATTATTTGGTACTGAAAGGAAACGCGTTAACGAGCCATGAAAAGACAAAGAGGAAATTTAAAATACATCTCGCTAAGTGAAAGAAGCCAATCTGAAAAGGCTATGAACTGTATGATTCCAACTACAGTTCACCCTTGAACAACTTGGGTTGAACTGCACGTGTCCACTTATGTGCAGTTTTTTTCCTTCACTAAATACTATATAAATACTATAAACGTATTTTCAACTGTGTGTGTGTGTGGTGGGGAGGGGAGGTTAGATTCCTTAACCCCCATGTTGTCCAAGGGTCAATTTTGGAAAAGGCGAAACTATGGAGATAGTAAAAAGATCAATGGTTGCCAGGGGTTAGGGGAGGGAGAAGGTGTAGGGGGAGCACAGGTGATTTTTAAGGCTGTGAAACTACTCCGTGTGATACCGCAATAGTGGAGACATGTCATTATACGTTTACCCAAAGCCATAGGATGTCGAACACCAGAAGTGAACCCTAAGGTGAACTATGGACTGTGGATGATAACCTGTCAATATAGGTTCATCAACTGTAACAAAGTCCCACTCGTGCGGGGGATGGTGATAAGGAGGGAGGCTGTGTGTGGGGATGGGGACATATGGGAAATCTCTGTACCTTCCACTCAAGTTTGCTGTGATCCTAAAACTGCTCTAAAAATAAAGTCTATTTTTTAAAGGCGGTTAGTGGCTCCCTTTCTGTACTTCCAAAACAGTTTGACCGGATTGTGGTTTATCACACTTAGCCACTGAATCTGTCTGTCCCCCCTGGACCCTAAGCTCCTCCAGGCAGGGAGCATGGGCCATCTCTGCTCCCGATGTCTGGGGTGGCACTCAACACATAATAGGAAATACATAACGTATTGTTTTTACTATTGCCAAATAAATAAAAATGACTCAGTTGAGAAAAAGAGATTTTTTCCTCCTGTATTTTCAAAGCAGACTTAATTGAGACAGTTGGACAAAGACTCGAACCAATTCATGTTTCCCCCCAAATGTTCACTTATCGCTGCCTAGGCCGAGGCCCCATGTGACGAGGCAGTCAAAGGGGACCATAATTCTGCCATCATGGAAATGGATTTTTATTTCATACTTTGCCACTATGTTCCTCGAAAACTGCCGTTGGATCTATTATGCCATCTGTGTACATACTGGAGCAGTTACAATAATAATGCCGAAGTCCCACAGAAATAAGATTTTTAAAATGTTACGCAGTTACAGTAAACATGCAGTAAACACTTCGCCAAAGTGAATAACAGTCCTTTACCATTTTAAAGGAAAGGGAAAAATACCAAATGGGATTAATTCACCTTATGGACTAATGACCTGTAAACTTTCATTTGAAAGCAAAGCACAGGAAAAAGCTTTAACAAGAACTACTTTTCATCATAAAAATAAACCTCTTTCAAATAATTTGTACATGCTTTTTCCAAGTCAAATTGCCAAGTTTCAAACAAAAATTAAAACCACCATCCAGTTACCACCCTTAAAATATGGGCTTTCTAACAGAAACGGTAAAACAATCCTAGCGAAGGAAATGTTGCTAGGTACTGACAGTAAAGGAGAGTCTACAGTAAATATTTCACAGGCCGGTCCCAGGGCGCTTGTTGACAGACGATGCTTAGATTCCACTCTCAATCATATACCTGTGTGTAACGACTGTAATTTTTCACAGGACTTTTCATGTTAACATCTATTGGTGTCCTGGCTTCAGTCCAAGCTGGACAAATTTATTTGCCCTCTGGATCCCACAGAGTTTCAATTCATTTTTCCAGCAAGTCAGAAGAGAGCAATTCCACCCCAACTTACGAAGTGAGAAGGGATTTTTATATATGCTACATGGAGCTTCCCCTGTAATTGTTCGTCTGTTCACTATAAGAATATACCTATTCTCCAAGTGTCCCCTATGGACTACAACCTGCGTTTGATTCTCTTTTATTCTGAAACCATCCAACTGATAGGTTCAGAGTGCCCGGGACAGGGGTTCTCAAACCTGGCTGCATGTCAGAAGTGTCTGGGAACTTTCTAAAAAGTTGAGCTTCCTGATTCTTAAACTCTACCTCACACTTTGTGAATTAACATCTCTGGGTGTAGCACCCATGGACTGGATTTTCATGTGCCCTCCAAGTGTCTGTTAGGAGACAGCTTTTCAGATGTCACTCGTTAGGAAACCACTGCTCCTGGACCATGGATAAGAACGACCCAGGGTTTCAGTTTATATCCTACCAGTAACCAATACCTAGACACCATTAAGCCTTACTGAATGATCTGAAAACACCCTGAGCAAGGAAATCTGAGCTAATTCACTCATTCCTAAACTGCAATTTAGGAATAATAAATAAACAGAAGGAAGCTCAAAGAAAAAATATAGTTTCAATAATTAAAACTCCATAAATAAAACGAAAGGCCTTCGGAACTTTTCGTGTAGTTCCTTCTGTTAGACATATACTTCGTACCTTTCTTTCTCTTGCTGTATTTTCTTTAGCCTTTTGACATGTAAAAGAACCCATCGATAATTTACTTAGTGCCATTTTGGCCCTGAACTCCTGGAGAGCGTACTTATTAGAAGCAAACAACAACAACGACAACAACAACAACAACAACAAAAAAGCATCCTAATTCTTAAACTTGTAAAATGGAACTACAGTAAATCGCGTAAGTGTACAGTTTCTGTCGACACTTCTGTTTTACCAAGCCAGAAGCTTCCAAGTGTCACCTCTATTCCCTCCTATTTTGTGGAGAGCAACGTACGTGTCTCGATGTTCTCTAAAAAGCTGGGTTAAGTCTCCAGTGACTTTCCAGATTGTTTCTACACGTCTCCAAGAGTCACCAGACTTTTGAAAACTGCTGATCATGAGGCTGATTCAGCCCCTCAGATAAGAATTGTGGAGGCATCTGGAAGAGGGTTCTAGCCCTGTGGAGTCTAAGAACATCTAGGGAACAATCTGGGATGGCTAGATTCCAGAAGCAGCAGAGGGGGAGCAAGTTCTAATATACTGATACCCAGAAAGAGGTTAACACCGGCAGAGAGAGATCATGTACTTAATTCTCTCAATTCATATGCCTGAAAGAAAGGCATTGTGAATTTGGGGGTAAAAGAGAAACGGCTATTAGTAATACTGCAAGTAAATATGGGGTAGGCATCAGCCACAAACGGGAGTTTGAAAACCTAGTAATTAATGGACAGAAGGAATTTTTTCTCTCTATAAATTTCTCATTCACTGAGAATATGCTGTAGAGATAGCCCAAGTTCTTGTTGAACATCTAAAGACAATATATTAATATTAATATCTGCACCAACTCCCTCCATCACTCATGTAGTGGTTTATATTCAAGGACAGCAAACCAAATAAGTCAAGGCATTTTAAAAACGAATTTCTAGCCTATCTTGTAGATGGAAAAAGTGGAAGTTGATGTGGACTAGAATTGAAAACAGTTCAGACCGCATCAAAGGCAGCATGGGGATTATTATACGAGGAAATCCAGCAGTATTTGTAGGTTTCTATGTGCCCTTGAGGTTGCCTCCAGCCCTAATACCGAACAACAAAATGTTGAATTGATATTCACTGACAAACAACATAAACACTCTGTAGGTAACTAATAAGAAAAATGTGCAAATTTGCCTTTTTTATTTTTTACAGGTAATAGAAAAGTTGCCAATGTGATTTTCAGGTAGGAGAAAAAAAAAAAAAACCATGCACTTGTCATGACATTTTCAAATACTTGCAGTTATGCAACAAAGCTTTTCCCAGACCCATTAAGCCTCACAGTGCCTTCGAGTCTTGGGCGAGGGTTACAGGCAGCAGCTGATCATCTGGGCCGAGGCGCCTGTACAACTCTCTTAGGATGGAGTCAATAAAAGAACTCCACCCCGTCCCTCTTTCAAAATGAACCTGGGCTTTTAGTGAACAGCAGAGACACACTACCGGTCTATTTTTTTGTGGTAATATGTGGTTTTTGTAGGCCCAATGATCACGTTTCCTATGCTTACTTTATTACAATTACTAAACTCTATAGAAAATAGCATTTTCGAAATATAGCATTTAAAAAGTCCTTTTTTGTACAGTTCCTCCCCCAAAGGCCTGCTTTAGTAGAGAACAATATGAGACAGGCTGTGGAGGCCGAAGCCGGGGATTCCTACGCTGCCGCCCCTCGTGGAGGGGATGCCTGTGCTCGCAACGGCCCCCGTGGCCTGCTTCTGAGACAGCGGTGTGATGCTGCGTGAACAGCCTGACACAGTAGGTCTGGCTTTTATGATGCAAATTTCCACTTTAAACTCAAAGGTAATTACAGTATTTTAACGTACCTTTCTCATGATCGGTAGTAAGTTTCTCCAGTGCATAGTCCACATCAAAAATGTACCGGTAAAAGCACAGCTGGGTGTACAGGGACTTGTCAGAATACTGCAATATAACAGAAAACAAATGAATACTACTACTGGGGAGGGGCAGCGATAGAGATCACTCTCAACAGAGTACATTCCCTAATTTCAACTTCCACATCAAGCAGCTTTTTTTTTTTTTTTTTAAAAGAAGAAAAGAGTAAGAAGAGAATCATATTAATGGTTTGTCCCCCTCATACAGCATACATACCATTCATAATTCAGAAGAAATTCTGCCACTTCGATCATAGATTACTACTTGCGAAGGTGCAGACTGATTACCCCTGCTGTCAAAAAACTGATTTCGTCAAACTGCAAATTCCTATGCACCCCTGACAATTTGCACTGTTAATTGGGAAAAGTGGCACTGTGCTTCCTACCTGGGACTTGTCCATGCTAGAAGGAAGTTAAACAATTTCTGAAAACTGTTTAACAAATACTGCTATACTACGAGTCCAATTTTACGACTTGTGGCAACAATCTATATTGCCTTTGCCAGGGACTGGCTCACAGAAACAACGCGGTGAATTAACTGTAGACTTGAGGTCATCTTGACCACTTGTTCGGTGCTAATCCTAAGGGGGCAACACAGGACCTCTGAGAAACACCCTGTGAAATGAAATAACCGAGGTTTTTCATCCCGCCCACATC
>NW_024344432.1:936016-958516 GCF_902729225.1 Pteropus medius
TAGGGGTAGGGAAGGAATTCCGCTTTGATATACCTGGCTCAGAGGCGGCACTTAGCAAATATTGTGGAAGAAATGAAGGGAAAAGGTTTTGATGCCATCGGTTTTGATGCGTTCTTTTTGACTCCCGCAATCAGATTACATTAGAAATAATGCAAACTTCATCCTCTCTCCAACCCAAAGTACTTTCCGATAAAAAGGTGGTTCTGTTTTTATTTATCCATATTGTCCAGTCTCTCTCCGGTGACTTCTGATGAGGCTCTAGATCAGTGGTCCTTTCACATGGCTGTACATTAAAATCACCGGGGGAGCTTTTAAACAATACCGACACTCAGCTCGCACTCCTGAACAGCTGACTCAGAATGCAGGGTAGAATGCAGGGATGGGCACTTTTAAGGGCTCCCAGGTAGTTTTAGTGGGTAGTCTGAGACGAGAGTCGCTGTGCTACGTATTACCTGTCTTGGCGATACTTTCAGAACCATGGGCTCTGATCCCTCCAACCTGGTTTAAGATAAAGGAATTGATGCTAACCAAAATACCCTAAGAAAGTTTTTCTGAGAACCATTTTTGAGGAAGATGTTTGCTTGTTCAAGCACGTTATTTCAAGATTAGAGTAGGATAATTTTCTCTTACATAAATACAGGGCAGCGTTAAATCTGACTTGCATTTTGGTGTTTTGTTCTTTTTGTCGAATTATAACCTCCATACCAAAAGTGCACAAATAAGTGTGCAGCTTGATGCACAGAGTGAACACGTCTCCGTAATCGGCGTCCAGAACAAGAAACAGAACATTACCAGAGCATCCCAGAGGTCCCCAGCTCTGTTTCCCTCCCAGCTACTCACCATCTTCCCCCCACCAAGGATAACAATAGACGTGCCTTAAAAAAAAAACAAAAACCCACAACTTTATGTGCACAGAATCATACAGTTTGCGCTTTTTGGTTTCTTTTGCTCAACGTTGTATTTGTGAGATTCGTCCATGTTGCTGCATGTAGCAGGAGTTCGTTTATTCTCATTGCCGTGAAGTATTCCACTGAATGAATACATCACAATCTATCCCTTCTATAGTTGACGGGCATTTAGGTCGTTTCCAGTTTTTTGGCTATTAAGAATGGTAGTGCTGTGAATATTCTTGTACACATCTTTGGAGCACATTTGTGTGTGTACATTTCTGATGACTGCAGCACCTAGGAGTGGACGTCCTCGGTCACAGGGCTCACAGATGCTTGGCTTTAGTAGGAACTGCCAAACCGTTTCCAATGTGGCTGCAGCATCGAATTTCAACTGACTTTCTTTTGAACTAGTTTGACAATAGTCTTTTACTTTAGCTTTCTAAGACTTTTATAAAGGAATGTAACCAGTCTCCTCTCTCTATCCCCATCATTTGTAGGGACAGAGTAGAAGTTAGCTAAAACTTCCTCCTTGTCAACTTGAAAATAAGCCTAATTTGCCCCTGAATTAAATTCATTAAGGTATGAAGAGGTGGGCTCATGACCCTAGAGATTATCCACAGGCAAATCTTAAACTCAAGTTATCTTCCTCGTACAATCTGGAACGTGCAAGGCCTGCCTCTTCATGTCGACTGGTATACACGCAGAGAAATCCAATTCATTTGGTTTAGGCCCACAAAGTATCAAATAAGGAAAATGGGCTGCCCCCAAAGTATTTTTTGAGCATTAAACATCATTCTTCTACCACAGGCACAAATTAACCAGTACTGACTATACCCTTAAAATACAATGACAGTGTATTAAAACCCATTACTTTGCTAAACGTGAAGATAGAATTGATTGTAGGCATCAGAGCATGAAGCAGATTCCGAACTCTAAACCCTGCTGCCACCGACAGAGACCACGAGGTACATGTCTAGAAGTGGAAACTTGCCTTTGCCGAAAAATCCCTACTCGCACCCTCGCCGTCTGCCGGATGGAGTTCCAATCCCTCAAGGCCCACTCTCAAGAATTCTCCACACGCCCCCTCAGCCACCGGCCTGGCCATGGACTCACCTAGAGATACACTCCCTTTCTACCTTCCTCATCAAACCTCACTCACAGTCAAGCCTTCTGGGCCGCCATGCTTTGGTTTGCTCTTTCCATCTGACAGACCCAGCTGACTCTCCTCTGGGTCCCCAAGGTTCACTACGTCCCTCCGGCCCAGAGATCACAGTCCACGTAGTCCTCACGGGTTTGCTCACCCTGGCGCCTCCCAGGATGTGAACTTTGGAGGACAGGGACCATGTGCATTCCCCTCTACACTGCTGATGCCTAGGCCAGACCCAGGCGTGCGGGTGGCCCTCAGCGAATGTTTGCGGGAGGAAGGGCCTGTCTCCTACCTCTCACTGAGCCTCAACATGTTGCCTAATGACACTAGTCCCCTGAAATCATTTCTAACGTTTCCTGTCTCTCCCCATGGCAGACTAGCTTTGGGGTCAGACCGAACCTGATTTGCAAGTCAGTTCTACCACTTAAAGGCTTGGGTGATCCTGGACACACTGTTTAACCTATTCACATCTCGACTTCTTCATCTGTAAAATGAGGCTAATAAACCTCTCAGGAATGTTGTAAAGATAACGAGATACCATAGAGGAAGCACCCAGCACCATGACTGACACCCAGTACACAGTGGATACATGACAGATCCCATACTTTCCCCAACTACACTATAAACTTCCGGAAGGTTAGATTTATACATAGTGGCAAAACCCAATGCCGTGCCCATGGCAGGTGTTCCGAAACACTCTAAGGAATATATTTAAACTCCTGAATACGATTGCACCCCTCTTAATGAATGTATTAAAGACTGCCATTTCTAGTGTTTTAATAAAGACACGCCTTTAGAATTCCAGTACCCCTCCATTTCCATGCACCTTTAGGCCTTATATAAATTATGTCTTGATTAAGAAAAAAAACTGATAAGCTTTCTTATTTTCCCTGCCACTCAATTAAATTACTTAGTTTTCTGCCCATTTTATTTGAATATCTATATTAACTTAGCTATTTTGCAAATATGAAACAACAGTGGATGAAAAATAAAAACACTGGTTTGCCAACTCCACTGTACTTCTTTGCAAAGGAAATTATTTCCATAGGCGACAGAAATAACTTATTTGAATTACTTCAATTAGTTCTAATACAAAACATTGCCACCACTTCATTAATCAACCGCTTGTGAGGGTTACTTTTCCAAGAAGTCTTTTTGGTAATTTGATTAGAAAGAATGGTAGTGCATATTATCATCTGATTCAGTGTGTCCATCAAGTAGACAATTTAGAGCGAGTTTTTGATAACGATGGGCTTAAAAAAACACACACAGCAATTTCTTCATTTCAGAATCCCAGTCCTATTTTTTTTGTAAAGACGAAGTTATTTTTCAAAGTCTTTGGCAACACACGTTGCTGAATAAGCATCAGGAAATATTTCAGTGCGTTAAGAGGCATTTCGCTCTCTCCCTCTCCCCAAAGACCAACCCCCCCACGAATGATGCAGTAATTAAAACCTAATTATTATCTTCATTTTAAACAAAACCTAAAGTGAATACCAATTAATAACAACATACTAATGAGCATCTGCTGTGATGAAATTGAATATGAATGTGCTGCAAATTTCGGGTAATTTATTTTTTTTAGGGGAAGTGCCACTGGTCGCATTCTGCTGTTAGAAGATTATATAGAATGTACACCATTTTCTATCGAGTCATTCTGCACGTGGCAATTTCCATCTTAGGAAACAAGGCTGGCTTTAACACTGCAGATGTCGAAATATTCAAATATTGGCCATGGGGTCTTCAACAGGACTGAGGACAATTCTAGGACTCGACCTTGAATTTACTGCCCTCCCTTCAGAAGTATTCCTTTTTTTAAATGTCGTATTTCTAGGTTATCCCCAGTCCAAAAAAAACCCCCAAAAAACTCACAAGATTTGAATCTGTCCCCTGCCCTGTGTATAGGCATGTATTAACACTCTGACGAAAAATTTAAATACCAATTGTAAACCAGAAGAAACAATAGCATAAAAACAAAGGTTTACATCTTGGATTCCACTGGAACTTTAAGATGGCCTAGAAACATTATTTATGTTTAAGTAGGAGACACACTTGAAATGTGGATGTACTGAGGTAGCTTGTGCTCAGATTCATTAATATCACCATATCAAGAAGCAAAATATGGAGACAGAATGAGGTTCTGTAGATTACAGTTTCAACGGCCTCCATATCTATGGTACGAATGAGTAGGGCTAGAGCAGTATTTTTCAAATGTATTCTACTGGTGCATCTTGGCGGCTTCTCCAAATGTTTGATTCTGATTTTACTTATTAAAGTATATATTCATGGTAAAAAAATCAAAACAGGCAAATTTGACATGTATACATAATAAATTTTAAGACACTGAAGACCCCAGCATTAACGGGTGTTCTCACTGAAACTTTAAAAGATAAATGTTACAAAGTTAAAATAGACATCGATATTGATAAAAAATATAATTTATCTGTTTTATAGATGGGGGTTCTGCATGAAAACTTAGTTGGGAAAAAGAGTTTCCTGGATTAGGTCATTTCTAGGATTTCTTTCAGGATCTAAACTAGACTGAAAATTACAACTTGACTTTATTTTCTTATTTACAAAAGGAGCCACGGTTCTTCTTCACTGGCAATTCACCCAAATATATCTATCTTGTTATAATAAAAATTCTCTACCACTTCCCACCCCTGCCGGCCACAAAATATAGGCAACATTGACATGTAGAATGTTTGGTCAGCTTTCCAATATCTCGGTAACTGGGCTCCTAAGGGTCTATGAGGAACAATATCGACAGTTACTAAAATAAATGTACACAGCTAAAGCGATGTAACGTTCAGGATGAAAACTTTAACCTTATAATTTGACCTGGATGGTACAGTGAACTCTGATGAGTTAGGTGACATCTCAGAACAAGTTCTGCTTCAGATGGAGAACTAGGACAAGATTGTCATGGTCAACCCAAGCCACAGGAAGTTAGCGAAAGCCAGCCTACCTTCGCACTACTAGTGTCCCATACTCATCAGAAGGGCTACTGTTCATTCAGCCAGCATCTACCACAAGCCAGGCATTGTTCTGGCTGTTAGGGCTACGTCAAGAATGAGAGAAACAGTATAAGGTTGCATGAACTTACAGTCTGGGTGGGTGTATCTTCTCCAACACCGTATTGCAGTCAAATTTCCCTTCACCTCCTCCCTCCTCATGTCAATCGCTCTCTATAACTTTTAACGGCATGTTTACCTTCCATTTTCTAGAAGGATTATTTGTGTGTTTTAGTTCTGATGCTACACTGAGTGGTCTTTGATGATCATATTCATTTTTTTATTCATGTTCCTTGCATTTGTATAGTATGTTAAGCTTTCTGAAGCATTTGATCCTCACGACAGCTCTGTGAGGTAGGGGGAAATCAGAATTATTTTCCTTATTTTACAGAGCTCATCGAGATGAAGTCATCTGTTCATGATCCCAAGTCTGGACAGTAAATGGGGTAGTTATGGTTAGTTTGAAAACCTCTTAGGAAAACTGGTGGAGTCAAAATTAGAATGACAGTTCATAGCTAGAATCAAGACGGCTACGGATTTTTATTGCCAAAGGATATCTCACATCTCGGCGAGAAATGCTGGTGTAGGATTAACTGAGGTAAAAAAATTTTAAGTCCATATGTACATACTATTTAAAAATGACAGAGATTTCTTGAATGCTATGTATGTGTTAAATCACACTATGCTAAAAGAGAGGCTTAAAGAAGTTTAGCATGAGGGATTAATATCTATTTGACACTTCCTAGTTTTCAGATCACTCTCCCTTGCATTATGCTTTCTCCCATTTGATCTTCAATACATGAACTAGCTATTCTGATAATCCTCATTTTACAGATAAGAAAGCTGAGACTCAAAGAGGCTACAAGACTTGCCCTAGGTCATGCAGCTAGTAAGTGGCCGAGCCAAGACTTGATCCCAGGTTTTCAAGTGTCCAAGCCCCTTGATCTTTGTAATATGCCACTTTTTATTCACATACTTTCAACTATGTCATTCTGCGAGCTAATCGGATCTTTTGCGGCTGGTTTTCAACTTGAAATACTTAGTGTACCAGAGAAGCAGTCCGTCCATACAGGCACCTGGTACCTCGCTCCATAGTTAGGCTGCGGTGATGCCACATTTAGGGCACAGCCCACCAAAAGTCAAAGTGGCTGGAGCACAGGGCGAAAGCAAAGGGCACTGGCCTGGGGGCTAGAGGTGGAGGCTGCAAGAAGAAACTAAGCCAAATAAAATGCTTTCCCAAGTGTATCATTGTTGCACTGGGGACCCCATGTCTAACTGTCGATTTAATATTATAATTTTTGTTCACCTTTATTCTGAGAAGCACTTTTTAGAAACTGTGCTTTCGACTGGAAAGATGTCAAAATTTGAGCTCTTAAAAGTAAAGTTTATGATGCACATAGACCTTTGTGTATATACTTGAGAAATTTTTCATCTGGATTTAGAAATTCCTATTAGAATATAAAGAAGCTTTCCTTTTCTGCTTTACAAATGAAAAAACTGAGGCTCAGAGAGGCCAAGCAACCTCTCCTTTCATTTGTAAATAGCGGGGTGGGGGAAACCCCACCTCAAGGCTCTGTTATGAGGACTGAATGAGATAATGTGTGTGAAACACTTAGTATAGTACTCGGTGTGCAGCAAGCGCTAAGTAACCGTAATAAGTATCGTAACTCTTTATTAACTAGGAATATTCGCCTTTGGGAAGTTTCCTGAAATAAACCAAACAGGCACTGGCAAGAATTTAATTTTTTTCTTTCTAAATTTTGGGTGAACTTCACATCAGAGCCAAGGTCAAATAATATACTTTTTGTAATTCTAAAGAAAAGTCGTTAATGATGTAAGCAATTGATTTAAAAAAAAAAAAAGATGGCAGTAAGTCTTCAGTACGAATTACTGTAAAGAAATAAAGATTTAATTTCTAACTCTCCGATTGGTTGAAATAGGACAAAATGTGGCCTTGCTTTTAATCTCTTCATAGCTAATATGTCAGTTGTTTAAGGTACTGTAACCTCCTTGAGGACAGGGATTATATCATAAATACCTCAGGACTCCCAGGATTCTGGCATAGGGAATTTGAGGTAGCCAGCAGCGTGAGCTCTTTAGAAGAAAGGTGCTAAGTAAAGCCAAGGAATATTAAACTATTAAATGTAAAAATATGAAATGAAGCAAGTATAGTGTGGTAGTTAAGATCATAGACTCTGGAACGAGACTGAGTTCAAATCCCGGCTCCATCCCTTAGCAGATATGTGGTCTGTTTCCTCATCTATAAAACAGGGATGACAACACGGCCTCAGAGAATTATGGTGTAGATTAAGAGTTTTTAAGTAGAGAAAATGCTTACAACAGTGCCTGAAACAGTAGGTAGTATATGTTTGCTTTAAATCTTTTTTTTTCTTTTTGGTTAAATTTGGCTACAGTAAACCCTTAATGTACCTTTATACTCTTTGTTTCGTTCTGGAGTCTTTATATGTCAGTCTATAATGAGGTTATACACTTTAGAAGCTATTAGAAGACAGAAATTGTAGCTATGAATATAGTTTTAAAGTGACTAAGTTTCATAGAATATCACAGACTCATATATATAACAATAAACTTTAAAAACGATGTGGAGGAATATTCAAGAAATAGTGTTTTTTGCTTCTTTTTTGCTAGGGAAGGTCAGTTATTACTTTAACAGAAAATTAAAGGGTGAATTTTGGAGAGGCCTTTGCTGACTGTTCTTAATCTTTCCTTTTGGTAGAAGGTCTTACATTAATGAGAAAGGGTAAATATATGAAGCAGTGGTTAACTGTGTGGCTTTTGGAGTCAGACTGCTTCAATCCTGGTTCTGACAGGTATTGTAGGCAAAGTCCTTGGATAAGTCACTTAATCTCTTCCACCTTCAGTTTCCCCATGTGTAAAACACCCATGAGAGTGTTGTGAGGATTAAACAGGGTAACGCATATAAAGTGTTTGGCACAAACGTATGGTCTGGCACACAGTAAGCGCTCCATTTCCTTTAGCTATTATTTAAGAGTAATGCTCTGTAATACCCTGGCCTTGATTCTGAGACACCTAGTATCACATTTTAATGTTTCTGAAACAAAGACTGGTGTTATAACCACCGTCCTTGCTAATGATTTTATTTTTTCCCGGAAATGCTGTTACCAAATCAGTGGTGTGTCTTCTAATCAATGGCATGATGGAAGAGAGAAATACAGTAGGCATAAGCAGATTTAACATTTATGCCTTTTGTTCTTCTGGCTGAACAAAAGCCCTACGACTAGGGACAAAAATAACAGGTCATCTCAAACTGGTAGGAGGGGTGGAGACACGAAACAGCCCGGTCCAACAACTTCGGGTGGCGACTGGGAACCGGGAGGGCTATCTTGGCTGCAGAGCCCCCACGTTCACCCGAGGAGCGAGGGGTCCTGACCACGCACCAGGCTCCCCAGCCCAGTGTTTCAGCACTGGGAAGAGAAGTCCCCACAACCTCTAGCTGTGAAAAACAGATGAGGTTGTGGTCGAGTGAGACAGAAGGCTAAGAGTGTCACACACATTCCTCTTAAAGAGCCCGCTGCAGCCTTACTTGCTGATGGACTAGCTCGCTCTGAGCTCCAGTGCAGCTGCTAGAGGGGCACCAGGGACGTACAGGGAGTGAGTTGTCGGCCTTCAGGTTGAGGGCTGGAGGGGCAGATTTCTCCCCAAGCTTGAAATGCTGGTAGTATCCATTGTTCCTATGTTGAACCATCCCTACTCCCAGCCTGGTGCCGCCATACCCGAGTCACCATCAACCTAGATAACACAGGTCCCACTGCCCAGGTGATTCCCTGAGACCCTGCCCCTCCCAACTTGTGAGCCCACCCAAGCTGCTTCCAGTGACTTATTCCATACGAAATGGGTTGTCTTGGCTCCTGCTATGGACTTTCCTAAAATCTCTCAAAGGATCATGAAACCCAAGGAAACAGCGTCTGGCCTCAGCGTGCCTGTACCTTTTGCTGAGCAGCCCCAAGCAGTGGCAGTTGGCCTCGTTTTCTGCCTTGGCCCTTTGAGGTGCCTATAAACCCAGCATGAATTGCAGCTATCTGTGGATTGCTTGGTGACTCTTACCAGGTGGCCCCAGAGGTGCCCAGGCTGTGGCTGAACTTGGCCCGCAGCTAGATCCCTGGGCTCCATAGCACAACCCCTACATAAAGCCACCCTACTAAGACCAAGAGACTCAGGAGCCCTACCTAATACATAGAAACAGACACGGGGAAGCAGCCAAAATGGGGAGACAAAGAAGAATGTCCCACATGAAAGAACAATGCTCCAGAAAAAGAACTCAACAAAATGGAGACAAGCAATCTACCAGATGCAGAGTTCAAAACACTGGTTATAAGGATGCTCAATGAACTTAGGGCAAGAGTAGATGAACTCAGTGAGAACTTTAATAAAGAGACAGAAAACATAAAAGTGGAGATGGAAAACATAATAGAGAACCAGTCAGAAATGGAGAATAAAATATCTGAGATGAAGAGTACATTAGAGGGAATTAACAGAGCTGATGAAATGGAGGAGCGAATCAGTGACACAGAAGATGGGAAAGCAGAGGACACCAAACAAGAACAGCAACAAGGAAAAAGAACCCAAAGAAATGATAGTTTAAGGAGCCTCTGGGATAACGTCAACCGTAACAACATTTGCATCATAGGAGTACCACAAGGAAAAGAGAGAGAGCAAGGAATTGAAAACCTATCTGAAGAAATGATGACTGAAAACTTCCCTAACCTGGTGAAGGAAAGAGACATATATCCCCAGGAAGCACAGAGAATCCAAACAAGATGAACCCAAAGAGGCCCACACCAAGATACATAATAATTAAAATACCAAAGGTTAAATACAAAGAGAGAATCTTAAAAGCAGCAAGAGAAAAGCAATCAGTTATCTACAAGGGAGCTCCCATAAGACTGGCAGCCAATGTCTCAACAGAAACTTTGCAGGCCAGAAGGGCTTGGCACAAAATATTCAAAGTGATGAAAACCCGGGACATCAACCAAGATTACTCTATCTAGCAAAGCTATCACTTAGAATTGAAGGACAGATAAAAAGCTTCCCAGACAAGAAAAACTAAAGGAGTTCATCACCACCAAGCCAATATTACAGGAAATGTTGGAGGGACTTCTTTAAGAAGAAAAGAATATGTATTAAAAATATGAAAAGAATGGCAGTAACTACATATCTATCAACAAGTACTATAAATGAAAAAGAATTAAATGCTCCAATCAAAAGATAGGGTGGCTAAATGGATAAGTAAACAAGACCCTCGCATATGCTGCCTACAAGAGACTCACTTCAGATTAAAAGACACACACGGACAGAAAGTAAAGAGATGGAAAAAGGTATTTCATGATGGACCTAGAGGGTATTGTACTGAGTGGAGTAAGTAAGAGAAAGACAAATGTCACACGAGTTCATGTACATGTAGAATCTACAGAACAAAACAAAGAAACAAACTCATAGGTACAGAGAACATTTTGAGGGTTACCAAATGGGAGGGGTGTTTGGGGGGGGGATAAGTGAAAAGGGAGGAAGGGATTAAAAAGCACAAATTGGTGGTTACGAAACAGTCATGGAGGTATAAAGTATAGCATAAGGAATATAGTCAACAATATTGTAATAACTATGTACAACGTCAGAGGGGTACTAGATTTATTGGGGTGATCACTGTGAGTTATATAGATGTCTAATCACTATGTTGTACACCTGAAACTAATATAATATCGTTTGCCAACTATAACCGAAAAATAAAAATATTATTTTAAAAATCCATATATCTTACCTCCGACATGGCCACTAGACTCTAAGGCTGGAGATTCCCTATCCTAACCAGCCGCCAGCATAATACGAGATAAGAAGTAACTCTCTTACTGAGAGATCATTTAGTGAAGTCCAATGGTTTGGATTTTCTATAGAAAATTTCAGGTAGCTATTAAGGTATAATTTAGTTACTGAAACCCATTACACATCCAAAGACTAGTGCTAGTAGACTTCTCCTCCATGATATTTTGTACAAGAAGCTATTTAGTAAGAAGTCACTATTGGTATACTTTTCAAATGTCAGCAAATTAACTTTGATAAACAATGAAAAAAAGTAACAAAAGGAAGGGTATTAATGTACATGCATGTGTAATTCACTAATTCCTTATCTCAATTCTTCCCATTTGCCAGAATGATACTAGCATGGCAAAAACAGAGCCAAGAAAAACTGGTCTGTCTGCTCTTTGCCTTTTCTTTTTAGAGTGCATTAGAAATTACAGTGTTAGACACTTGTTTAATTAGAAACTAGGCTTGCTTGTATTCAAGACCTGGTCTTTCCTACTGAAAGCTTACCTAGGCCACTTTCTGCATTTAATAGGAAACCAAAGCATTCCACAGAGAGGTGTTAAAACAAACAGAACACAAACTAATGGACTTTTCTTGGAATAAAAGGCACAGCTCTGACTGTGTTTTCTATCAACTACTTCCACCTAAAAGAAAACAGTAATTTCCTGTTAAACTTTTTTTGAAAAGCTCTGACACTTAAGAAGTTATATATGGAAAAAATCAGAAAAATAGAAATCAAAAACCTGCCCAGGCTCTATACATCTAGGTCTCAGAGCATGACGGGAAGCTCTCTGATAATATACCTCACTAATGCTCTCTTCCCTTCTTTTTCAAATTTTAGTTGACATACGACATTGTATTAGTTTCATGTGTATAACACAGGGATTAAACATTTCTATACCTTACAATGTGATCACCATAGTAAGCCTAGTAGCCATCTGTCCTTGTACAAAGTTATTACGATATTGACTATATTCTCCGTGCTGTGCATCACACTCCCTGACTTAATAGCAGTTTGTACTTCTTTAATCTCCCTCACTTTTTTCGCCCATCTCCCCACACTCCACCCCTCTGGCCCATCAGTCAGTTCTCTGTGCTTATGAGCCTGTTTCAATTTTGTTTTGTTTGCTCGTTTGTTTTCAGATTCCACATATAAGCAAAGCCATGTGGCATCTGTCTTTCTCTGCCTCTTATTTCACTTAGCATAATACTCTCTAGATCCATCCATGTAGGCACAAATGGCAAGATTTCATTCCTTTTTATGGCTGAGTAGTTTTCTATTCTACATATACCACCTCTTCCTTATCCGTTCATCCATTGATGGACATCTAAGTTGCTCCCATGTCCTGGCTATTATTGTAAATAATGCTGCAATGAACATAGTGGTGTGCGTTATCTTTTCAAATTCGTGTTTTCGTTTTTTTCGGATAAATGCCCAAAAGTGGAATTGCTGGGTCATAATAGCTGTATTTTTGATTTTTTGTCATCGCCCCTTTAAAAAATTGTCCTCAGGCTCCTGGAATAGGCTTCGTTTCACCCTCAACAGATTTAGATCCTATTCCGCTGTTTGTTTTCCTGTTTTACCTTCTATGCTCTATCACTCTATCTGGGGTTTGAACAGAAAGTTCCAGGATCCACAATGAACTATTCTCCAGTTCCTTAAGTCTACGTTATGCTTGCATCTTATTTGATTCCTTGGCAGCTTTCGCTGACATGCAAAAGTGTCTTTTTTCTTCTGCATTCCTCCCGGCTCTCATTGTTCTGTAATCCTCAATGACTATAACAGAAATGCTTCAATTTAAGCTCTAGGTCTGTTTCTCTCGAATCATTTGTCTCTATCCACCAATCTCACTGAGTCACCGCCACCTTGGATTGGATATACACACTGTCGTGCTCAACTATTCAGATGCAGATAATCCACATCCTAGTTTTTCCTCTTTCCTGCCTTAGGCCACTTCACTTCTCAGCAGTTTTTCAAAATGAGAAAACGTAATACACTTTCCTGAAATACCGTACTGGAATATAGTAGGTATTCGATAAACACGGTTACGATACTGAGTAAATAAAGAATGAAATCAGTCAAATGTTTCTGATGGCAACACTCTAAAAGTTTACGGTGATGGGAAGCACAGATGATTGGTTAAAAATTCAAGTTCTTGTTATCCGTGAATATCATCTGTCCAGGTGAAGGGTTTTTAAACATTTTCTTAATTTATAGATCAACTTCAATAGAGCGACCTCATAAATGAAAAAGAAGTGGAAATACTCAAGGGATGTCTTTGGATAAGGTCTAGGACCTCGCCCATAGAATGTAGCTTGGAACGATTTTTAATGCTAGAACGATGGCATGAAGTATATCCAGAATGTAGGAGTTAGAGCCCTGTGTTGTCCAAATAGGCATGTTAGTTTCGTGAAGAAAGGAAACGGGTAAATTGGTACATCATCAGCTGAAGATGAGGATGTGAATTTGCTAAGCCTAATATGAAACGGCACCTAATCACAACCATTATAAGATGAAAAGAAAATATCTGTATTAGAATACTGTTCCCCTTTAGAGATAGCATAGGTAGGCAGAAGCTGTTGGAGGCAGCTTGAGCCTTCAGTCATCCATGGGCCTGTAGGAGGTCCCACCCACCAATACGACTCCACCGGAATCTATTTTACCTTGCTCAGATACACTGTTTAACAGTTATGAATGTAAAATAACCTTAACCAGTAATGTTAAACCAGGAGAACAAAAGGAACATGATTGAAACTAACTTACATTCTTAATTATCATTACAAAAATTTAGAAATCTGTGTGTGGGTGTGTGTGATGTTTGTTTTTCAACGGGCATCTTTAATCGACAGACAGGAATACGTTTGAAAGGGGTTCCAGAATGCTGGCTAAGGTGAGAAAAACCAATCGGGACTGAGATTCTCTTGTTCTCTAAGATGCCAAGTTCCCGCACGATAAATAATAAAGCAAATAGATGTCTGCATTGCACAAGCAAATGTAGAGCTTTCCTGAACTCTGCCCTTGCCAAAAAAATCACATTGCTCCAAGATCCAGATTTTCCTATGCAAAACGCTGTCATGTTTTCAAGGCTTTACATTCTTATTTAAATGGTTAGAATTTCCATGAGTGGCCTAATACTCTGATGCCCAAATCTATTCCATCCATTTAAGCTAGGCTTTGGAAAGATCTGCCTTTGTGTTTACTTTAGCAATGAGAATATTAATGATTCGTTCCTTAAAAGAGATTTTTGTCATAGTTGGATACTTTCCCCTCGGTGTAGATTCCTTAGCTGGTGTAGAAGGCTTTGCAGGGATTCTCAACGACGCATCTATTTAAGTGTGCCCTGTTTTCAGCTTGGCAGCTTTGGGATTTACCTTATGCTGGACATTTAATTCATATAATCTATTTGTGTAAATGGCGTACCTTTTGTTCTATGTCTTCGAATGTACCCTTTTATTTGAGAAGATTTATCCTTGAAGCAGTTATATCTTCATATCACCAGGCCACAGAAATTTGCTATTAATTTTTACTTTAGAAATGATCACAGGAAAATTGACTTGGGAGAAGGGTACAGTTCTATGACTTTTGACACATGTAACACTCACAAGAATCAAGATATAGAGCATTTCCGTCACCTCCAAAACTTCCTTGTGCTGCCCCTTTGTATTCACACTCTTCTCTATCCATGACAACCACTGATCTGCTCCCCGTTGTTATCGAGTTGTCATTTGGAGACTGCCATATAAATGGAATCGCACCGTTTTCAGTCTTTGGAGTCTGGCTTCTTTCACTCAGCGTTATGCCTCCGAGATCCATCCAAGTTGTTGGGTGTGTCAGTAGTCCATGGTATGAAAGTACCAGTTTATTCATTCATCCTTTGAAGCGTGTCTTTCGCTATTATGAATTCAGCTGGCTATTATGAATTTTGACTGTTATGAATTCAGCTGCTTATAAACATTTGTATGCAGGTTTCTATATGAGCATAGGTTTTCATTTCTCCAGGGTAAATACTCAGAAGGATTTCTAGGTCACACAGTAAGTGTATATTGACCTTTGTAAGGAACTGCCAAACTGTTTTGGAACTGCCAGACTGACAGCACCATTTTACATGCCCACCAGCAATATATGAAGGTTCCTGTTGCTCCACATCCTCTCCAGCATTTGTTATAGTCGGTACTTTGTACTGTAGCCATTCTAACAGGTGTGGAGCGGTATCTTGTCATGGTTTCAATTTGCATTTCCATGATGCTAGTAATGTCGAACAACTTTTCACATGCTTATTTGTCATCCTCATATCCCTGTTGGTGAAGAATCTATTCAAGTCTTTCGTTTATTTTTAAATTGGATCGATTGCTTTTTTTTTCTTTTTTCTTTTGAGTTTTAAAGTACTTTGTTGGATATGTGGTTTGTAAATATTTCCTACACGTCTGTGGCTTGTTATTTCTTTCCCGTAACATTGTCTTTTGCAAAGCAAAGGTTTTTATTTTGATGAAGTCCGGGTGATTTTTTCATAGTTTGCCTAATCCTAGGTCATGAAGATGTTTTCTTATGTATTACTTCTAATGTTTTATAGTTTCACATCTAGACTTGTGATACATTTTGAGTTAAATTCTGTATAAGGTAAGAGCTTTAGGTCAAAGTTCATTTTTTTCTGCATTTGGATGTCCAATTTTTCCAACATCACTTGTTAAAAAGACTACTCGTTCTCCATTAAATTGCTTTGGCATCTCTGTCAAAAATCGGATGGTCGTGCTTCTGTAACTTTATTCTCTTTATTCCCTTCCACTGGTCTGGGTGTCTATCCTTTTGCCAATTCCACACTGTCTTGATTGCTGTAGCCTTATGGTAAGTCTTAAATTTGGGTATTGATTCTTCCAGCTTTATTCTCTTAAATTATAAATTCAATTTCTTTAACAGATTATGGGACTACTGAGGTTATCTATTTCATCTTGGATGAATTTTTATAGTTTGCGATTTCTGAGCAACTGGTCCACTACCTCTAAGTTGTCAAATACGTGTTTACTTTCTTATCCTTTTAAAGTCTATGAAGGTCTAGCATTCTGGATATCGCTAGTTTGTATCTTTTCTCTTTTCGCCTTTGTCAGAACTGATAAGCCTCTAGCGAGGCTGACAAAGGTAAAAAGATAAATGATACAATATGCTTGGTATGATTTCAATTCTTTTAAATTCATTAAGGTTCCTTTTATGACTGAGAATACAGTGTATCTTGTTAAATGTTCCATGTGCACTTGACAAGAATGTGAATCTTGCTATTGTTGGGTGGAGTGTTCTATAAATATCAATTAGATCCAGTTGGCTGTCAGTTCTTCTATATCCTTGCTGATTTTCTGTCCAATATTTCTATCAATTACCGAGATTACCGAGAGAGGAGTGTTAAAGTTGCCAAGTATAATTATGGATTGTCTATTTCTCCTTTCAGTTCTGCCAGTTTTTGCTTCAGATATTTTGAAGCAGTGTTGTTAGGTGATTACACATTTTGGATTGTTATCTCTTCTTAGCGAATTAGCTCTTTTATCATTACGTAAAGTCCTTCTTTATCCCTAGTAATTTTCTTTGCTGTGAAGTCTAATTTTCTGTTATTAATATAGCGACTCTAACTTTCTTTTGATTAGTGTTTGCATGGTATACCTTTTGCCATTTTCTACTTTTAACCTACCTATATCATTATATTTGAAGTGAGATGCTTGAAGACATGTTATAGCTGCATCACTTTTAAAAATCCATTCTGATCATTTCTTTTAATTGGTTGTACAGTCATGCGTCACTTAATGATGAGGATACGTTCTGAGAAATGCGTCATCAGGTGATTTTATCATTCTGTGAACATCACAGAGTGCACTTACACAAACCTAGATGGTATGGTCTACTACACACCTAGGCTCTGTGGTCTAGCCTATTGCTCCTAGGCTACAAGCCTGTACAGCATGTTACTGTACTGAATACTGTAGGCAATTGTAGCACGATGGTATTTGTGTAGCTAAACATCTAAATATGGGAAAAGTATGGTAAAAATATGATATAAAAGATAAAAAATGGCACGCCTGTACTGGGGCAGTTATCATGAATGGAGCTTGCAGGAATGGAAGTTGCTCTGGGTGAGTGGGTGGGTGAGTGAGTGAGTGATGAGTGAACGAGAAGGCTTAGAACATTACTGTGCACTGCTGTAGACTTTATAAACACTGTCCCATAAGCCCGTCCCTTGCTTCCCTCTAACAGAGTCAAAATGGAACGTCAAAGCTGTCAACGCTGCTCCATGAACAGGGATATAGGCTGGAATGATTGGAAATATAGAGGAGAAACTGGCTGGGTGAGACCTAAGTCACCATAATAGTCAGTGACTGTCAGGAAGGAGTGAAAGGTGGCCTGAGGATCAGTACGAATAAGAAATCAAGATGGAGAGATAAAGGAACATCAGGGATTGTCATGGCAATGTGGTTTTGGCTACTGCAGGTTGGAGCAGTGGTCAGATTAAGGAAGCGTGTGGCAGTCATAAAAAGGAGGGTGTTTAACATGGAGCGGGTGTAGAACCGAGGACTAACTATTTGGACATTGCAAATTTGGTCCTGTTGACCCTTCCGGCACAAAGGCCTCTCTCTGGCATTGAATTGATGGAAGAAATAAAACTTATCTATGCTTTACATCATTGCAACCTGAAAACATTTCCAGAGTACAGGGACAGGCTGGCCCCGCACTGCCACGGAAATCGTTTACTAAAGTGACAGTGGCGCTGAATACTTGTTAAGGTCACTCCTTTGGAACTGTGTCCTTGTACAGGATCTTAGGTCCTCAACGAAGAATTTACAGTCATGTGCTCTGAAGACCATCAGGCTAGATCTGGGAGGGCCGTAGCGCCCTCTGAATATGTAGCACTGGGGGGACAGGCTCCTCTGCACTAAACGGGTCAGTGTCTGACTGACTGGGAGGTCGTCTGTGCACTCAAGACTGAGGTGTTATGAGTGAGAGGGAATCTACTGTCAAGCCCCACAGGTATTGTTCCCATCAGAGAAGAAAAAATTCTTTCCGAACCACATATCCTTCCATTTATTACAGGAAATTCAGCTCCATTATAACCTTACAGGACCATCATGATATAAGTAAGTTCCTTCAGCAATTCTTTCAGAGTAGGTCTGCTGGAAATAAATTCTCTTAGTTTTCCCCCATCTGAAAATATCTTTTATCCTTACTCCTAAAGAGTTTTGCTAGATATAAAAATGTGAGTTGATCATTCTTTTAGCACTTTACAAACATTGTTCCACTCCTTCTGGCCTCCATGGTTTCTTATGAGAAATGTGTCATCATTTGAATCCTTTCCTCTTAATAATATATTGTTTTTCTCTGTCACCTTTTGAAAATTTATCTTTGTCTTATTTCCAACGGTTTGACTATGACATGTCTGGGAGTGGATTTCTTTGGGTTTATACTGTTTGGGATTACTGAGCTTTTTTAATCTGTAATTTTATGTGGGTTTTTTTTTTTTTTTTTTGGCCAAACTTAGGAAGTCTTCACATTTCTACAAATATTTTTTTCAGCCTGGTGCTCCTCTTCTTTGGGAATGACATGACTGTCAGACTTTCTTTCTGTTATTCCACAAGGTCCCTGAGGCTCTGTTCTCCTCAACTCCCGGTCTTTTTCTTTTTCAGATTAGGTAATTTCTATCGATCTACTTCAAGTTTACTGACACTTTCCTCCGTTGCCTCCATTCTGTTATTGAGCTTACCCAGTGAGTTTTTAATTTTGATTAGTATATCTATTGGTTCTAATATATTTATCTGGCTCTTCTTTATATTTCTCTTCTTTGATGAGATTTTTTTCCCATTCATTTCCAAAGTATTCAACATTTTTTATTAGCATATTTGTGTAATAGCTGCTTTACAGTCTTTGTCATATAATTCTAACAACAGTATCATCTCAGTATTGACGTCTTTTGATTTTCTTTTCCCCCATGCAAGTTGAGATTTTCCTGGTTCTTCTTAGACCAGTAATTTTGGATCATATCCTGGGCCTTTTGAACAGTATATTATGAGTCTACGGGTCTGGTTTAAATCCTATAAAAAAAAATGCTGACGTTTTTGTTTTAGTTGGCAAGAGACTTCATTAGGTTTGGGGTGTGAGTTCCAACCTATTTTCTGTGGGCTGTGACTCTGATGTCAGCTCAGTTTTCAAAACTATTGCAGCGCTTTTTGAAGCTGTCTTATGTGTGTACCACCTATTAGTCCATCTGGGTCTTGGGTGATGGTCTTTTCCTTCGGTTCCCAAAGTCTTTAGAACACTGATTAGGCTCAGGTCCTTTCCTTCCAGATTGGGGGATGAGCCCAGGAGGCCATGAACAACTGTATGTGGCCATCTCTGTCTGTGATCTCCCTGGTACCTTTCCGTTACCTGCCGCTAGCGCTTGTTCTCAGTCCTCTAGTCGGAAAGCTGGGCCTTTACTTACCTACTCACCTACCTACCTACCTACTTATGAGAGAGACAGAGAGAGACAGAGAGAGACAGATAGTTTTCCCTTCCTTGGAGTTTTGGCTCTTGGTGACGCCCACTGCAGCTTCTGTCGTCACCCTTAGATCCCTCAGGGGATGAAGTATGAGAGAAAAAAGGAAAAGAAAAAACTTGGGGTCTTTCCACATTCTCCCTGGGGTGTCAGGAGTTCCTTTTGTTCCTTTGACTTCTCCAATCTATGTTCACAACTTTTAAGATCCGGATCAAAATATGTATCATCTAAAAAAATCTTACTTTACTAACTCTGTTTTAAAAATCTTACTAACTCTATTTCACCCTATCTCCTCAGCACTGATTTATT
The DNA here is from genome assembly GCF_902729225.1 of Pteropus medius. Classification (NCBI taxonomy): domain Eukaryota; kingdom Metazoa; phylum Chordata; class Mammalia; order Chiroptera; family Pteropodidae; genus Pteropus; species Pteropus medius. The sequence goes on from NW_024344432.1 coordinate 955,725, forward strand.
AATTCTACGATATATTGTTAAAAATTTTGGTTTTGCTTTGGATATCTACGCTTCGTTCCTCACATCGAAGTTGTACCGGGGCTTCAAAACCCTTTTTACTTTGCGCATCCCACACGAGCATCCCGAAGACAGACAATAGTCAATAAATGTATTTGGTTGGCAGAGGTTCCATTCAGTCTTTGTAAAAATAAGAGTATCTTTGCACATTATGAGGATGAGGACAGAACTCTAAAGTAGGAGGAAAATAAGGTGGTAATTAATCATCAAGATAAAACAAGGTATGGCTGGTTCCACTATGATGCTTACTTTGAATATGAGAATTTATTCCAGTGCCGTTGCTATATCAGGGAACGATTTGAACATAATGTGAAATTTATGTTTGCTTCTGCAGGATTTGGTCTATAAGAAATACGAGGTGAATGCAGAAAACTGTACCCAGTTGTACCAAGTCACGTAGGAATACATAAAATGCAACACTCCTCAACACTGACCAGCTATCCAAGTTCTCTGAGTGCGATATGAGCTACACTCACTCACCTCTGGTGTTTGTTTTAACTTTCCTTCCAATTTCAGATAACATTCCTTCCGCCACCCCACCATGATTCGCAAGCTGCGGCCCCTCTGAGGTTCACTTCCTCGAGTAAACTTCATGTCTTTTTCAAGGTAAAGTGCCATATTTATTGGAGTAGTTACATATTTCTTAGCTATTTGAGACGTGCAAAATTATGCTGTTTTCCTTAGGTCCTATATTCTTGTTTATGTGGCACTGATAAAGTTTTTATGTGTTGTGCCCCAAACCTCCGTGCTTCCCCCATAAACCATTGGGCTGTTACTATGTGATTTTATATAACTTGCTCGTTTTTAGAAACACATGCATTACATTATAGGAGAATTGAGCGTAAATGGAGAGGAGGAATGGGAAGAATGGTGGAAACACAAGGTATAAGGATTAAAAACAAGGAACAGGATACGAAGCACACTCCCACTACTTTAATTTCAAGACTTGCCCGAGAAGATTTTCTTTGACCCATTACCATCCAAAAAGAAGAGCGCGGCCTGACACCACTAAACTCGGGTCTGGTAGCTAATCAAACTGTAGACTAGTTTGCTCTCAAGATTCAACTTCAATTTAATGGTTCCAAGTAGAAGTGGCGTAGCTTCCTGAGACGGGTCTTCCTAACACCAAAGTATGACCTAAATAGACTGAATAGGGAGAGTATGAGAAGGCATCAAATCCTCTAGCTTCTAAGTAGAGGCACTGAGAAGAGATGCAAAAGAATGTCTTGTTTCCCCATCTCCACCTATTTTTACGCTATTGATCCCTCCGGTGCTAGCTCACGTCTCACCTCTGCTATGTAATACCTCTCATCTTTTGCTTCTCCAACCGCTAAAGCACACGTTTATACTAAAAATTAGTACAGGCATACCTTGTTTTATTGTGCTTTGCTTTATTGCACTTCACAGATGTTGCATTTTTCACGAGTTGAAGGCGAGACCCTCCGCCAGCAAAGAGATTACAACTCGCTTTATTGCGGTGGTCTGGAACCGAGCCCACAACATCTCCGAGGTGTGCCTGTACAGTAGTTATTTATTTCTCACAAGTTCCCCTGTTACCCTTGCGCTTTATCTGCCATCTTCTTTTGCCTGGATTATAGCAGTTGAAGGCAGGCCACTTAAAGTCGAACCATGGCCCTCCTCTGCTCGGAACTCCCCTAGTAGCTCCCTAACTCTAGAAGTCAAAATCTCAGAGTGCCTATTATGGCTCCCATGTAATCTGTCTCCTCCTCCCATCTCTCTCACACTCCACTTTACCTCCACTTCCCCTCGCTTTCACACTCCCCGTCTCGTTGTATTCCTCTCGCTATTCCTCAACTATGTGAGCACCCTCCTACCTCAGGCCCTTTACACTTGCTCCTCCTTGTGCCTGACATACTTTTCCTCCACATATCTACAAGGCTCACTGCCTCACATCCTTCTGGCCTTTTCTCAATTTCGAGAACTTCGCTAAGCGCCCTATATAAATTAGCAACCCCTACTTGCATCAGTCCATTTCCTCCTTACACAGCTGCTTTTTCCTCCGCAGTACTTGCCACCATCTGCCATGTCATATAGCTATAGTTTATTATTTGTCTTCCCGTAAGTGGAATGTAAGCAAGTTCCATGAGGACAGGAACCTAGTGTAGTGCCTTGCTGTATCCCTAGTGGCCGGAACAATGTTGGACCAGAGTCGGGGCTCAACAGATTTTTGTTGAATGAATCTGGAGTATGCAACAAGCGACAATATTTATAACCATGACTTCAAAGCATAAAATGGCCTCTGCCTGGCATTCCAAGAGAGACATATCCCATGTCAAGGCTATCACCAAGGTTATATGTCTGCAGGAGGAAATCGCACGAAAATTATCAAGGCTATACGAAAAGACTCAGAAACCCTATTCTGTAATTAAAAAGAGTGCTGCCCTAGTACATAGGCAGCTTTGGAAATGTCAGTTTCCACCACCCAGTTCCTCTCGGAAGCCACAACTACGTTCTGCACTACACTGCATCCAGGTTAAGGCAAACAGGGGGACAATAAAGGACAGTCCGGAGAAGCTGCACACACAAGGCAGCACCTCTACTTGAAGCGCAAGCCAAACCACCTGCCATGCTCCATCTGGCTCATGAATGCCGAACTACACAGCCCAAATGTCTTTATGGGTCAGAGACACATTTCACAGTGCTCTATAAAACGACATTCAGTGTTGGTGATTAAACTGAGTCGGGTGGTGTTGGTGGAGAATGTCCTCACCCAT
>NW_024344432.1:968224-1097723 GCF_902729225.1 Pteropus medius
TTCTAGGAAGGCTGGTCAAAGAACTGACTCGGCTGGGAGGCGCATCCCTTCAACTCTTCAGCTTTTTCTCTGTATTATATAGCCTCTGATGGCTTGAAGGAGTATATGCAGCCACCTTGCACCACACTGTGACCTTGAGGGTGGAAGCCTGGCACCGCCGATGATGGAGAAGGGTCAGGAGAAGCCTGTGCCCCTGATGACGCTGCAGAGCCACTGCAACAATTCTGGACAGCCCGCAACTGGATTTGTCATACGATACAAAATTAACGTTTCTTGGATAGTGAATTAGACGTCTATTCTGTTTAAGCTGCTGCTACTTTTGGTATCCATTTCCTTCAGCTCAATACCATTCCTACCGGTTATGGGTTGAATTGCATCCCTAAGAAGGTATGTCGAAGTCCTAACTCCCGGTACCTGTGGATGTGGCCTTATTTGTAAACAGAAACTTGGCCGATAAAATCAGGTTAACATGAGATCATGTGGGATAAGGGTGGGCCCTTGATCCAATATGACTGGTATCCTAAGAAGAAAAGATATGGAGACACACGGAGAAGATGGCCATGTGACGACAGACACAGAGACCACAGTGATGCACCTACAGGGCAAGGAATGCCAAAGATTACCAGACACTAGAAAAAGAGGCAAGGAAGGATTCTCCCCGACAGATTTCAGAGGGAGAACGTCCTGCCAATACCTGAATTTGAGACTTCTAGCTAGCCTCGAGAACTGTGCAACAATAAATTTCTGTTGTTTTAAGCCACCTGGTTTGTGACACTTAGGTCTAAATAAACCACTTGGGTCTCAAAAAACCTGAAAAAGCATGGCCCAGAGGTTGTTGCATGTGCAAAAAAATCATTATGTGTTTTAGTATGCAGAAGGCTCAAAATGAACCAACACTGTGAATATGGATGCCAAGGAAGGTAATATAACCCAAAATAGACTTCACAGAAATTTACTACCTAGAAAAGCTGGCAGGGGCAAGTTTATTCTGCTCCGTATTAGTGCTAGTGAGACCACCTGAAGTGCTGCCTGCAGCTCTGGGCTTCTCACTATCAGGTCACAGACGCTAGGCTGGGGTCATTATTCTGAAAATAGAGCACTAGAGAAATGGTTGAAGACCTCAGAATATTGAGACTAGCAGGGGAAAGCTCAGGAAGACAGCTACCTTCAAAGAACCAAAAGGCTCTCATAAAACAGGCAGAGAGTAGGTGCTGAAGAAGTGCTAAGTGAAGGCAGGAAGAGAGGATCGGAGCAGTCCATTCAGCTGAATTAGGACCAATGAGCAAGCCACAGGACACAAATGTAAGTCAAATGTAAGACCTATCTAGCGAATGAAAAATGAGATAAACTTTAAAAGTATATTAAAAGAAGCAACCCAAATGGCCATCAATGAATGAACAGATAAACACAGGGTGGTATATCTATTCAATGGACTATTATTTGGCCATAAAAAGGAATGAAGTGTTGACATGTGCTACGACCTGGATGAACCTCAGAAACACTATGCTGGGTGAAAGGAGCCAGACACAAAAGCTCACATATTGTCTGATTCTCCATTTATATGAATTATCCAGAACGCGCAAATCCACAGAGACAGATGTAGATGAATGGTTTCCAGGGACTAGAAGAGGAAGGACGGGGAGTGATTGTTTAAGGGGCATGGGGATTCCTTTTGGAGTGATGAAAATGTTTTGAAACTAGATAGTGGTGGTGGTCGTACAACATTGTAAATGTACAAAATGCCACCGCACTATTCACCTGAAAATGGTTATTTTTATATTATATGACTTTCATCTCTAAAAAAAAAAGCATGAACATTTTTGAAAAAGAAGGCTAGCAACTGCTTTGTGGTAAGAGAAGCTGTATGTAGAATTTAGCAATCTCTGCATCAAAGAACAAGCACACTGAAATCACGACAGAGATCCCAAACACCCTTCGTGGTAGAGACCCACAGACTACTGGAGAGTAACCGATCACTAGATGTTTAAGACTTTCCATCATAGTTCTGAAGTTCTCCTCCTGCACAACTCATGATGGCTACCTTAAGAGAACACGATTATTTTCATGTTTTCATCTTATGCAGAAACAAGACACTCTCCCAGATAGCTTCACAAAATTCTCACTGTCCTTACCCTACTAATCAAATCAACAATTCATTCAGCCATAGCCACTTTGAAACTGTAACACATAACGATTTTAAGTTCATTATTTAACTTCTCCCCTAAAGGCCACAGTCCAGTATGGTACACGTGTTCCGTTATAAAAGATTTCAACAATTTTACAACTGAGGATAATGTGAGAAACACCAGAGGTATTCCAAATAGTACCAGAAGTCACTCTACTGCTTTCCTCCTAAGAGGCCTTCAAGACACTTCGTTGAATATACAAGTGAATAAAGGGCTGTAACACGGATCCCCGTGGGGGGGTCCAATTTTGCAAACAGTTTCTGCCACAGCCCAGGGAGTCACACTTAGATGTTTTCTCATCTCTACGTCAAGAATGGAAATGTTAGTGAGAAAAAGTTGAACTCGGTTAAAAATCTTGGTTCCGTAATGAAAACAAAACAGAACACTTTATTTTTGGTGAATTACGTAACACAGAAGCCCTTGTGTGTTCAGATCACAGCCACAAAGATTTGGTCACTGCGAGAGGTCAAAACCATGTCCTTGAAATAAGAAGATATTAAAATATTAGTCTCTAACTTGGGTAAGTCCTGTCTTCATCAGCAGTGTAGAAAAGGGCTCTATTCACTTAAGAAGTTACGCATACCTCGAAGTTTTTGCTCCTGTTTATTTGCACTTCCTATCCAGCAGAGAACATATTATTAATAATCGGCAATTTGTATACTATTAAATTTACAAACTTAAAAAAAAAAAAAAACTATGATAAAAAAAAATGAAAAAAAAAAAATATCTGAGAAGAGAGACATCTAAAACCCATCTTTCTTCTCATAACTCTGGCACCATGAGCCAGAAGAAGAGCCAGCTTTCGTACTCCAAGTCAATTCTGGAAAGTAGTCAAGCCAACTGCAACTCAGGACTAATTGAGTAGATTTATCTGTGAGAGGATGAGACTGGCACAGTAAGAGGCAAGTGCTGTACTACCAGATTTGAACAATGTACTTTAAGTCCCCGCTAGTCAAGCATTAGAAAAGCGTGGTGTTTTTGCCCAAACGGATATTTACAAATGCCTATTTTTGCCCAAAGATACCAATTTTATATAAGCTAAGAAATGTTGAACTAGCTTTATAAATAAGAAGATGTCCCGTTCATTGATATGTTCCTAGCAACTAGCAAAGTGCCTAAGATACGGGTGTTCAATAAATAATGCTTACATGAGCACTATATGATTGAGACACAGCATCCCAGAACTTATGAATCATCTAAGCAGAACTCTGCAAAATTAACACCTTGGAAAAAACCCTATGGTGATTATAATGGCCCTGTCCACACACCACTGATTCTGGAACTTCTTTGGAATCACAGCGGGTCCCTGAATAATGTTGTTTTGTTACAACATCGATGAGTTTCCGTAGGACCCTAATTCTTCTTTTTATTAACCTACGGTAAAACTGGTTTCGTTACATGCTTTGCTTAAAGCTGCAGAGCCTACTGGCGATGTTAAGTGAGGACTTGCTGTATCTCTGGAAAGATGCAGCTTTTTCCTCCTACTAGGAAAGCCTAGGAACCTCATAAATATAATTAAGAAATTCCCCACTCATCACCAGCAACCCCAAGTGGACTGCAGAAGAATGGGCTCAGCCCCACTGTCAAGGTCCCTGTGAGGAGCAGCTAATAAAGGCAGTATCAGCAACCAGGATGCTGTGAACCTCCGGTTATTCCAGAGGGTCATGTTCTGAGCAGCAACATGACCTGAGGAACTAAGCTATGAAAGCTTCTCTCTCGAAAGAGTAGCTGATAACCTTGATTAAATGCCTGCCCACAATGCCACCATTTTGAGGACAAGGATATGAAGGGGGGAAAAAAAATTATTTCAAAATGCCTGTGTTGGTTCGTTCACTTAAAAAAGGATAATAAATGATCAAAGATAACCTGATGCATTAAGCCACTACCAGTAACATCGTCAGTGTTTACTGGAAGGTTACGGATCTACTAGCTATACGTTTTCCTTTTCCTTTCTCTCACCAAGAAGGCAATCATAAAACTGGCTGACTTTCTAAGAAGTAATTCAATTTTCATTGAACTTCACTTGATGAGGTAGATGTTAAAGGCTCAAAGGCAGCATGGATTCTTGAAGCAAGGTAATTCCCCTGGAGCCTACAACTGGATTGATGAGTCACACTAAACAGATATACTTTTGTTCTCTTTCTGCACCTGCTGATGCAAGTCCTGCGATTAGACTGACGTAAAAAAAAATTTGCTATGACAGCTAATTCTCGCTTTGAGCTCTGTATTTTTAAAAAAAATCTACATTCTACTCTGTTAATTATCAATGATCTACAAAATCAGATCTACAAGGGACATTTACATGTATCAAATTAGTTAAACGTAATGAATAATAATGTCCGAATGCCGCAGAGGTGGTGATAAAACCGGTCCACTCGTCAACTACCGGTTACAGTGTAAGTGGGGATAACCCATTAAGAAAGCAATTTGGTATGAATCATGACCATATTGTATTTATGCACTTTGATGTGTACTGTCGGTAAGACTTTATTCTAAAGAAGTATTTCAAGTAACAAAAAAGAATTTAAGCGAGAAAATATTCATCACGGTTTTCCGGTAAAGAGATAGTGAAAGCCTAAAATGCCCAATGAGAGGATGGTTAAATTTGCATTTAAAACTTTTGCTACTGAAAATTAAGTAGCAACTTAGATAGATGCTTGACAAAAAATAAGCACTGTGACTGAAACCATGTAAAACATACAAACGGCTATGCGAAAGAAAAAGAGAAGACACGACAATGGCGGTGGTAGCTGTTTGCAGTTTCTGACTTCTTGCTAAATTCTGTGATGATATGTTATCTTAAATATTTTCCTAAAACTAGCCTGTGTATCAAGCCTTTTCTGTGGAAAGATCTGAAGTCAAAACCTATAGAACACTGCCTCTGTGTTTAAAAAAAAAAAATAAGTAAATAATTACTGGGTTTCCTATTCTCTCTTCTCACCAAAATCCTTACAGATCCTCGGGCCAGATCGATTTGGAAAAGTGAGGCACACTACAGTCCCGTTTGGTGAGGCGGACTGCACGTTATCATTGTGCGGGTTCTGAGACAATCTGCAGTAAGCCTGTTTGACTTTGGCTAGCCTGAGTTTGCTCGATGCACTCGATCACGAAACCCTCTTTGGACGGAAGACCTTCAAGCAGTCCTCTCCCCGCAGTTTGCGAAATGGTGCTTGGGCTGATGATGCTCAAAGGAGGCAACAGAGGGAAGGCAACTAAATTATCAGGGAGATGTTTCCAGACTGTGTGCTCCCCAGCTGGGAGGCACTAATGACAGTCTGCTGTATCCCTCAGGTGTATGTATTACGGTAGAGAAAAAGCTCGAGAACTACTGATCTATGCTGCTACTTAGAAATAATGAACTCCTATATAAAAAAATAAACCTTTAGAGTATTGGTTTGGGAGGCTTTCTGGCCTTTACAAAAGGGGTTCTTATCTGGTCCAAAGATAACAGCAATTTTTACAAGGGAATGGTATCTCTTTTCTGTAATTATGAAGTGGTAGCCAAAGAAATCTGAGTAACCCATATGAGAACTTGTCAGTTTTCTTTTTTAGATATAAATATAGTATTGTTCATGACGTGAAAAAAGTAAAGCATATCTTTTTGAAGTTTGGATATCTTTTTTAAATGGGGGGTGGGGGTGGGTAGTAAGGTGTCACCACAGAGCAAATACCAAGTATCTACTTTGCAAAGCTAAGGAACGGGCAAGCGAAGACCCTCGGCCCCTTCTACACAGCTCTTTAGCGTTATGTGACCGTTACCTCTGGTCGAAGTGTAGCTTTCATGCAGACTTGGCAAAGAGGTCCATTTCGGGAGAACTGAAGTGGGAGGTGCCGAGTTCGATTTCTACATGTTGGCTCCTCACAAATCAACCAGCCCTGGAGATGAGAAAGAGAACACTTCAGTCCTCTCGCCACCCTCAATACAAATAAAGACCCCTTTCGTTATCGAGATAGACTCAATTCATCCGCACCTTCTTTAGAGATTCTGAAATAGCTACATACCTTTATTTCCTGATATGTTAATTTGACCTATGCCGAAACTTAAAAGTTAGGCAACTCATCAAGTTAAAAAAAAAATAATGAAAGATTACATGAGATATTACTCTGTTTTCTCAAAATACCACCCCATCCTGCATACCAAAAACAAAACAAAACAAAACAAAACAAAACAAAACCCTCAATAAGAACTCATATGATTACACGCACAGTCTAAACCGAGAGGTTTTAGTACAGGCTGTCACCAAAGTAAAGAGTACGCCACGTAGAAATGAATGAATTTCTCAACAGCTGAGCAGCTATTGGTTAATTGCTGTGATCGGTTTCTTTCTCTACGAAATGCGCATAATAGTACTTGCTTTGCAGGGCTGTGGTAGGGAGGTAATATGTTTAGAGTGCTTAGAACTATACTCGGCATAAGACAAACACATATAAATGTAAGCAACTTTGTCATGTAAAATTAAAACATTCTTTTACACATTTTCTATGGAGGCATAAAACTGGCTGCCATGTTCTGAAGGACAATGTCAGCTGACCACCCTTTTCCAGTGGTTTCAAATAGCCACTGTCCATTCTTCTGGCCTTTAGAACGGGGATCCCCAACTCCCGGTCCATGGCCTGTTAGGAACAGGGCCTGACAGCAGGAGGTGAGCCGTGGGTGAGCAAGTGAAGCTTCGTGTGTGTTTGCAGCCGCTCCCCAGCACTGGCATCACCGCCTCAGCTCCACCTCAGATCATCAGATGTTAGATTCTCATAGGAGCACCGGTCCCTGGTGCCAAAAAGGTTGGGGACCGCTGCTTTAGAAGCCTCTTTGCACTCTGCTCCTTCCGCTACTCTCCCTTGCTGCTCTTGTGTGAATTTTCTCATAGAGGCGTGATAACAATATGCCTGTTATCTCAAATCAGTGTTATGTTTGTTATAAAACAAATCTGTTAAACAAGGAAGATAAGACTTCATGAACGGGGTTGAGCAAAGCTCAGGTGTTCGTATGAAGGTGCCAGGCTCTGAGCGCGTTAGTGCTACGTGTATTAGGCATAATAAGCCTAAAGCAAACTAGGGGGAAGCACTGGGGTAGAAAGGTGAACGAGGCAAGTTCCCCTGTTTCCTGGAGTTCCCACTCAGGGAGCCACAAGCAGGGACTAGACTGTCTTTGTGTCTACGGGCATTTGGAGAGGCGGAACTTCTGGACTGGTCTTGAAGAGTAAGTCGAGAGGTTTGGTAGGTAGAGAAGGCAGGGGAGATAACTCAGGCAGACAGAACAACAATGGGCAAAAGAATGCAGGCCAGAGAGCGCTAGGTAAGAAATGATTAAGAAGGGATGAAGGACATGTTTCCGTTCCGTTTCTAGACTGAGCAACCTGTTGGTCTTTTTTCTCCCTAAAGAGCAGTATATGTACAATCGTTGCTTAGTTACATTGGGGACCTTCGTCTGCCACCTTAACGTGGCCACGTGGCGTTAGTCCAAAACTGCGGGATGTCCCCACTCACTGCTGTGCGGAGTGACCTCATTCCTCAGAATAGGCTCTTCTTGGAAGCAGCTACAACCAAATTCAAGGGAAAGCACCCAAACTCAGTTCTTCCAGACCCACTTATGACTTTCGCACCCAGAGAAAGTACACTGTAGAATTTCTGACTAGAAGAAAATATGCTCTCTTTCAAAGAATATAAAATGCGTCTAGTCAGTGCAGTCACGGTAAGCTTCACTTCCACCTTCGGTCAATAGGCTGAACTATTTCACTATTTAATTTGAACTTTTCAGGGACAGGGTTCTCAAGGAGTCCTTATGAAATCTTTAATATATGCCCAGAATTATATTAAACATTGTGGGGACTAGGTAAAGGCCCCCCCCCTCCAAGCACAGAGTTTCAGGAAATTACAATCTAAATGGGAAAACAAGGTCCACACACAGAGACTAAAAGCGAGGCAGTATGGTTTGGCTTTGAGAACCAAGTTGTATGGTGCCAACTATAAGTGCCCAACGACACAGAGAAGGGATGGAGTCACGTGGATCCTACCTCTCTCAGACAAAGAACCACTACCACAGCAAAAGACCACGAACTAGAATAAAGAATCGGTGGTGCTGAGTCACCGGCAACTGTTTGTTCCAATTGCTAGGGCCTATTACCATTTTCTTGATTTAAGGACACATTTTTATTCACATTTTAACATTTCTGAAACTCAGATGCATTTACAATCGACATGTACATTTAATGACGTATTTATGTTTCCTTCAAAAAAGCTGTTAAGAGTGCAGCTCACGATCGATGGCCCCTCGGAAGTAAAGAAACAAGATACTTTGCTTTAGCCTGTTCTAGGCATAGGGGATACTGAAGGGGACAGTGGAGCAGACAGCAGCAGAGGGCATTCAATTGTAAATGCAGCCTATAAATATTAAAGGTGAGACTAGTTATTTCTGGAAGCAACCATTTAGGCATATTAATAAAGGCAACAGTAGAATTCAAGCAACCCACGTGTGAAAAGTACAGGACGAGATGACATATTCGTTTGGGCCTGTTACATTATATATGCTATCTGAGGCTTTACACGCTTTGGAATATGTATCAGTTAACACTGCCAACCACGGTTATAATTATTCATTTCTAAACATAATTTTAAAAAGCAAGCAGACAGGTAACAACTATCGTGTTTTGAGACAATACGTTATTAAGCACTAAAATACAACCTGAAAGTTAAAACTATATATTTTTTTATTTTTAAAATATGATGCTCAATAAACTGAAGTTCTTTTCAGATGTTTTCGAAACTTGATTTCATCAATTTTCTACAACTTCATGACTCACACTAGGTGAGCTGCCAACCAGGGAGATGCTAAATTGTCACCTCACCTGTTTCTAAAGCAAATATCTAACTCTATCTCTGACAGAGTTACTAACTAAATGTCCTTTCAAATCATATAGAAAACAGATAATATAATTTGTCTAGACTTCCTACCAGTTATAATTAACATTAAAGAGGTCTTTTCTTCTTTGTCACCTCTCTATTCAGTACTTATTTGGGTTTGTTTGTACTTACTATCTGTTAATCTCCCTTTACAAATGACAACAATAACTAGTGTTATTATGCATGGAAATTAAACATGCTGATAACTGTGTGAAGGGAACTGGGGCTGAAAAAGATATTAGAAGCCTGTAACTCTTTATGCCTCTTGTTTTATTTTGATAATTAAGCTTCTGGTTACGGTGTATTTTAAACAAAACTCTTCTATGGGGGAAACGGACCCTAATCATATTCAATATATGCTTTGCTTCCATCCGATTTTGTTAGTACATTTTGGTTAACCCTTTGTTCCCCAACAAATAACTGACTGTGCTAAATCTACCTTTCAAAGAACATTTGTACTGTTAAAAATAAATATGCCAGGTCTTGGAAAATATTCCACGATGGGGTAAATCTTATACTGCAAGATCTCGCACTGAATTTTATTTCTCATGGGTGATAAAAACAAAGCAAATGAAAACGCTAGCATTGTACCCATTCGCTTTGAATTATCATTCATAAGGACAAAACTAGTTCTCATTTCCCATGTTGGGAAATAATGTCCGGCCCAAAGTTACGTGGCCAAGTCAATATAAGAAAAAAAGTAATGAAGTGTAGTTCTTTGGAGGTCCGATCTATGAAAAGGTTTGGGTTTTAATAAAAACCTCCAGAACCACTCTAAGAATGTCTACCATCCAAATATGTCATTTTATTATGCAATGCTACACCTCAATGCCAAATTGCCATAACCAACAGACATAAGGTCATCAAGGTTTCAGATGGCTACCATAACCATGTTTATAAGCAGAGGGTTCAAAAGAGGTGAAGCCAGCCCATCCAACAGCAAAACAAACCTTTTCAAAAACATGCAAAGATCTATCTATCACCTGTTGTTTTAGTCTCAGCGTCAATAATTCCTTGCGATCATTGTGTACAAAGCTGTGTTAAATGCTGATTGGTTCTGATTGGTAAATTATATTTCTGAGGCCTCAACTAAAACGGTTTCCGTCTGCACATGCTAAAAAGAGATCGATTTCCACATGTATGTAACTGAGGTGTTCCTGGTAGTTGCCCTTAAACACGAACTGTTATTAATTGTGTACACTTGTATTTTTAGAAGGCTGCATGCACAGAAATCATCCAGACCTGGAAATGAGGTGCATAGGACGCACTCAAAAAAATATCTTTTGAACACAGTAGCCCCCCTTTATCCACGGTTTTGCTTTCTGTAGTTTGTTACCTGCGATCAACCGCAGTCTGAAAATGTTAAATGGAAAGTTCCTGAAATAAACAATGCACAAGTTTTAAATTACATGCTGTTCTGAGTAGCATGATGAAATCTTGCACAGTCCTGCTGCATCCTGCCCAGGACGTGAATCGTCCCTCCGTCCAGCATCTGTGGCTCGTAGAAGCTCTCCGCCCGCCAGTCAGTCGCTTAGTAGCCACCTCGGTTATCCAGTGACTGCTGCAGTTTTGCAGTGCTTCTGTTCGCGTCACCCTTACTTTACTTAACAATGCCACATTGACAAAACTTTTATTACAATATATTGTTATAACTGTTCCATTTTATTATTAGTTACTGTTGTTAATCTCTTACGGTGCCTAACTGATAAATTAAACTTTATCGCAGGTATGTACGTATAAGAAAAAACATAGCATAATAGGGTTTGGTACCATCTACAATTTCGGGTATCACTTGGGGTCTTGGAATATGTCCCCCATGGATAAGGGGGGACTCCTGTAAATGAATGAATACAAACGATAAAATAAAAGCACACAGGAGCAAATTTATGGAAGATCATAAGAAAAGGGTCTAAAACTTGCAGGAGAAACAAAAATTCACAGTACTTGTCATACACTTGAATCAAATATGTGGTGGGTCCGTCGTCTTCCATTTCCAGTCAGTCACCAAGTCTGTCCACTGGCCTTATCGCCAACCTCACCAAAGCCCAGGCCTCGGAGTCGATCTACTGCAACAGCCCCCGACCTGGTTTCCCTGACTCCATTCTCCCCCACATCCAATGCAAAGACTGGCCAGGTGTAGCTTCCTGAGGCCTCTCTACTCCCATCCCCCAACTGTACGCCTTCCATAGAGGATTAGGAACGCATGCTTTTGTCTGACTTTCCGGTCTTTACAGCCTCATCCCATTCTTCCTTTCTCATCGTTTTCTTTCACAAACTCTTTGCCCCATCAGATTGATTTTCTCACTCTGCTCACCGTATTTTGCCTATCGCCACCTCCTCGTCTTCGCTCATGCTGTAGAACCTCTGACTAAAACGCCCACTTCTTGAGCATCACTTCCATTCCTCTCCTGTGAAATTTTCCCACCCCCAGGGACTTCTCCCTGTATCCCAGCTGCCACTGAGCACACACTGCTTTGCACCGTCCCTGAACCATCTTATTTTACCTCCCTAACCGGATGGTCAGGACCCCAGGGTCAACCTGCTTTGGAACTGGTAGTCTCCTCCCCAGTCTCTAGCACAAAGGTCCCACACTCAATAAAGAAAACAGAATTGAGGTTATGAAAAAACACACTCGAGTGTGGTTTCTTCTCTCCCTATTAATGGGTAATTTTCTGTAAGTCACCGGACTTCTCTCTGAGCCTCAGTCTCCTCGTCTATAAAACAGGAAGTGGAAGTAATAGCATCTATCCAGTTAGAGCTATTAAAAGGATCAAATAAGAAAGTCCACACGAAGTTTAGTAAATGTAAAATATGATTATCCTACGTGTACCTCTAGTACTGGGGAACACCCGTGCTGGGCTACAGGTGAGAATGCACTATTAAAAATATACTGCTCAAACCCAGAAAGAGCCTGGTCCGTTTCTACCTGGTGTTAACTCCCAAATGGAGAATCACGATGATGAATAACAGGTAAGAATAGGTGGCGGCGCATCTAAATCTGATTACAAAATAATACAACTATGTAGTTAATATAAATGAAACATCCATGTTTTTCCTGATTTAAAAAAAAAAAAACTATACTGGATTTGAAGTTACAGATGGCAGAATAGACAGTGAGGGAAGAGGAGGTGGTCTCTGCTTTATTTGGGGATTCACGGAGATTTTCAAGAGACAACACAACGCAGTAATGCAGTGACGTATGATTGCGTTTAAATTGTAATGGCTCTCCAGGAGTGTGGTGACAGGGTCGCAGGGCCTGGTCTGCTAGCATACGTGCTCTTACAGAGTTCATCGTATCATTACTATTATTCTATAATGGCTTTAACTAATGGCTCCTCTCCCCAAACTAGATGTACTTTGAGAACGCCAGACGCCCTTTTCACGTCAAACCATTTACAAATGTTCTGAGGTTCCCTTGCAAGTCACAGTTTTCTGTCACAGAATTATCCCCAGCATAAAATGGGTCTTCTTATAGATAGTGCACAGTGCACAGTATGGGCCCGCAGCTGCCTTTGAAGAATGACATGTTGTGATTTCGGATTTCCAGAAATATCAAAAAACAAATTGCTTTCTGACCCACATTTGCACCCAAAACTGGGAGAAATTTTTCCTAAGATCTCCAGGGGAGTTTTAACAAGAACATAATTTTACTTTTAAAGTTAAATCTTCCACACTGCAGCATGCTGGCATGTCAAAGAGTGATTATTAAGTCTCAGAGAGGTGCCAGGGTAGGAGATGAAAGAGCAAGTCAGGAAAAATACATAAACTATTCACCAAAGTTAATACGAAAATATTTTTAACAAAATTATAAAAAAAAAAAAAATGTGGAAAGTGCCCTGTCGGTCAATGTAAGAATTTTAAATATTATTAAAATTGATTTTCAAAGTAAGAAATCTCTTTAAATGAACAGTCACATGTCATTTCATCCAAGTTATTTGAAACTTATTGATCTTATCATTTGTGCAAGGACCAGACTCCGCCATCAGTTTGCTGAAAGGATAATGGAGCACTCCCAAACTGTTATGATAGGTTAGATGCAAACAGTGGTCCTCATTTAAACACATAGAACAGCACTACAAGTGGACAAACTCCAACCTCGGCAATTGTGTATTACGTGATAAATTAGCAAGTTGCTCTGCTCTGCCTCACATCAAATCCATAGCCTTGTTATTTTAATTTACAATCAGAGGTTGAGTATCAGAAGATGTACCTGAGGGACATTAAAGAGCCCCATGCAAGCCATCTTCTGCTATACTGTGAGAAGAGAAAGCCAACAATTACCAGCAATTTTATTTTACCACTGTAGGACAATACTAGAACAGTTAAAATTGTCTCCATGTAAGCAACTGGGGGAAATATACTTAAAATGACTTCGTATGGAAAATTACGTTGGGGCAGGGGGAGTTCAATGGCGAACATGTATCTTTCTGTATGGGCAGCTAAAAATCTCTTAGTATATTCAAGCCTATTCTATAAAATACTCTCCCTATTCATCCAACTCAAAAGCAAGCTACATTCTTAGGCTATAATAGGTCACAACTAAGTACACAGTACCTTGCTTCAGGAATAATTTTGCTTTGTCTGTCAACTGTCAACAAAGCACAAAGAGCTCATGCAACCCAGCCATGTACTGTGGATGTTAGAGCTCTAACAAAATACAAATAATAAGAATACAAGATTTGTGAGCTGCCCTGCTTTCACTTTATAGGAGAAACTGAAAGCATTTTCCTCTCCACATTCCATTAATCTCTATTGTATTACAAATCTTTTTATAAAAGTCTTTTTTTCCTATGTGAAGCTACAAGTGACTTGGGGATGTAATATTCCAACCGCGATGAATGTCCGACTTCCCAACATGAATGGTTATAAATAGATGTGCCAGTTAAGGCATATAGTCGTTTCAACAAGGAAAAGGAAGAAAGAATCAAATGGAATGAGATGGTAAAATGGCTACTCTGGTGCTTATATAAATATTTTAGTGACGAAGCCTCGAAGAAAAATTGTTCATTACTTCCACCACCGCTCCTGCCTTTTAAGTCTTCTCACTCTTGAAAAAACATCACCTTCGCTACACAGACATGCTAAAAAATAAACTTCAAAAGTAAACTCAAGGTTTAGTTTCATCGATATGTACCCAGGAGAAAAAAGACTGGAAGGAAATACTCTAAAATGCCATCGCTGGGTACCTCTAGGTGGTTTTTTCTGTTTCTGTATTTTCTAAATTTTCCACAACAAGTGGATATTGTTTTTATAATGAGAAAACTTATTAATGAGGGAAGAGACCGTTTTGACAAGAGCTTTCAATATAATTGAAGCACTGATACCTCGGAAAAATATCTTGAGCTAGATTATGTATTTGGTTGTGACCAAGATGAATTTTCAGCGAACATATTTAAGAAAAAAAAAAAGGCATATAAAAAGTTTTTTCTTTAAAACATTTTATACTAGGTCAGAAATTTCAAAAATAGGTCAATTTTAGCACATAAGCAGTTCTCAAGTAGAAAGTGACATGTATTAGAGTAATTTATTAAATTAAGCCACTCACTGAAATCCACACAGCCTTCTATGGAATATGATTTGAACACTTTTCTTTACGATGCTGGATCTCTGAAAGTAGGTAATAAATCGGTTTTAAAGAAAGGTGCTTTGTTCCCCATGCCCCTTTCCTTGCTTTTATTCAGTGTACACATGGATCAGCTCATGTCCAGGGTAGGAATCAAATTTTTAAAAAATTCGAGCAGGAGGACATGCTAGAACCTCACTGCGAGCAGAGTCTCTTTTCTTTGCTCAAGTCCAGCTAAAAGTAATTTTTATCGTTTGTTTGCAGGCTAGAATTTATTGGTATGGTTTAATGTGCTATGCCTTTGGGTACCGAACAACAAATGTTAAAACTGAACTATATATGCAATTGCCTCAAAGGGTATCTTAAAATCAGAATGGAGTTCAAACCATCACCAGGCAATGTTTGTTCATTTAAGTTTAATTATTTTCTCCTTGAGAATGGTACTAATGAAACTGAATATCTTTCATGGTTTCGAAGGGCTGTTTGAATAGTCTGTAAACAGAACTAAGGGTAGACAAGAGATCTAGCTGAGCCAGGGGGTTGCTAGGTGATACAGAATGTAAACTCACAAACTTGTTAAGGTTTGCTTTGCTTTCATGCCACTTTCACACACTCTCAAAAGTTTTGAGAATTGATTTTTCAGGTGGCCATTAAAAAAAGAAGAGATGCCCCTCCCTCTGAAATTCATTCCCCCCAGATGCTCTGCCAGATTCAGAAGAGAAGAAATCCATCTGACCTTTGGCTGTAACCTGGGAGACTTTGGTTTTACACAAACATAGGATCATGTATTTTATGAATGCCTATAATTAAAAAAACAAATCCACGAAGGTGAATTTTTGAATTTCGAAAAGACATTTCTAGTCTTTTCTTATTCAACTTGGAATAAAATTAAGATTTCCTTCCAGAAAAAAAAAAAAAATGTGATCACAGCTTAGAGGATCTGGGACACAAAAACCAAAACCCCATGGCAAATACCTTCACACAGATTATCTTGGTGACAAGCATTTCGGTTTAGCCACCCGCGACTCTCTCCTGGCCTACACCAACTCCGACTGCCTGTGAGGCTTCTCCCTTCCGCCCCCTCCCCCAAGCTCTTTTTTAAGTAGCTGATCAGAGATTGTCCAGTAAGAGCACTTTATTAGATCATCAGCCAGAGGGGTTCACAAGTACTGAGAGCAATGGGCTCAAATGCGGCACATCAGTTTAATAGACCAGGGGCTACTAGTAAACTGCACATACTGCTGAGAACTTTCCATGCACTGAACTCTTGAAAAAGCACCGTCTCTCCAGCTTAAATGCAGCTGCCTCTTTCAATGCCGCAAATGGGTAAATTTGACAAAAAAGCCACCATTAAGACTACATGAAAGGCTCAAGACAACATCCTTTCAATGCTTTGTACTTCAGTAATCAGATGTACTTACTCACCCCCTCCCCCAAACCCGATCAAGAACTATTTCTGAATGGTAGGAAATAATTCCACTTTGTACATCTTTTAGTTAATCAAGACTTTCTATTCAGCAATTTGACCTTTTGTTCAAAACAGGATTATCAGTTTTTTCGCCAGTTACCAAGGGCGACTCGCATGGTGAACATAATTGCAATAATTTGCAAAACACCATGGCAACCCACATTACAACTAGGTAAATACTGGGCTTTTGTGCTACATTGTTATTTTCAGAGATGCTGAAGTCAAAGAACGAATGACAAATGAACACAAAATTTATATTTGCTTTGTCTCAAAAGAGAAGAAAATTGATAACAAGAATTGGGGGGAAACCGACTACAGCTGTAATTTCTAACTTGATTAATTAGGATGGTAACAGTCCTTAACAGTATATTCAACAAACAGCCCTGACTTCGTCTCTCCACCCACCTCTCTCTATAGCACTACCACTGCCTCCCCCAACCCAGACAAATTTTTTCAGCTTGGAGAACAAACGTCCCCCATTTGCTCTTTTCTTCAACTTAATGGAATCCTTAATTGCAGAATATTGTTCTCCTGCTCTTCACGGCAGTGAAAACGAGAGAAAGGAGAGTGCCAGGGCAGACGGGGAGCTACAGTCATTTTCCCCCTGCCCCCTCTGGACACCCCAGGCCCAATGATGAGGCGGCATTTTTCTGGTCTCAGCAGCTGTGTCGTAGCAGACAATAAAGTAAAAACTATTTAGCTTTGCAGAAAAGCCACTTCTTTCCTCTTGGCAACACAAGGTAAGTCTACACGCCGAGATGAAGTTTCGTAATTTAAATGCCAGAGCATAAGATGAGAAAAGTAATGTTAATTTAAAAAAAATACCTGTAACCACTATGCTGTACACCTGAAACTAATACAATATTGAATGTCAACTGCAATTGAAAAATAAAAATAGAAAAGGGAAAAATACAGTTTTTCTGTAAAAAATTATTAGCTGTAGTTCTGGCCAAAAAGCTGTTGAAATGCATATGTTTGCTATTTGAGGAAGATGTTCAACAATATCACCAATCTGCTGAAAACCACTTTATACTCAGAGAGAGCCCAATTCACAGAACAGTCTAAAAATGTAAACTCAGTACTCAGAAATTAATACAAAAACCAAAATCGTATTTTTAGTAGAAAACCGCGGTCTCAAAAATAGTACTATGCTCTTTCCAATAATAACTGTGATATTAAAAAAGTTACGTCAGAATTGTTTTACTCAGGTATGAAAGGCAGGTTCTATTTTACAGTAAAGGAGCAGTTTTTTCTAAGAGGCACAAATTCTGTTCTGCTGCCTAGCTTTTGGAAATTCTCAAGATTGACTTTCCCATGTAAAATGTAATGTTTCAGGGGAGAAAAAAAAAAAAACACAGACAGAAAGGGCTTGCAGAAGTTATACTGCCGAGATCTGGAAGAATAAGAAGCTCCAGATGCACAGTCAACATAGCCCAGCCTGCTTCCGTCCGATTGCTTGATAACAACGCAGAGCGAAAGGAGTTTCTTCAGTGATCTGCATATTTCCGCTAACTTTTGAAAAATCAGATGAACCTGATACTATAATGGGTCCGTTCTTATTTTGTCAGGGCTCAAAACTCCCAGACAGATCTCGAAGAGTCAGCTTAGAGAAATCACAATACAACATTCTTCAGAACATGCCTCCGAAATTAGAGAGACTGTGATGTCTCCGGAGGAGTAGAAATCAAAATGTGACACATTAACTCCTTCTCAGTCAGTGTCAACCTCTTTACACTTGGAAAATATATTTTCTTTTCTGGCTTACTTCATTCCGAATTTACCATACCTGTATTAAGTATACTCTTATCAAAAGTCCAAATGTTGAAAAGGAGATGTGTGCTTTACTGCCAAATGATAACGGGCTGAATGAGCCTTCCGTACTTTTCGATCAAATAGACTTGAGAATAAATCATAAAGTGGGCATAGAACCCCCATGACACTCGGACTTTTTAAAGAAACTCTTATATATAAATGAAACATTTTGTAATCTATCTGAAATGACTTCACTTACAACATTTCACCAAGTATACTTGTTCCCTCCTGCCTCAACCTTTTGTGGCTTCTGTTCCACTGTTTTGTTATCTTTTCTCGCCCCCCCGCCTCCTTTTTTTTAAAGCCAACTGGATAGGATGTTTCTTGACTTCTATTTGTGAACTGCAACATCCGACCCTCTGTAACGTCAATAAATTATCCAAACCCCCGAATCAGGAATGGCAAATATCTAGCAGGCGGACTGCACTTCATTTCCAACTCCACGCCCATGGCCCCATATAGGATGAGAGCTGGCACTCGACATGAAACGCACTCGCTGTCCCTGCCCCAATCCCTCCTGCTCTAGGATTCCCAACTCTGGCTTCATGCTGGAATCACTGGGGGAATGTTCCAACACAGATTGCTGGGCACCACTGCGGAGTTTCTGAATCAATGGGTCTCAGGGTAGGGCCCGAGAATCTGCATCGCTAACAGGTTCTCGGGTGATACTGCCACTGGTCTGGGGACCACGTTTTGAGTACCACTGGTCTGATGTACAGAGTGGGCACTGAGATTTTAAAAAGCAAACCAAGTGATTCCGATGTGCGGCCACAGTTGAGATCCACCTCCATATTCTCCTCCTCCCGTCTTGTTCAGAGAAAACTACTGGTTGCTATCTTCTGAAGAACGAACTTTACCAACAGAATTGTTCTAAACCAACTCTCTCTCGACTCTTTCTCATTCGATATTTACTCTTTCTTTAGATATTGTTGGTGCGGTTCTCTTTTACTCTTTCCAAGTTCTCCATGCAGGGTTAGAAGCAGCAAATCTTCGAACCTGACTTAATTCTATTAAAACAACTGACCAGTTCCTAAATGGTTTACATCACGTATACGTATGCAGCTCAGTAACATTCTTCCTTTAAACGAACCAATAAGCAAAGAACGATAACAGCATAGTCCCTACAATAAGAAGTACGCTTCTCTTAGGAGCACAGACTTGTACGAGTGAGTGCTGGGGGAAACAGTGTCTATGAAAGCACACACAACTACATTTTGGACTTTGACAATATGAAATAATGTATTTGAACTCTTAAATTTTAAAGTCTGAAGAGACGTTAGAGCTCTAATCTAATCTTTCCTATTCTGAGAAAAATGAAGCCCAGGGAAAAGTATATTTCTTGTGTACTGTCACAGCAATTAGCCGTAGGGTCACCAGGGTCTCTGAACTTCTAGTTCGGTACTCTTTACACTCTACACCTACTCTGCTTAATGCACAAGCCAGTACCTGTGTGTGGTTGTTGAACACTTGGAACGTGGCTAGTGCAAATTGAGACGAGTTGTAACTGTGAAATACACAGCAATTTCAAAGATTCAGTCCAAAGAATATAAAATATCTTACTGATATTTTTAATATCTATTATAGATTGAAATACTTTGGATATAACGGGTTAAGTAAAATTTATTGTAATATTACGAATAACTATGTCTCCCTTTGTTTTTAAAAATACAAATGGAAATGTATCATATATGGCTCTAAATCTTGCTTTTTTCCCTTAACAGTAGAGAAAAATTATATCCTATCAGGATATAGAGATCTGCAATATTCTTTTTAATGGCTGCACAGAATTCTATTTCATGATTATAATAATTCAACGGATTCTCTTCTGATCGACAATTAGGTTGTTTTTCATCTCTTACTATTACTAGTAATGCTGCAGTGAATATCCTGGACAGTACCTTTGACAGCATCTGCAAGTTCTGTACATCTGGAAGGAGATACCCAAATTGGAATCGCTGAGCCATATAGCATGTTCATTTAAAAATTTGACAGCATCGCCAAATTGTGGTCCAAAGAAGGCATGCCAGTTTTCACACCCACCCACGGGGTATATGAGTACTCCCTTCCCCACACCTTTGCCGACACTACCCATTTTCTAACTTAAGGACCTTTGTCATTCTGATAGGTGAAAATTGGTATTGATTTGGACTTTGTAACTTAAGAGTGAGCTCGGACATCTTTACCTGTTTATAAGCCATTTGCATTTCTTCATAAATTGCCTGTCCTTGTTCTTTATCCATTTTTCTACTAGGTTATGGTCTTTTTCTCCTTGATTTGCAAGAACACTTTATATGTGAAGTAAATTAGCCCTTTTTGCTACATGGGTTGCAAATATTTTCCTCGGTGCACGATTTCTCTTTTAACTTTATGGTGTATGTGTGTGTGTATGTGTAATTTTACCCTGCAGAAATTTTTAGTTTTAGTTTTAAATTTGTCGTCAAATGTTTCATTATTTTAATAACTGGTAGGTCATCTTTGTGGAAATTTTCCTGTGAATTTTTTTAAAAATTCAGGAAACTTTAAACTTACAGATAAACCCAGAGAATAATCCAAAAATGTTGAACAGTCCTAGCCAAGAAATAGGACATACTTTTCCATTTATTCAACTCTTCTTTTAAGTCCTTCAGTAAAGTTTTCTTTACTGAAAAGTCCTTCATTTTAAAGTTTTCTTCATATATATACCCAGCACATCCATTAAGTTTATTTCTAGGAATTTAATCTTCTTACTTATTACTGCAAATTGTATTTAGTTCTTTCATTTTATTTTTTAACTGGTAGTCGTTGGTGTTGATCAAAGCTACTGATTTTTTAATATTAATTTTGCAACTAGTCACCTTATTTAAATTCTTTTTGTCTGTGACAGTTTTTTGGTTGACTTCATTCGGTTTTCCAGTTTTACGGGGATCTGTAAATAATAATTTCACTCTTCCCCTTCCAATTTTCAGTATTTCTTTTTCTTGTCTAATTACAATAGCTAATACTTCCAAAACTTGGTATTTATCAACATTTTCAATGGGCTGCCTCTAGCATCGGATTTCCCAAGAATCTAGGGCTGTGGACCTAAGAACTAAGCCACCAAAGGATCTCTGCAACTGACGAAATGTAATTACATTAAGGTTATTACAGACCTTCGGTTCAAAATGCCAAAAATCAACTCTAGGGCTAAAATTAATTTAAGGCTATTAAATGGTTGACTAAATACAATAAATGGTTCCTTTTATATTGGGAGAATTAGTCCTGCTGAAAGGGCCCTTCTCTAACATGGTCTTTCTGAATCGCTTGTCTTGGCTCTGCCTCTAAAACATACATGAGGCTGAAGAGATCTCGCCTCTGGGGGGCCTCGGTCTCTTCTTTCAAAAAGAAGGGTGTTGTAGCAGGCCAGATGGTTGTAAGGTCTGTTCTGGCACAAGAATCCTCTTCTAACTCTAGGACGTAATTTTTAAAAACGATCATGAGGTTCCCCATAAGCCTACATGAGTTATCCATAACCGAGGTCAGGAAAATATTTCAGTGATGTTCCTATCACTGAAAGCACTTCCTCTTAATGAAATCTCATTACCCTACCATCATTAAGTTAGGAGTTCACGTCAGTGCTGTTTTCATTCAACTGCTCCTGCCTGAGTAGTACACCTCGGTGAATGTCTAGAGTAGTAGTTTCCAAAGTGTGGTCCCGGACCAGAAGCATCAGCATCACCTGGGACCATGTTAGAGATGTAAATTCTCAGGCCCCAGCACAGATCTAGAATCAGACACTCTGGAGGTGGCACCTAGCAGTCCATATTTTAGCAAGTCCTCCACGGTGTGGCTATTATACGTGGGCATGTACAAATAAGGTTTAGTAAGTAAAAACTATGAAGCTAAATGGCACACTCTATCGAGTCGTAAAACATATAGAAGACAGGCTGAGGAAGAGTGCTAGAAGGCCAGAAAAAAGGCTGTTATGTTCAGCTGCTGATCCTGACATTTGCCCATTATGCTACCCCTCTCAGAGCCCCAAACAACTTATGCCCTCCTGACTACTTATATTACGCAGGATTTGAACAGATATTCCCACGGGCCTATAATTTCTAAATTGGAAGAAGTATAATGAAAGAGTCCCTGAAGAAAATACCATCTACCTTAGCAGGTGTTTTCATGTGTAAATGAAACGGGTTCAAAAAAAGGTCTTTAGACTCAGCTCCCCAGCTCTCCTGGACTTGCTCCGAATCTTCTAACTAACCTCCCGAATCTATTTTCATGCCTCGCCCATCTGCAGCAAGCCTGACATGCCTCCCGTGGATGCTGAGTTGATCTCGGGCATGCCTGTCCATTCACTAGTCCACTGCCCTACTTCTGATTCCACTCTGGGGCTTAGGAGATGCTGATGGGAAAAGATTCTCTTTGGTCCCTCATCCGATGTTTTATATAATAAAACTAAAAAAATTTGACTTTGCTGCATAAGTACAGTCACTGAGTTTTCCTCCAGGAAAGCAGAAAATGGGATTGGAGTAGGTCATTAATTCACTAAGAAGAGAGAAGTCTCTACCTAATCAACTCTCCTTCCCTGGGGACATGCTTAGAAGGCCTCATATATTAGAAGCCAGCAGAGAGATTGACATCTACACACTGGACTAAAAATTATCACTAAGGAAAGCAAGTCTCTTGTAACAGAATGGATTTTGTGAATTCTGCAGAGACGAGAGGTCTGCGACGCTACACTAACTGGCCGCAAACCTGACACAGCTACTGAACATAGAAGAGCCCCCTGTATCAAGGTGGTCAAACACCTGAGGCATTTTCTGTCCCAGTGGGAGAGTCTCCACTCTACTGCTACATCTGCAATACCACCGGGACACTGAAGATCACAGACGCCTCTGGGTCCAGGCACCTGGCGTGGGAATATAGCTATTCACATGTCTGGCAAACTCATGTCCCTAAGCAGAAAGGATTCGGCTTGGTCTAGGTCAGCTTCTGTTCCAGCTGCCTCTATTGGGAACATCATTACCAAAATAGCATTTGAAGTAACTTTTAAAGTGAAAATCTCCCAAGAGAATTGTATTTTTCACATATTTGTGTGAATTAAATCTAATAATCAAATAACTAAATGGAACACTTACTAAGAGCAAACAACAGGCTGCATCTGTATTTAAAACATAATTTCCACTGCATCTCTTCTCTTGGGGAATGGATATTTTTGCATGGGAGACCTGGAGTACAAGAGAGTGAGCATGACTTTAAGCGTCAGAGGTCGAAAGGTGCTAATACAAAAAATTAAGAATATTTTGAGGACGGAAGAAAGAGGAGAAGAGGTAGAAGAAAAGGAGACAGAAAAACCACCATGGGCCAGTCCCTCAGCCCCCAAGGGCTGCGATCCCATCATTCAGCTTTGAGCCCCTCCGGCCTAGCATAGTGTCTGACCCACTGCAGGAGCTAAAGACGTGTTCTTTTTAATTTTAAACTGATGGAATTACATTCTATGATATCAAGATTAATTTGGATGGCTGAACATCCAGGCTCCCCTCAGGCTAGGTTACCTGTGAGTGTCCAAAAGCCCTTCCCTTGCAGGAGGCAGAGAAAGAACCCTTATGGCAAAATGGAAGCACGTTAGAGCTCTCCCCTCACCTCACTGCTTCAGGAGCCATGTCCCTGGGGCAGGGCCCTTCGCTCCTTTGGGAGCCCTTAGTGTGCCCTCCTTGGATTACTGCCAAGTAGCCCATACCCTCCCCTCTTTCATGGAGTGATACGAGAAGCATCGTGTGGGACCCGTGTCTTAAAACTGTAAGGCTTTCCAAACGAGTATAATTCTCACGAATATACACTCAGGTGTTCTTTCCCGATAATAAACAGCACAGTACTGGTGCACTTTCTCCTTGAAGGGATCTTTAAAATACTTCATCAGAATGCTGTACAGCCATTGCCTAGTAATGGATTACTTAGGGATTATGATGTGATCCTTTGATTTAGAAAATAGAAAAGAATTTGTCTACGTCCCTTCATAGCAGACAACTCAACGATGATTGCGTTAATTAAGTACTGAAGAGACACCCAAAAGATATGTTTTGTTGATTGACGAAAAGATAAATATCAAGCGAAATTACATTTTTAGAAAGATTATTTTTAAAGTTAAAAAAAATGTCCATTACCACTTTCTTATGAAGAACCAGGCTTCTCTGCTGGAAACAAGAGTTTTCAGAGAATTCGAAAATATCACTGATTACTACTCTCTTGCCTCCCCTCAAGGCTTCTCAAAATATATGACTTTGGGAAGTAATGCCACATGTCACGTATTTTTTAATCCTCAGGTGATTTTTAGTTCCACTGTACAATGAGCAGTCTATGAACTATTTGAGAAGAATGTAAGCCCTGTCTAAAAGCTCCGAAACAATCTGGAACATCGTCTATACTGAGAAATGAAAATATGAGAACACGACCACCTTCAAAAAACAACCAAAGCAACTCTCCCTGTTTTCCAAGAAGAGAAACTCGGCATTACTTAACCTTTTGCCTAACGTGGACAACCTTAAAAACACTGCGCTTAAGAATTTAGCTGACTAAAAGTTAAGCTTGAACTGGAACTGCCACAGAGAATGGCCATTATGTTCATAATTCAACATTGTGTTATTCAATGCAACCTAAGGGGAAGCTTTTGTAGCACACAAAATATGAACTACACATTTCTGAAAGGTCATGGAAACACTAGGAGATAAGAATGAAGTGAATTAGTGAAAATGAATTCAGTGCAGATTTGTACATTAGAAGTCAAAGTTAATACAGCTTCATACAAGGTACCATCTCCCAGAAATGGCAAGTTGTAGCATTAAAATAACTTGCTAAATATTTCATATAACAGTTTGGATTTTTTTCCTCCACAAGGCATATTAAAGGTTCTCCTTCCTCTCTGTGTGTACAGTCTGCTGTTTGCCTTAAAAAAGTAATTTCGTGAAAATGCATTTTCCCTCTTATTAAGAACCCCAGTGACTCAACAGCATAAAAAAAAGTGGGATCTATGAGAGCTGAAAAAGGTTTAGCTTGATATTGAATTATATTTTCATTACCATTAAAATATATTTTTTTTCAAGGTCGCTATAAATGTTAATGTAAATTACTGCTTTAAAAAGAGTGTGCATGTATTTTTTTGGATAAAATAAAACCTCAAACTTTTTAAAGGTTTCATATATTAAAAAAATACAGAAAATCTTTTCAAGTACTAAACTAGCTTACATTCTTTCTGAAGAACAAACTCATTAAATTAAAACTTCAAGGCCAAGGAGACCGCGAAGGAAAGATCAAGTCCTTATAATGATGTTAGGGAGCCAGGAAGCACGGTGCAAATGAGACTAGAATTTTCCAAGTAACTTTATGTCAAAAGGATACACGTTTGAGGATTATTTCCAAGTAAAAACTTCATGAAATAAATAAAAACAAGGAGTCTAACACCATAATTCATAGAAAACTGTGCATATTTTTAAAAACTCACTAAATTGAAAAGGGGAAAAATGAGTCATTTTATTGCCTAACCTAAAATTTTCAAGAAAATACCGAATACATGATAAACAAGTAAAATCTAAAACTGTCAAAATATTAAATCACTTGTACAAATTCCAAGGAACAAAATCAAAACAGTTTTATTGAGATATTGATACTATATAAAACAAGTATTAAAAATGTACAATTAACTGTTCAAAAGATTTTTGTTTATTTTAGCTTCATATTCAGACAATTACCTTACAATCTATGTTAATATTTTAAATCAAATGGAAAAATTATTTTGTCATTAAAGTAGTACATTTGCATAAATCTAGTCTATTTTACTAGTCTGTTTTTAAATGAATGAAGAAATAAGAAGTATAAAGATAAAAATCTTAATATGCAGTTTGGTAAAGTTCAAGTCAGTCTTTGAACAACACGTTTATCTATCCAGTAAAGCTTGTGTTAATGCGATGTAAGAGTTTGGCAAATTCAACTTTAATGGAGCATAAAAGTGCTTTTGCTTGAAAGTGAGATCATTTTTAAAAATTCAAAGCATGATCACTTTTTCTTTTTTCGTAGGAACAATCTGATACAAGCAGCAAAGCTTAAATAAACTAGAAACATTTCAAATGATCCATAAAGGATTAATAAGCACTGCAGGAAGTCCTATAGGCTCAGCGTATACATTTTCCATCTTTTCCCCCCATGTTGGGCATGATATGAAATTCTAAACAGAAGTGAAGTTTCAAAGTCCCTGAATGTTAAAGGGCTGTCGCGTGGAGGTGAGAGTTCACAACTTAGCGCTCTCTAATTTGAAATGGATCAAACTGACGACGGTATTACAACAAGAATCATTCATATTTGGACATTCAATTAAGAAGGTCTTCTCGCTGAGGGTAATAGCCGGTGGTCAGAAGCAAAACTAAGGCAAAAGTAGTGGTAAGCTACAGGCCACTAATATAGCAAGAACGAAATGACAGCTATTATTTTGGCAGAGATAATCTATGCTGAAACACAAAACACACACGCACACAATTTCCTTCAATACAATTTTCTTGTCTTCCCACTGACTTCTGTGATTACCACAGAAAGCAGGGTTCTAAACACATTTCTCAATTGAATCCTCAATCAATAATTGTAAAAAATTCAGATGAAAGATACGGGAAAATGCATTATGGTATTAGTAACTGTTTGCAAAATAGACTGAACTTATCAATATGCACAGAACTTGGTAAGAAGAAACCTCACCTACCTAAAACACATTCTATTTTTGTTATCCCAAAGTTCGGTCACATTGCCTGTGTTCATCAAATCGGAATTCTTTTCATTCTTTGGTTGGGCAGTCTTCCTTCCTAATCCTTCTAACTACTAATTCTTCGAGAATAAATATATCTGTGGTTACCAAAGGGAAAGTGGGGGAGAGAAGGAGGTAGGTAGGGGTAGAGGGGTCAAATACATGGTGACAAAAAGAGATTCGACTTTGGGTGGTGAACACACAGTGCAACATATAGACGATGTATTACTGAATTGTACACCTGAAACCTATATAATTTTATTAACCAATGTCACCTCAGTAAATTTCGTAAGAAAATAAAAGTCAAAGGTAAATAAACCTCATAAAAAATTCCTTGCTTTAAATTAAAATGTAAACAGCCCCTCCAAAAGTACAAAAGCCTATTTTCTATGAAAGAGAAAATGCCAAATTTTCCTTATCTATACACATAATTACCACTTGGCACAGGGTCCTAAAGTGAAGTCAGTAAGACCAGAGCTTTTTAGTAAGAGCCCAGGTTTATTACTTGAGTAAACACTCAGGGCGGGGCAAAAATATTTCCTCGTTTTTCTACAAACTTTAGAACACGCATATCTTTCAACCTCTGGTGTCTTACTAGTTCCTTGACAGAAGCATCAATTATTCACGCTATTACAATGAGATTTACTTTCTTAAAATGAAATTCAAATGCTAAATAAGAAGAGTGACATTTAACAATACCAATGAATTTTGGGATCAACAAGGAAAAAAGCTTTAAAAACAGATAAACAAATATTGTCTTAAGTAAACAGCGGGTGTACAATTGTCAACCTTTCCCGTACCAGACATCTCTGAGAATACAGAGGGCTCTTACTAAGGCTTTGACTACTTTATTGCTAGTTCACGCTACCATTTGCAGATGAGTAAAAGAAATGAAGCAATTAAGACTTCCATAGTGATAAATACAATCATTACTGAACACCTATCTTGTTCTTTGAATTTCCTAGCAACTTGAAAAAGCAGGATGCGGACTGTCACTCTTATGTGGAGGAGGCTTCCTGAAAAGAGGATATGGGTTTCGCAAGACAAACAAACAAACAAAAACTCATAGACACAGACAACAGTATGGTGGTTTCCAGAAGGAAGCGGGGGAGGGGGGGAGAAAAGAGAAAGGGAGTCAAATAGAGGGTGACGAAAGGAGATTGGACTTTGGGTGGTAAACACACAATGCAATATACAGATGCTGTATTACAGAGCTGTACACTTCAAACCTATATAATTTCATTAACCAATGTCACCTCAAAAATTTAATAAAATTGGAAAAAAAAAAAAGAGGACATGGATTTTGAATTGGAGGCCCAAATTTAAATCTCAGCTCTACTATGTACTATCTATCCTTCTAACATTGGCTGAGTTTCTTACTGTAAGATTCAGCTTCTTTATTTGTAAAAATGGAAAAAATGTCTCTCACCTCACAGGGCTGATATAAGAATTAAATGATATCACGTAGGTAAAAAATGCTTAGCAAAGTGTTTGACAGATAGTTCAAACACTTTCTTCTCCTGCTCCCCAGAAGACCACAGCCTTATAGGGAACAAAATTATTTGCCAAATAAAAGGATATAACTACAAGAGACTGCATTAAAGAAATTGTGGGAGAATGGTTATACATTCAACGTTCTTTAGGAATTGGGGGGAAGGGAGCGGGGAAAGGACCTTCCACAGCTGCAATGTCAATGAAAGGCTTCTTAGAACTGAAATGAGCCTTGGGTCTTGAAGGCTGAGGAGAATTGAAGCAGATTGAGATGATAAGTGGGTGAGGACAACCCCAGCAGTTGTGAAAAAACAAGCAGATCTGAGATCTGTCTGGAGGAACAATGATTTGGACAGTGTCACCAGATAGAGAGTTTGTGAAGAGGGAAGGCTGGATTATACAGCATGTCGAATGACAGAATAAAGAGTTTGGCTATATTTCTACATAGATTTAATGAAGCCACTACAGCACCCATGAGCGGGTATAAATTGTGTCCATTATATTCTAGAGTGAACTATAAAAGAGGATAGGATACTATCTTCACAGCTAAGGTCCAAAAGCTATCCAAATCCATTTGGCTTATATCCAATATAATCTAACCCACGAAGGGCAATCATGATTTAAAAAGTTTCGGAAAAAAAAAAAAATGAAAACGGAAGTTGAAAATTTTGAAGAAATCGGATTGAGTCATCAATTACAGAGTTTAAAGAAATAAAAGGGAGATGTGATATTTACAAATACTAAAAAGAAGAAAAGCATAAAGGGACGCGGCTGTATCCATTTAATGTTTAACGTGAGTGTGCAGCAGGCAGTAAAGCCTAGAACGGAGAAGAACATTTAGATTAGCCATGAGCAGAAACTTCTGAATGTGGAGCTTGTGAGGAACAGAAGACAGCCCAGCAAGAGACTGCAGCAGTACCATTAATGCAAAATATTCAAAAGATTTTCAAAAGCACAGTGGCAGAAAGATAGATTTCTCAAGATGTAGTGTTTTCGCCTGGGTGACCTGCAGAAGACATGTTCTACAATTTATGACTTTTGGATTAAAGCTGGGAGGGGGGTGTCCTTCCAGACATGGAGAGCCCTTAATGATAGCACAGCTACAAAACTGCACAGTGATCAAGAGTTACTGAACTAAGAAAAACCCCGGCAAGTACTCCCTCAATTATTTCGGCCCCTGGGCATTTCGATGGGAAACTATTCATTGATATTATTCTTTTTCCAACATTCATTTTATAGAATATCAAGACAGAGTCAAATGTTGACTTACTATGGTAAATAGAGGGGAAAAAAGCCTGCTTTGAGCTTTGATTTCCTTTCCTTTATTACCACCTTGGTTTTGTGTTTTAGAATGTCGATTATGTTTGAAAAGAGGGTGGAGGATGGGGGGCAGGCTCATCCCTTCGATGAAGACAAAAGATAGCAGCTATTTTCATTCTGCTGTGTGAGTGTTACCCCCCCCCCACTTAATTCTCTCACCATCACATTAAACTGTGAATTGCAACGCTGTCCTTAAAAATGTATTATATTTTACTTGTTATCAAAAGAATTAGTGGCCAATTATAGGGAAAGGATAAAAATAGGGCAAAATGTTTTTAGACCAGCTAAAAATTTGAGTTTAAAATGACTAGAAAGGCAAACTGTTAGGTATTCATAAGGAAAATGTGAATGTTTTCCCAAAGGCATTATTAACAATTAATAATCATTACACTGGTGCCTTGTTTACCTGACCTTGTGTAAATTCAACAGCCTGGTAATTAGACCCATATTTTGCACATTTGTATATTTCCATGCATAGATTTGACTCATTCATTCATCCATTAAAATTTGCTTGACAGACGTAGATGAATAATCAAGCTACAATTTGTATTTACTGGATTATAGAAAATTGCCCAAACTGTTAAGTTCAAGGAAAGCGCATTCTTGTCTCTCTCTTGTGACTGATGTAAAAGTAATTACACATCAGAGGATTGCCCCAAAGCTCTCTGAAGAAGTGGCACTGCTTTTGCAATGTGGGGTCTTTAACTGTATCTTTTTTTTCCTGAACAGATTGTTTAAAGATTAACTCTAACAGAGTGAAGAAAATACCCCTGTGCGAGTAAGTTTTACCATTTAATTCATTATACTGTAATTTCACATAAAAAAGCAATGTCCTAATCTATCTTATGCATCCCAAATAAACAATAATGCAGCTTTATTCCACAAAGATGGTATAGGCAATGGAAGTTTTGAAGAGGAGAAATAAGGCAACTTTTCCAGAATAGATTTATGACAAACATTTCTCTCCCACTTCCGCTAGATAGCAAACATCAACATCAAAACCTGAGCAAACCTCT
Organism: Pteropus medius; assembly: GCF_902729225.1. Taxonomy (NCBI): domain Eukaryota; kingdom Metazoa; phylum Chordata; class Mammalia; order Chiroptera; family Pteropodidae; genus Pteropus; species Pteropus medius. The sequence continues at coordinate 998,721 of NW_024344432.1, forward strand.
CCCTACTAGCAATCAACGAGAAACAAAGGCACTGTAAGATTTCATTATTAATGTATTTTCATGCAAAGAAGCAAAGCACATTTGAGTGCTAACTGCTTCCTGAATCGAGATGTTCTGTTCTAGCCAAACATGCTGTCATGTGGAACCGTATTTTACACTACGATATTTATTTTGCTTTTGCAGTCACTAACCGAACCATCGCTAATACACGTTTTCTGGTCCAAGGTACAGTACTTCTTTTACACAGCTGAAGATACAACAATTTTGCTGTCTTAAATCCATCTCTTCAAACTGCTTATTTTGATTGTCTACTTTAAAAGAAAAGGAGTGATTCCTGACTTAAAAAAAAAAATCAATATGTATGTATAACCAGCATCGTCAGATTTTTTTAAAACCTTAGGTAATAAATCAAATTTTATAAAGATATACATAAAGATGCAACGATATATTTTATATAATCTTTACTATGAACATTTAGCTCCACACCTGAAAAAGACATAAGGATTGTTTAGAACCTGTTTTCCCAAATATTATGTTAACATTTACGCAGCTCAAAATTTGGCTTGAAGCAGATTCTCTGGATAGGCAACAACAATTAGACATCTTAAGTACTGTACTTATAAATTCGACAAACGAAAAGGGTCCCCAAACTTTCAAAACATGCTTCTGATTCTCTTTTTTTAACATTACCAAAACCTAGTTCGTTTCTTCCTGACAGTCCATTTTTAATTCCTATAAAACAAACATTAACCATCCTGATGGATGTCAGACATTAACTTCTGTGATGATGGCCAGTAGTCACCTAAAAGACCACCAAAGAACCAGGTAAACCATTAGTTTAGAAAATGAGTTGTTCTAACAATTCACGTTTATAAACACAGAAATGGGAATTCAAAAGCTTGTAGCGTGTGAGACTTCACATAAAACAGTGTCTGTTGAGTCCATGGCATTGTAATAGGCATTTCAGGGGTCTCGAGTCAAGAAGACATGGTCCTGGCAGTTTAATATGATAAAACAACTTTGATTTTAAAGTCAAACAGAAAAGCTATTGGCCTGACTCTTGGCCTCAACAGAAACAACATGGGAGGGGAAGAGGCATGTGGGGTTTATAGGATTTTGAAGCGGGAGGGGAGCTTGCTGCCCCAGGATTTTGATGCTGCTCAGACAAAAGCTACCACCCAGTGTGCCTTGGGTGCTTCCCTTTTCTTAATGGTTTATTATCTGTTTGGTTGTCTTTTGCAAGGTTCCAAGTACTGCAAATTGCATTTCGCTCTACCTGTTAAAGAAAAAGGGAGGAAAGTAGCAAAAGTACAGCTGTTCTATCAACTGCTAGTGATGGTCTGATAAAAATGGTCATCTCAACTGCTGTCTATTCCCTTGCTCTAGCTTATTCCTGCAGAGCTCCTTGTACTACCAACTTCAGAACAGAAATGACATACTGTACTTCTATTGTCCAAAAAATACTTAGTTCTGTATCACAAACTCACACTATCTTTCAAAAACAGAAAATAGCCATTTTGAAGATAGAGCCTTCCTGAAATCAAGGCCATACCATTCTACAATGAGCCCTTCACTGCTGAACTATCTTCTTCTGCCAGTCCATTCATTGCACCATAACCACCAGTTAAGTAGGGAACAGAGAGGAGGTTCTAACTGTTAGGTGGAAAAGGTTGGATATGATGAGCTTTTCTGAGCTCCCATCCAGAAGTCTGGATTTCACATTCTATTATCAGTCACTTTCCCACGTATACTGATTTCCCCTAACACGACACCAGCACCACTGAGCATGACGACCAAGAAACAGAACAACTCTCCAACAGGAGGCAAAAGCCAACTAGGCCATTACTCCTCTGCAAGGCTGAGTTTGTGTACATTATGGCTTGGGAAAGAGCACACAAAACCAGACAAATACACACACGTGTACACACGGTGCTCACTGAGTGCTTCTCAAAACTGTATGTCTGGGTATTTAGTTATGGTGTTAACAGAAAAAAAGGTATGACTACCCAGTGTTAGGAGAACCTATGCCAACAGGAGTTTGAAAACCAGTTCTGCTACTTAAAAGTCTGTTTCCTGGTCACCGTAAGGGGACAGAGTGCTATCAGATAATAGGAAAGATCAACACCACACTTTAGGTTCAAGAAGCAGAGACACTTTTTAAGTTGAAAATATGTACTCTTTATGTGTGTGTGCCTGTACGTGTGTGTATGTAATGCAAGAGTAAGTTTAACTTCTTGAGATGCTTAAGGTGCGTGAAATTTAAAAGAGAGATGAAAGATGACATTTCAGAAAATACTGTCCACTGGTGTGGAATCATTAATAAAAAAATAAGGATCAGCCATTCCATTAAACATAAATGTTGCACTCACAGCCTTTCTGAAGTTCCAAAAGTCATCCCCTTGCTCAAATAAACAAATACAATGTCAGCCATATCTCCATCATTATGCTCTGCTCAGGAGACATGAAACTAAACACAGCACTACACAGTGCAGCTCGTGCTTACAAGGAGCTCACAGTCTGGGGGAGAGAGCCACTTAGCCTGGTGACAGGTGCTGTCCCAGGTATGTACAAAAGATTGAGGAGCACACAGGACAGAGGAAGACATTCTGCCTGGAGAGAGTTGAGTGAACAAAGGTTTTCAGAGACTGTGCCACTGAAGGCGTAAGGAGAATTTCACGAAGTGGGGCAGTGTGAGTGGTGGGTGTGCTTCTAGGCAGAGGAGATGGCAGGAGTGAAGGCAGGGAGGTAGAAAAGCACATGGGATCTTTGAGGAATGCCAAACTCTGGTATTGCAAGTATGTGACCTGTGGTGGACAGTGAGGATGGAGAAAGCTGAAAGGTTAGTGAAAAGAATAATGCCAAGGATGTGGAAAAAAGGAAACCCTCGTGCACTATTGGGGGGACTGTAAATTGGTGCAGACACCATGGAAAACAGTATGGAGGTTCCTCGAAAAATTAAAAATAGAACTACCACATGACCCAGAAATTCTACTTCTGCGCATTTATCCAAAGAAATCCAAAACACTAATTCAAAAAGATATATGGACCCATATGTTCATTGCTATATATTATTTACAATAGTCAAAATATGGAAGCAACTTAAGCGTCCACCAATAGACAAGTAGATAAAGATGTACATATATACAATGGAATATTACTCACCCACCAAAAAATAATGAATATTGCCATTTGCAACAACATGGATGGACCTAGAGGTTATTACGCTAAGTGAAATTAAGCCAGACAAAGATAAATACCATATGATTTCACTTATATGTGGAATCTAAGAAACAAAATAAATGAACGAACAAACAAATAATAGATACAGAGAAAAAACTGATGGTCGCTAGATAGGAGTGTGTTTCAGGTGATGGGTGGAAAAAAACGAAGAGATTAAGAAGTACAAATTGGCAGTTACAAAACAGTCATGAAGATGCAAAGTATGGCATTGGAAATATAGTCAACGATATTGTAATAACTATGTATGGTATCAGATGGGTACTGGACTTATCAGGGTGATCCGTCTATAAGGTATATAAACGTCCAATCACTATGTTGTACACCTGAAGCTAATATAATATTGTACATCAACTGTAATTGAAAAATATATTTTTAAAAATTTTAAAGAAAGGATAATGCAAAGCTAAGGAATTTGAACTTCAATCTGTAAGAAATAAGAATCCACTGAGGGTTTCTAAGCTGGAAAGTGGCATTATTAACCTTATTTTCAAAAGGTAATCCTGGAAATGAACTGATAAGGAAATAGATCAAGATGGGAAGACCAATTCGAAAGCTAAGGACAAGATAACCGAGAACTGAATTAAAACAGTGGAAATTAAATCAGAAGGCAATGTGCGAGCAGGAGGGATATCTAACACTATGATATCCAATTTAGGCAGCTTGCAGGCTTCTATTATCCTGAGTTGGGACATACTGGAGGGTATCACTCTGTGTACTCCACAAGATTCCTGTGAGGAACAAATTAGAAAAGGATGTGAAAACGCTTTGAAAGCTGCAATGCACTATGTAATGTAAAATGTGTATTGACAAAATGGAATCCTCCCCTTTTAAAATCACTTGTCTCTTTCTTTAAGCCACATCAAATACTTTTGGTAGGTGAGACCAGGAGAAAAACAGTGTTTCGGGACGAGGGTCCTGACAGCCCTACAGACAGTAACAAGTTCACAAGATGTTCAAAGTTCCCACAGAAACCCTGAAGAAGCCAAAAATATTTCGAAAGATGGACAGCCTTCTAATTTCATTCAAGTTGCTGCATATTGGGGAAGGTGCAGAATCCCACTTCTGTTATCCGGTTCCTACAAGGAGCACTGGGAAATAGAGCCTAGAGACTGTCCTGTATATTTTACTGCAATTTTAATTTTTAAGTAACATTGCATATTTTTAAGGTGTACGACATAAGAATTTGATGTGATTACTAGTCAAGCTAACATGTTCTCAGTTACCCGTTTTTGTGTGTGATGAGAGCATCTGAAATCTACTCTCTTCAGCACATTATCATCTTCAATACAGTATTATTAACTGTAGTCATCATGCCATCTGCGGTCCCCAACCTTTTTGGCACCAGGGACCTATGAGAATCTAAGGCCTGATGATCTGAGGTGGAGCGGTGATGCCAGCACTGGGGAGTGGCTGAAAATACAGATGAAGCTTTGCTGGCTCACCAGCCGCTCACCTCCTGCTGTGCAGCCCTGTTCCTAACAGGCCATGGACCAGTAACGGTCCACGGCCCCGGGGGTTGGGGACCCCTGCCGTACCTGACATCTCTAGACTTATTCCTTCTACTTAACTGCAACTTTGTGCCCTGTGAGCATCTCCCCTGCCGCACTTGGACTTTCGGGCCTTGCTCATGTGATGTAGCCCTGGGCAGGAGGCACCTCCTACAGATCGGAAGCTGAAGCTGCTCACAAAGAGACTATGGTGAGTTACAGGACTTCAGATCTCAGAGCCACTTTAATAAATAAAGTGCTCTAAAGAACATAATTCCTCAGCACAAGCAGGATCAGATGATGTCATGAAATTTTTATATGAGACACACAGAGAAGATGACATTTCTATTCACAAATACTACTCAGCCTAGGTTTATACAATCATATCCACAACCAAAAGAGACAAGGTTGAGCGACGTTAATTATCTGGCATGTATTAAGTGTCAGCAATACACCTGAAGACTTAACAAGGATGGTAAAGCCCATGAAAAATGTGGAAATATTAATACCTTTTATTTCCGTATCTTCCTACATAAGCTATATGAATGTACAGAAATCACAGATAATATATAAAACAACCATATATTTAACATACAGAAATCACACTATAAAATATTCAGTCATTTTTACATATTACATGCGAATTCATCAACAGGCGATTTTTGAGGAGTTTAGTAATCCCATGGGGAACTTTTAAAAACACTAATACTCTGGCTCCACCCTCAGAAATCCTAATCTAACATTCCAGGATGGGCTGACCCATCAGACTTTTAAAAACCCTGATACAGAGACAAACATATGATAAAAAAGAAATGCTGTGGTGAAGAAAACTTCTAAACGCAGTATTCTCAGTATGTTCCATCTATCTTGAAATGTTCCTTTGGTTTACAATGTAAAATTTTAGAATCATAAAATGGCCGGGGCAACATCAAGATTTCTAGGATGTAAATACTTCTCAAATAGGACTGGAGTCTACACTGGTCATTTACTAGTAAGGACCATATTACAATTCCCTGTTTTATTTTTATTTTCTCTTTTGACCACCTTCATTGTTATGATAAAAACAACACATACCTATTGTGAAATAGTCAAAGAGAGGAAAGCAATATGAAAAAAATAAAAAATCTAAACTTTTCAGCAGTCAGATATGATTTTTGACATACAGTAAACATCCTTCTAGATATCTAAGCACACACGTACACATAAATATTACATAAGTGACACTATACTATAAGCTGGGTTCCCCGCCCCCCAAACTCATCACTATCCTGTGGCCAAATATTAGGTCCAAAAAATATAGATTTATAACATAAATTTTGAGGGCTGCATATTAACTATGAATTTACGCATGTTAGTTTTAATGTTTTATGGCTACCAAATACTCCTGGGAACCAAGTGATTCACTTGTAACGCTCTGAACTATAGCAATATGAGAATAAAAATTGTATTTCTATATACCAGTGAATACAATTAGAGACCAAATTGTAAGAAAAAATAACTTTCCTCAAATGAATTACTTAGATATAAATCTAATAAAACAGGTGCAAGATATGTATGCGGAAAACAATAAAATGCTAATCCAAGAGGAAAAATATCTAAATAAATGGAGAGACAGATCATGTTCATGGATTGGAAGACTCAATATAAGATGTCAATTTTCCCCTAAGAGATTCTATAGATTTAACACAATTTCAATAAAAATCCCAGCAGGACTTTTTTGTTGTTGTTGTTGATAAAGACAAGCTGACTCAAATTTATATGGAAAGGCAAAAAAACTGGAATAGCTAAAACATTTAAAAGAAAAATAAAATGGAGGAACGCACTACATAAGACTTACATATAAAACCACAGTAATTAAGACTGTGGTGTTGGCAAAGGGATAAACACAGAGATCAATGGAAGAGAACAGAGGGTCCAGAAATAGACTCGCTTAAGTATGCTCAAATGGTTTTTGACAAGGATGCAAAAGCAATTCAATGGAGGAACAATGGTCTTTTCAGCATGTGGTGTTGGAACGACTGAACTTAGGTGGACCCTCCTTCCCCAAAAAAGAACCTTGTCCTAAGCCTCACACCTTATACAAAAATTAACTCTAAATCAATTACAGGTCTAGATGTAAAATTTGAGTTTTTAGATATGAGACCAAAAGCAAAGTCTATAAGAGAAAAATCTAATATACTGGACCTCATCAAAATTAAAGTTTTATCTAATGAAAGACAAGCTACAGACTGGGAGAAAATATCAGCAAATCATATATCCAACAAAGGACCTACATCTAGAATATATAAAGAACTCAAAACCCAACAATAAGAAAACAAACAATGCAAAGGAAAAATGAGGGAAAACTTGGACATTTCACCAAAAAGGATATAAGGATGGCAAATAAATACATGAAAAGATTTCGACATCACTATAAACATATGAAAAGATGTTCAACATTACTAGCCATCAAGAGAAATGTAAATTAAAATCATGATGAGATACCACCCACACCTATTAGAATAGCTAATGGTAATAATAATAATAATAATAATAATAATAATAATAATAAAGACCAACAGTACCAATTGCTGGGGAAGATGCCCAGAAATCAGAACTCTCATATGCTGCTGGTAGGAATGAAAAATTGTGCCGCTACTCTGAAAAACAGTATGGCAGTGTCTTAAAAGCATAAATGTACACTTATCATATGAGTCAGCAATTCTACTGCTGGGTATTCATCCTAAAAGAATGAAAACTTATGCGCACGCAGAAACCTATCACAAATGTTTATAGCATCTGAATTCATAATTACTCCAAATTGGAAATAACCTAAACACCTTTCAACGGGTGAATGGATCAAATGGATACATGCATACATTGGAATAATACTCAGCAGTAAAAGGAATGAACTAAGTGAAAGAAGACAGTCTCAAAGGCTACATACTACATAATTCCATTTCTATGACATTCTTGAAAAGACAGAACTATAGTGACGAGAACAGATCTGTAGTTGCCATAGTTAGGGGTGGGGAAGGTGTGAATATAAAGGGATAGCAAGAGGGAGTTTTGGGGGGGACGATGGAATTATTTTGTATACTGATTGTGGTGGTGATAACATGAATCTATACATGTGCTAGAATTAGAAAATAAACTCGGCTCTAGATGTGGGTAGGTCAAAATGGAAGCGCCTTTGAAAACAGGAAAGTTAAGTTATACTTTTAGGTGGCTCAACATCCAGGTCATTTCTAGAAAGCTGGAGTAGTGAATATAATTAATTGAGAGTTGGAACCACTCCTCATGCTGTTTGGGTTCTTTCTGTGTTCATGAGCCATTGGGGAAAAAAAAGCAATGAGGTGAAGATGCAACTCAGTTTTCTTTCTCAAATCTTCAAGGCTAAAATTTCTCTTGCCACTAACATTCGTTGCTGGTGGTTTGGAGCCTGGAGGCCGGCTACACTAGGCTCCTGAGAGCTGGGCTGGCCAATCATCTAGATTCCCATCGGAAGAGATTCCCAAACATCCAAAGAGCCCTGAGCACCTGAGCAGCCCGAATGAGGCCAAGGACCTTTGAGGAAACAAGCCGGACGATGTACTTCACAAAATCACCCTCCCTAAGAGTTAAAATATGCTGGAGTATAGTTAAAAACAAACAAACAAAACGTTCAAGGAAGTACCAAGAGTCAGAGGAGTTTCGAACCAGGACAGAAAGTTATACATTGCTTTTCAAAACCAAGCTGAGACCAATACAAGTATTGGCAGGAGCGCATGGTAAAGCCATTCCTGATTCATGCCAAGCACAAAACAAACAGGCATCATTTGGAAAATACTGCAGCTCTAATTTTTATAAGTAATGTTATTTGTTGGAATCCAGGCTTTTGAGAAATTTTCTATGGTACCTCAGAAAGGCAGCTGAATTAACTCCCTCTGGAAGAGAAATATGGTTATTCCATTTCATACACAACCAAGCTAGACAGGGTGATCTGCAAATTCATATCCGGAACTATCTGCAAAGGGCCAAATGCCACACGTGAACCATAACATACACTTTTTAGGCAAAACAAATATGAGAGATGGACGGTCTGAGGGGCTCTCCTCTTCTCATTTACATGTGCAGCAGAGAGCGGATAGTTCCATTTTGCTCCTTGCAGCCAAGGTCAACGGTGTGAAAATCTCACTTCTGAAAGGTTAAATGAAATCTGTTCTGGTTCACTTTCTTACTCTCCTACACGACAGAAGCTCTAGATGATGGAGTCAGACATGCAGTTGAGTTTTTCCTAAATACACAAGGTTACAGAAATCAAAGTGAAGAAAGGAATTCTGTCTGGGCACAAGCAGTTTTCTGTTGTTACCCATTTGTTTTTGGATATTTGACAATTCCTATGGCATTTCCTCCGCATTTCAAAGAACCTCCACGTTTCCGTTCAGAGGCGGCGAACTGTATCGGAACTTGCTGAAACCCTGGCCTTCTCTTCAACGGCTGGACTAGCGCGTTGCTGGGTGGCTATCATCAGCTTTCGGGACTCGTGTCCCAGCCAGCCTCGTGGCCTGTCCGAGCTTGTCATGCTAACCCGAGACCTTGCGGCATGCTACAGAAAGAGCGAGCATAGTGCAAATGGCAAGCAACTTGTTATTCATAAACGGCTATCTTACCATATGATGCACAGAATTCTCAACTAGGGTCCTCAAGTACGGTCACAGTCTCAATGTTGCTTCCTGTGACCTGGGAGAGTTGCTTGATAGCACCAACCAACCTCTCAGAATATCATGAACTCATTCGATAACTTTTTCCCGAACATCTATAGGTTAGGCACAATACTGGCTGCTGGCCTTAAAGGAGTTATAGCCTGGAGTCCTTTCCTGGCTTTTAGCCACCACCCTAAGCCACCCTTGTTGGTGTCCTTTCCTAAGGCTGACTGTGAGAACCTATGCGGAAACACTGAAAAGCAAACTCCCATACTGGTGGACTGCAGGAAGGGCCACAGAGCAGCGCGGCACGCTGTGACATCCTTCTGAGGGGATGGGACAGGAAGAGCAGCCAGATGACGGACGCTTTCAGATGGACGCTTCAGAAAGACAGAAGCAGCAAGGCCCCAGCCCAGGTCGGAATCTCTGGGGGTTCCGAGCACACAAAAGAACAGAGCCGAGCAATGTTCATCTACCATTATGCCGTATTGGGATAACGAGTATTGAGTGTTCTCTGTGTGCTTTCTAAGCCCCTGAAATGCATCATCCCATATAATTCTCCTTCCCACCTTATGTGGCAGGTGCCATTACTAACATCATTTTATAAGCTACGAGACTGTGGCTTGGAGAAGTTTGGCAACTAGTCCGAGTTACAGAGCTGGTAAGCAACTAGACAGGAGCTCTGACCTTGGTGTTTTGTGTCCAAACCTCACAGTCCACCGTGAGGCTAGCAGTGGCTGGTATGAAAATTGATATAACTGAATGTCGAGCTTTCGGAACGTAAGGAAAAACAGGCAAGGGCCGTGGCTATAACTGCCTCCACCTCTGACCAAGAGATCAAGAGGGTGACTATGCGTGTGCGGGGAATGACATGGCCCAAGCTCAGATCTTGCGCGTGGCTCTGGGGTCAGTCTTCTACAGTCGACACTGTACTCTGTGGTCAAGGCACCATAGAATTTGGTGTGGGTCCCCTGTTAGCTCCTCGCAATCGTGCTCTCGTTCTCAGCCTCCCCAAACACGGTCCATGCCCTAAGGTTTAAGATTAAATGAGATCAAAGATAAAGAGGTGTTGTGATAAATACAGAGAACACAAGTGAATGTTGCTTATTCCAAAAAGGATAAGACTCAGGTAGCATGTAGGGCTGTATCTGATCTGATTTGCTTATTAGAACTCCTTTACAACAGCTAACATTTAAACCACGAGAAGCTGCTTGGGTAGAATATGTGGCTGTCACATGTTAAGGCACTGGACTTGACCTGTTATCCACTTACGTTTGTTCGATAATAAATTTACTCACAATGAGACTCTTCTCCTGCCATCACCAGATCCCTTGTTTCTTAGTTTTCCTGTGAGAACACACCATGGCATAGCACCGAATCTTACACCTGACTCAAATCAGCTAACTTCATATTCATACCTAGTAAAAATCAGCCATTCAGTAATAAAAACATACCAACCCTCCGTCCATGGGCCCTGGTTTTAGAATACTACGTTTAAAACATGCAATCGGTGTCCGTGCTGTTCATTTATGCTTAGCTTAAATGTTGTGAAGAAAAAAGAAATGCTGTGAAGCAATAAGAAATACTAATTCTCAAGATGTTCTTTTGTTTTGTTTTGTTTTAATAAGATTTAGGATGAGTTCTACAGATTCCTAAAGAAATGATCCTTCTTCAAGCACCGCTGGGCAGCGTGGATCGCGCTGCCTGTGTTGCTGAATGGGTGGGATGGATATCTATTGCTTCTTTGCATGCCTTTTGTACCACTTATAATTATGCTGTTAAGAGTCTTTTCAAAAAAGAAACCCAATTTATTCTTTTTAAATGTTCTAAATATAAATGCAGAGGCAAGGAAATAAACAATAATTCCGATAGTGCTTCCAGTTTAAACTATTTTGAACTAATGTACCTGGGAGACTACTGCATATGGCAAACTACCAACTAAAAACTATCAGCCCACATCGCCACAGGTAAGAAATGAGAAATTTTGAGGGTTATTGAACACCAAATAGTTGCAGTAGACAGGAGACAGTTACTGAACATCACTGTCTGGCTGTAAAACCCATGCAACGGGTTTTGTACTCAAACACCGAGATCCACCTGCACAGCAATAGCTCGGGCGTGCTGCTATACTGAGAGGGTGAAAGAGTGAGGGTGGGTGGGGGGCAATGGGGAAGGAGACTGCTTCGCCTCTAATTTACTAGATTTAATTACTGAGTTCTGTGCATTCCTAAAGAAGTGATCCTTTATCAGGCACCGTTGGGCACCATGCATTTGCTGCCCGTGATGCTGAAGGGGTGTCTATTTTGGTGGAGCAAATATTTTCAGCAATCTTTCGCCCTGCCTTCCTTGCATTTTTAGTAAAAGGTAGCTCCAATTCAGTCTTTGGCTTAATGACATTATGCTTGGTGGTTATTACATTTATCTTCGAGCAAGGCAAATCCATTCCAAAATTAACAAGTTTTTTTTGTTTGTTTGTTTTTGTTTTTTTGCGAAGAAGGAAAAACAAGTTTAACTGGATTCTTCATATACTACAAGTCACTCCACTCCATTTCCCGGACGTGTGCAGGCCTCCAGAGGGACCCACGGCCAGCAGCATGCTGAGGGTCAGCATTGCCAGTCAAACGCTCCTTGCTCCATGTGAGCATAAGAAAATCTCTGCATCATGACGCAACCGATTGTGGACATTATTTTTGGAATTCCTCAGAAAAATGGGTCCAAAAGAGGTTTTGTAAATATGTGGCTTATGTCACAATTAATATACTAAGAAGTGAAAGAGAAAAATACAGGGAGAGAGCAAGAAGGAGCGAGAGGAGTAACAGCTAGGCATCATCCACTTTCTTCGCCACCTTATGTAGTTAGAGATCGATTCTTGCATCATGACAATGAGAGGATGTTCATGCAGGATGTGATTTTGCATCATGATAAAAATATTTCTGGTCAATGTCTCTTTGCCTGATACCCGACTAGGGAAGAAACAAATTAAGGGTATGAAGTTGGAGAAAGGCACATACTGGAATTAGTAATCAGCGATATAAAATATAGAAGTGACAAAAGGCTTTATTTATCAATACTTTCATGACCTTAAAATCCTGTGGAATTTCGTGTCAACCTGAGAAATTTTGTATACTATTAATAAACCTTCTGTCCATATGACAGCAGTATAAAAAAAGAACTTAAGGGAAAACCAAGAAAGTATAACTTTAATTTGTTGGTTCCTTTGGTTACTAAATGTTGAAATGCATACACTACTGAGACACCAAAGAATAGCTCCTGTCCTCAGAAAGCTTACTTCAGAAAAATTCTGAGATTGTAAAATCGATAGCAAATTTCTAAGGAATTCAACCACCAATTTCTGGTCTTGGCAACTAATCAATGGTTATCATATGCATGGCACTGTCTAGCTGCTCCCTGCTAGTTTTTCTAGATGGAGGGCCAGCAATATCTCTGTGTTTAAAAATCACAGTGAAGTGCTCTAAGAAATGCTGCTTTACAAGTGGCTAGAAACACCGCAAGGCTGGTAAGGCATGCATTTTGCCCCGCTGGAACACTCTAAAACCTGCGTAAGCCATCAATGAGAATTTAGGAGCATATTTTAGTTGACTATCCACCTTTAGAAACGGATGGCTCTTTAAGTATTAAAATGAGGGTTTAATGTACATTATAACTAATAGTACTTGAGATGAAAGTAAATGACCCACTACCCCCCTCCCAGGTACCAAGAGGGGTCAGATTTCCCATTTATGAGCAAGTCTTCAGGACAGGCAGCGTCCCAATCTCAGACTCTCTTCTGCAGCTGCTTCATGGACGGCTGAGGGGAACACTTCAAAAATGAACCAGCTAAACAAACTTCCCAGCAGCACTTGACAGAGCTACACCTATTCTTCCCATTTCCAAAGCAGTGGAGAATTAATTACCAGTTCTATGGATCTATTGTAAGTATAATAGACTAAAGAGCTATCACAGACACATTTATTGTAAAAGCACAATCCCAAGAGTGTCTAGTGGAGGGCCAAAACGATTAACACAAATGCTTTGTCAGATCAAAGATAAAACCTGCACCGCCCAATTGAGGAATGAATTAGAACAGTGGGTTATCTTTCAAATTAACCAGGGCAGTTAGTGAGGAAAATTTCATGAAAGTGTAATTCTTAGCCTTTGTGAATCCACACAGCAGGCATTCTGCCAGCTGACAAGATGATGAAATTTTCATGCTTAAAAAAAGCCCTCTTCATTTCCCAATTTAGATTAGCTAGTGTTTCTCTCCCTTTTGTGTGTGTGTGTGTGTGTGTGTATGTATTTGCTCTTCTGGAGCAGAATTTTAAAAGAAGGGGAACACATATCAATTTTTCAATGTAAAATTCAATTTTTCAAAAACATCCCTAAAAGCTTAGAGATATAGTCTTTAAATTGGCTATTTATGATTTTCAAAAAAAAAAATAAAATAAAATAACAGTTCAATTTTAACTTTGGACAGAGAAACCAACAATGACCAGGGCACAAAATCAACTTTGAATTAAAGCTTTCTGTACTACTTCAAAGTCTTTTAATACTTCATCAAATCTCGAGATTAAGCACTAGAGTTGTTTTCCTCCTAAAGAAATTAATATATTACTTAAAATAGTCTGCTTGGTGCTTTTGGTATTTCTACGTATACTGAAATTTAAATGTTCTAGGAAATGAGAATTCAAGGGATCTAATCCTTGTTATATGGTGAGAGAGAAAAAGCATATCCTCTCCTATTAAAAGAGCCAGTATTAAAATATTATATGGTATTCTCAGATACATAAAATCTTTAATGTCTGTTATCGCACATTTATTCAGTCAGTACTATTTATTTATGACAGAAAATAACAACATGTGACGTATTTTTTGAAAAGTGATTTAGAAGTATAGTATACTTTGTTACTGCAAACTTTTGTCCCTTTGTTCCTGACAACTCGATTTCTTGGTGATTGAGAACTGTGTTCTTTGGCAGGTTACAGTGTTTGGTCAAGTACCAGACTCCTCCACTGTGTTCCTGAAGCTTCTTTATGGCGATGCCTTCCCTCCTCAATGTACATTATACTTTCCCTGCAGTGATCCTAAGACTAAAATGAAAAAAATACTGAGACCCTTGCTCTCGGTCTACTAACAACTTTTACGTCCAGTGGGTAGTATTTTTCAACTTGCAAAATAGGAGGAAACCCCTTTGGTCATTAGCTTCAGAGAACAGTCACTTAATCTCAGCACAGGCACAGCTCGGAGATATTGTGGGTTCAGTTCCAGCCAACCGCAATAAAGCGAGTATCACAATAAAACAAGTTATAATCTTTTTGCAGGATGCAGGAGGGCAGCAGCCTTTAAATTTGTAAACACACACACACACACACAGACGCACACGCATTACTTACACGACACACGACAGAGACGCATTTGACGCACACACAAATCAGTGAAGTCCAATAAGGCGAAGCGCAATAAAACGAGGCATGTTTGCACTTATTGCCAACATCCTTGGGTCCAGTACACTTGGTGCATTCATCTCCAGCAGGGCCACCACCACTATGGAGAGCACACTGAACGAACTGCAATCACTACCACTTGCACAATACAAAAGAAACTCAACGCATGACCCTCTACCTGCAAAAGTTCATTTATGTCTGGGGTGAGGAGGAAAGAAAGCAATCTACCAATGAAGTAGAACCTAGAGGTGTGTGAGCTTTCTGTATAAAAGCTCTGATCTTGAGAATATTTGAAATATTTGTTCAGCATGGGGCCATGAAAAGAACAAATAATGGATTTCTTTCTCATCTAATCGCATACGACTAAGATCAGAAAGTAGAGAATTAGGTCCCTAATTTTAAGGACGGTCATATCGATCTTCAATTTTAAGAGTGACATCTGGATATTTTAATTAGAAATCCCTTAGGAAAGTCAACTGAGTGGGCAGTAACTACAGGAAAACTGTTACTTGTGGTTAGGGAGATTGGCTGGCAGACAAGACAATCGAAGCGAATGCTATAGAAATCTTGGGTTAAATGTCTAGAGCCATAAAACTAGGTTATTTAGCTTGAAAAATACTCATAAAACCACTACCAACACCACTACAACACACAGACAATTAGGTTAGAAAGCCATCTTTCAGTTAGGGCATATTTCTAACTATACAGATCATTTTTCTGCCTACTCCCAACTTAGTCAAAACAGATTGTCCCTTCTAATAGAAGGAAATAGATGAGTTTTTTCTAGTATTAACATTTTCCATGGTGTAGATTTTGATAGACTAAACACAAAGAGAAAACTCAGAATTCTTCCCAAGTGTCAAGAAGCAGGCTCAACGAGGTCTGTAAATGAGGAGCTGAGTAGTTTTGATTTGGGCTCTTCATGCTAAATAAAGGCCTAACATCTCAGGCACTGAACATTTCATCTACTGTGGAATGTGAACCCACAGATAACCTTTATTCCCATCCAACTGTGCATTAAGTACAGCACAGCATTAGTCACTAAAACGTTTCAGATTTCCCAAAGTGTAGCCATAATTAGTATTTTAAAAATCTTCAGACAAACCCACTTAGGTTTTTTTTTTTTGACAAATAACAAATGATTCTACTCCGAAATCACAATACTGAAACTCTGTTTTCACTCTTTAGATCATTAGATCCTAATGATCTAATACTCGATTTTCATTCAATGAGATCCATTTTAAAGAAAATGCTACGTGATATGTTAACTGATACATAAGTAGAAATTATAAAAAGATATTGACCAAAGTCATGGGTCTTACCTAACAGAACCTGAGCATTTTTGGAAATCTCTTGCAAGTAGCTTCTTTAAATAAGTTACAGTGAACTTTCAAGTAATAGAAATTTTGCTCAGATGACCAACTACATAATGAAACACTAAGAAAAATAAAATGAGAAATGTGGAGATTTTAATTTTTGAAGAGAAAAAAACTCATTCATGTGAAATGTGTTAAAAGCAAAACAAAAACTTTGAAAAAAAGCCAGCTTTCTAACACAGCTCACTTACTGTTCTGGTATTTTTACTATATGTTTTAAAAATTAGATATTCTCTCTAAAATGCCAGACGAATTGCATTTAAATTTAAAAGATGTTTAGCTTTATTTCTTCGGACAACTAAGCTATGAAATGGTTTCAATTATCACATAAACACAAAGTCTTAGCTAGTGGGCAGTTTATTAACATCGCCACACATGACGTTATGGCTCCGATGCCAAAGATAAGCAAAGTTGATTTTCCCTCCTCTGTCCAGACATCTGAGTAACCATTTACTTTAGTCTTATTTAGGTAACAATAAACTAAAATGTTTCCCAATTATATTATTCATTTTTCCTTAAAAGCAAAAATTTCACTATTTAAAACAGTCCTCAGTAATAAAAGAGATGTAATGCTCAATAGAAAATCAAATCGTTTTCCTCCCGTCATTTCAAAATTTTAGTTTCATAAAAAACCAATAATACGAAACCACATTCTTTTGAAACAAGTACCAAACCTAAATACATTGTGCATGTAAAAAACTCATTATGGATACTTACTTGGTAGTATTTTCTAATGTAACGTCTAATGTCCAAGATCAATTTATTGTTCAGCTGTACCATAAAGTTCAGAGGTGAAGTCTTACAGTCGATGTTACTACAACGAAACAAGCTGAGCTCCATATCATTTCCCTACAGAAGCCAAGACAGACAAGTACAGAAAGTTATAAAAGGTTTATGCTGCTGTCCCAGTGTACAATATTCTTAATTCATTTTATCGGTGAGTTTTTAGCCCTATTTTCTCAACTGTTTTCCTCCCAAAGATCTCCTTGGTCACACATACCTTCCTCTCATTTGCCACCATCATAATGGAGTACGAAGTCGAAGGGAAAATCCTAAAATCACTTTTTTTAAACATTCAATACATGACAGACTCTATGGATAAATTAATTTTCCTGGTGAAAATACCAGTGAAGTCACATTGTTGGAAATAAACATCCTTTTTAGACATACTAATCAAAAATTTTAAATTTGCGCTTATTCTGAACTTGGGTAAATGCTGACATTACTTTGCTTTCATATTGTCAACTTAATTTTAAGAATAAAGCCTAAAAATTAAGTGTTATACCACAAAGCGATCACTTACTGTCAGCTTAGCAAATCTAAAGTTTCTATAATCTGCCCCCGCCTTGAAATGTATTTGGGGGAGGGGAGGCAGGAGTAGATATTTGAAAGAATTAATTATTAGTAGTTGGAGAAAACATCCTGTTTTGTTTTGTTTTAAACAAAGACAAAGCAAATATAATATATAGGAAAACTGTTGGGGTTTCTGGAGCATTTGTTTTCCTTCTTGATACTTAAACATCTTGGTTTCCTGCTCCAATCTGGTACATAACCCTACCCGCCACGCTAAGCAATTCCAGGTGGAAGAGATTTCAGAGCTTGACATCGGCTCTTCCACAGTTAGCCCATCTGCAAGTCGTCAAGCCTCCATGCAATTAACTATCTTATTTACAGCTGTAATGAAGCAAAACTCAAGGATTTAGCAAGTATTGCTGATCTGTGTCTGCCTCTTCCTTGCACTTGCTTCCAAAGACCGCTTTGTTTTGATTCAAAAAAATGCAAAACATCTGCTGTTTGTCCAAATTAACTTAAAATAATTACTTTTAATTTAGATAAAGGATGTATTTTCTTTCAGTTTCAAGGTTTTACACGGTTCTGCTGCCTACTCATTTGCCAATGGCTAGCACATGAATAACACTACAGTGGAATCGAGTAAACTGGCCAGGTTTCAAGTTCTGATCCAAGGTCAATGATACATTTTTTGGCAGTACTTCTTGAAAGGAATGTCTCTCTGTGACTTTTTTTAATGTCTGACATGAAAAGACAGCAGGAAAGATAATCAGAGTACCTTTGTCAAAAAGGAGGCAAGTGGGATGTGTAAAGATAAACAAAAACTTTTCAAAAACACTTAGTTCCCATTAACTTGATTTAAGATAAAGAAAAATATTGCTCTAAGTCTTAATAAATTGGGTTGGGAGTAGGGAAATACAGGTTACTAATTAAGGAATTACAATAAAAATACTTTAAGATAATTTAGATATTTTAAGAGATTCCATTTAAAAACCAAGGCCAAGTACTCTAGGAAGCCAAAAACAATATTCAAGCACATTCTATTAAGAGTTTTCAAGCAAGAAATAAAGGAAGTTGTGAAGGCAGAATTCAGAGGATGCTGAAATTCTTTAAACACGCAAAAGCAATATGCATGCTTTTTTTTTTTCTTTTTATACATATAGTGAGGAGAAAAGGCCTTTATACTAGTTGGCTTACAAAATGTAAAAAGGAACCAAAAAGAAACAACTAACCGAACACTCGAAGACACTATCATAAATATTCTCAATTCCACATGCGGGGCATGGACATTTGAATCTTTCACAGTCCCTGTATTTCTCTTCATCGGTGAGCTGTGCTGGGCCACCAAGTAGAGCATCATTCTCTTCGTCTTTATGATAATGGTGAACTCTAAATTGGGTGGGGTCAAGTCCTATTAATATAAAAGAAAAAACAAATTCAGAAAGGTACAATTATTTGAATTCCCTTATCCAAAAAATACTGCAAAGAAAACTCACAAAAGAATGATTTTAAATCCACACACACACACACACACACACGAGCACTTGAACTCATATCACGTGGATAAATGGCTTCTTTTTTATAAGAGATTATAAATAAAACAAGTAAATGACATTATAATAATGCAGAAATATGCCAGTGGACATTTGGGTTTGGAAGAAACTATTTTCTTAAAGTTACAGTGAAAATCCCAAATATGCACTGTTATTAAGAAAATCTTAAAATCAAAGTTATCACTATTAAAACTGAAAACAGAGAATAAAAATCTCATTAAAGAATACAAGTTCACTGCTATTATTACAACTCCTTCAAGTGCAGACACAACTGCTAAGCCTGATTTCAATGCAGTGGTCGATTTCATCTTGGCTCAGTAGTTAACAGCATGTAGGTTGCAATCTAATTCAGTGGTTAAAATTCAGTAGCAGCATCTAAGACAAAACGTGGCACGGTTTGTTGGTGTTCTGAATTCAGAAATTTGAAATATGTGCAAAAAAAATGAATGTATAGATTCTATAGGCCAAAATGTCCCCATCAATCCTGACACCAAACATACCTTCCATGTTTCGATCAAAACAACACAAGGAATTAATTGATGCATAGGTTATGCTATCTTGTTCCCCCAAACTATTTGAGAAAAGAAACATTTTAAGGCCAATCAATTTAATTTATCCTTGGTCAAAGCATATCTGTCAAAATCCACTATTTGAATTTATACTTAAAGATAATTATTCTACACTATATCTTATAATATTTTCTTAAAAGTATCCCTTTTAAGGATAGCATTCCCTAAGAATTCTAGGCTATTTAGAAATCGAAGAAAAGCTCTCTTTATTTTAGTATAAAGGTAAATAAGTAAAATAAAACAGTCACTGAGCAAATAGTTCAAATATCAAAAATATCTAAAAATTGTTTTGATTCTATCAATAGCTGCATAGGTAGATAATCTAACAGATGTTTTCAGAATTCAGTGACAAGACCCTACATCCTATTTGGTCAACTGTCAAGTGACATCTAGTAATTATAAAAGATTTGAGGCTGACTGACACGGTGGAAAGGAGCTGAACAAAGAATAAGATTGAGACTTTGAGTCTCAGTTGCTCATCTGCAAAATGGATGTGGTACCACTGACCATGCACTTTTGAAGTTTAAATCAGACGTTAGAGGACAAACTGTTTTCAGTAGTGGCTATGACGTGGTAAATACTCGATATGTCATATGAACGACATTTAAATCAGACGATATTCATTCAAGAATTACGCATTTGGAAAAATAAGCGAAACACATGTTCATGCTGCATAGCAAGTTAATAGCTGCTCTTTGTAGGAATTTATCAAAGTGAATATTTCCTAACATGACAGTGTATAATAAAAACAAAGAATTCACAATCAAAACAACTTGAAAAACCATTCTTGGTGACATCAATTGCTGTGACATAGGTCACTTGGCCCTAAGACTCAATATACACTTTTATTTTACAAGTTACCTATCCCCTAAGAGAAACAGCAAATTAGTGAAGTGTGTAAGAATCTATATGCTCTCGCTGAAAGACAAGGAGGGGCAGAAGAATTGAGACCATGCCTGTGAATGATGCCATTTCTTTTCTGTAGTGAAGGCTAACTGTTGCAAATTTCTTAAACTCTACTTGCGAATCCAACTATATTCACATAATGTCTTGCTTTATTTGCGATCATGATAAAGCAGCTTCACCATTTTCTCAGATGACATCATTATTCATCAATTTCTCAGACTGTTACTATTCGAAAAGTAAGGAAGAAGAAAAGTAATAACCAAGAAGTTTTCTAAAAGGCGAGCTTCTTTCACAACCCAAAAATCAAGGAACAAAACAACACTGGCTTTGCACATATAAAAAACCAGCCAGGCTGCGACAGGGAAGCAATGAAAGATCTTTCCAGGCTTCCCAACCAGCCACGGCCCCCTTAGTGTACCTCAGGCCTGGGGAAGGCTGCCTGTTGAGTAAGCCAAAACTGGACATGGGCTACCTTGCTACTTATGGAGAAAAGTCCAACAAGTGGCCAAAAGTTAGAAAAAATTATCAGGCCTTGTGAAACATCTCCTACATTAGATGTCCATTTCCACAAGCAACCCTTATCTGCCCATGGAAATAACAAAGCCAACTGGCCTAGCTAATTACTTCAGATTTATTCTCAAGCTGAATTTTCTTCAAAAGAGGGGACTTCATCTCAGCATTCCTGGTCATAAGTCAATGTTAAATTTTTTAAATATAAAGGGAGAAGACACTGTAATTACCTTAAAATATTAGGTATATAATGATCCTTGTACAAGTTTCTTGGATATAAAAATGTCATAAAAAGTGATTTTCTTGGGAGGACAATTATAAGTTCAATAGGCAAATCACAGAGGGCTAAATTAAATCTTTTAAAGAAAACATATAATGTCATGTTAAAAAATAAGGATCACTGCGCCAGCATCTTTCTTTTAAAGGTCAAACTCCAGGCTTAAACAAGCCCTCAACTCATTCAACATATAAATCAATCTTTCCAAATCTTCATGAAATTGGCAATAAGCAGCTTATTTCGAAGTTTGGAGAGACTTAAAAGTTTTCCTGCTTATACATAACTCATTAAGCTAGAATGAAACAGGAAAAAGTATCTGGTGCTGCCACCTAGAGGTAGATTCTGAATTTTTAAATGTGCCAAATAGAGGGGCTACATAGAACTCTATTTGTAATTACTGTCTCTTCAAAATTAAATGCTTTGTCAGAATAATAAAGCAAAAGCTTTATGATCGCAGTTGGCATACATGCGTCTATGCTCATCATACAGTAAGTAATCCTATTACTATTTGAGCAAGAGATGCAAAACCGAATTCCAAATTCCTTATCTCTTCTACTGAGAGCTTTCTCTGAATAACTAGCTTAAAGAAACAAACTTTATGCCCCATTTGAGAAAAGGAACTTCCACTTCTACTAGACTAGCTTTTGACAGGTGACTTCGATCATTTGGTCTGGCAGAGAATAAAAGAAGGAGCAGCCTGCTTGGCCTTGGCACCAGTTCCCTCAGGGAAACAGCAGCCGTGGTTTTCCCTACAAAAAGCAGAAATGATGTGTGCTTTAATTCAATCCTGTCACTTGTAGTGATCTAGTCACACCATTTTTCGGGAAGCATGGTGGGATGGTGGAGCAATTTAAATCCTGTCATTTATAATTAGAAAATTTATAGGCTCTCACATTATTTTGGCAACAGGATCAAAGCTCTCATGTTTCAAGAAGTATTTATAGAAAGTAACATCATAAGCATCGGGGTAGAGGAGTTGAGCGGTATTGTTTTTTACTTAAGATCACCACATTCTTATCGCACACACCTCCAATGTGATGTTTAGCACAAAATTATTTTTCCTACCATTGTACTTTCTAGCCATTGTAAACTACCTGTTTTTAGAATGTTCACCTGCTCCCATTCCCAAGGAGTATTTACACTGTTTGAAACTCAAGTTCCAAATATAGCTGAGAGAGAATGGTTAATACATTTGACCAAATAATTTTCTTCCTCCAAAAATAAGGTCTCTATTAGTGTGACTGCAAATAACTACAGTAAAGCCAATTATATAAGTTCACACAAGTGGGGAAGAGGGAAAAATCCATATGAATGAAACCCCAAGTGAGTAAAGTAACTAGTATTCCCAAGCAGTTATTTGTAATATGACTCACTTAAACTACTAGGGGAGCTAATTAATGAAATCCTAGTGTGAATTTTTTTTCCAGAAATTTATTTTAGGAAATAAATCATTTATCTTTTGCACAAAGCCAGCCATTCAGATATTTGGATTTCTCAGAGAACAATACTCACTGAAAATTTAGTATGATTAAAGAAAAAAATCAATTTTTAAAAGGCGAATGCCATATCCATAAAAAGCCTTGTACGGGAATGTTCTAGCAGCTTTATTCATAATAACCAGAAACTGGAAACAATCCAGATGTCCATCAACGTGAGAATGAATAACTGGATATAATCTACCATGGAATACTACTCAGTAATGAAAGGCATGAATACTGATGGATACGAAAAGATGATTGAATCTCAAAACTGTGCTAAGTGAAAAGCTGAACACAAAGAGTATATAGCGTAGAAAATCATTTATATAAAATTCTAAAATAGGCAAAACTAATCTATGGTCATAGAAATCAGATGAGTGCCTGCTTTTGTGAGGGGGAGGGTAGTGACTAGGAAGGGGTACAAGGGAACTCTCTAGGTGATGGAAATGTTCTGTGTCTTGATAAACTGACTGTATGGTACTCAAGATGGTAGCATTTCATGGTATGTAAATTATACTTGAACAAAAAGCACAACAAATGAGATGTCTGTGATGCATATTTCCAAAGGATTCATTTAGAATATATAAGGAATACCTGCAAGTCAATATGAAAAAGACAACCTAAGAGAAAAGTAGAAACAGACTTGAACCGGCACCTCACAAAAGGAGATATTCGAATGGCCAATAAGCATGTGAACAGGTACTCACCATTATTAGTTATCAAAGAAATGCGAATTAAAGCCACAACATTATGCCGCCACAGAAGATGAAGAAGAAAACACCAGATGCTGGTAAGAATATGGAGCACTCAAACACACACTGCTAGTAGGGGGTATAAATCAGGAGAACCACTTCGGAAAATTGGTAGACTCTACTATCTGAAACATACATGTCTCCTATGACCTGGCAATTCTCCTCCTAAGTATATACCCAACATAAACACATGCAATTGTTCCACAGAAGTCATGGGCAAGAATGCTCAAAACAGCACTATTCATAATTGCCCCAATGTGGAAAAAACCCATAGGTTTTACATACAGTGTGGGATAGTCACACAGTGAAATACTACACAGAAATGAAGTACAACCACTTGGACCAATCTCACAAACACACTGAACGAAAGTAGCCAGACACAAAGACTGAAGACACAACTTTGTGTAACATCCAAAAATAAGAAAACCTCATCTATGACGTCGGAAGTCATGATAGCAATTTCCTGGTTGGGGGTGGAGGACAGTTTCTAGAAGGAGACAATGGTACGTGTTTACGTTGTGAAAATCCATCGAGCTGTTCAGTGTTAGGTTTTGTGTACTTTTCTGCATGCATGCTATGCAAGAAAACTGCATTGGAAAAGGTGCAAAGTGAGTACTGAACATTTCCTATACTATACCTACGAGTTTGTTTAAAAACGTGTCATATTCCAACCAGACGTTATGTACCTCTTCATAAATGTACATGCCACCAGCTAGGAAGTAGTAGTAGCGAAAATTGAAATAAATTATTTTTAAAATAAAATAAGTCTTTAGAGCTAACTACACTTTACAGTAAATACAGGGGACAGAGGAACATGTTAAAGGATACCAATGGAATGCAATCTACAAATTTCAGAATAAGGGAAATTCTATGACGAAAAAACCATTATCTTTAACAAATACGTCAGAAAGATAAGAAAAAGATAGAGGAGAGGAACTCTCATATGGACCCTGACTGGATTCCAATTCGAAGCGTTTTTCTTAAGAAGTGCATTCATAGAATGACCAGGGAAATATGAACACTTATTGGACATTTGATGAAATAAAGGATTTGTCGGATTTTTTTCCTAGTGATGGTAATATTGTAGCTATTGAAAAGGGGGAATCCTTGTCTTATAGAAATGCAAAATGAAATATTTACAGATAAAATATGATCTCTACAATTCACTTCAAAATAATCAGAGGAGGTGGAGAAACAGAATGAGATTAGCCACAGGTGCAGACTGCGGAAGCTGAGTGTTGAGCGCATGGGGGCTTCTTACGCAATTCTCTCTACTATTGTGCATGTTTAGAATTTTCCATAATAAACCATTTAAAACTACTCTAGATCCAACTTAATTGATTATACACGTAGCAGACAACTGAAACTGCCTTTCACACCAGTAATAAACATCTCCATAAGACAAATGGAAGACTTCTGAGCATTTTAAAAGAAGTATGATCCAAACCTCTGGGTTAAATAAACTTCCAAGGTTTTTATTGTCCTATAGAAGATAACGCCTAAAATCTTGGAAGCAAAAAAAAAATCCTGACGGGCAGCGTTTCCATGACCTCACTCGACTACTTTTCACATCCTTGATGATGGCTCTGAATGTAAATTTGAACTTAGTGAGATGTGTACCTCTCGGCAGGAAAAAACTTCAGAAGTGCCTTCTTTCCTATTTTTAAATCTGATCAAATAACTTTATTTTGAAAATTATTTGGAAAATAAAATAACAGACCAAAAATTGCTTCTCTTACAACAAAGCTCTCTTCTCTCCAGCTACATTGGTAGATATGGACAGCTACGCTGAAGGTCCCAAAATACCACCTCCTTTTTAGAAGTGAGTTAATATTTAACCATTTTTCTTTCTTCTGATTTCATAAAAACTATCTTAATTTTTTTCGTAAAATAAAAATGTGAATATTTTTCAACAAGGAAAGAACTTATAATTCACCACTTTCAGCCTTTCAGTCTTATTCACACATATATTTATTATCACTTAAGTATCTATGTACAATATTGTATTCAGCTGTTTTCATTTATTCTGTCTTACCCATTTTTCTACAGGTTACTTAATCTTCGTGTCATTTTGGTGTACTTAATTAAAACGTATCTTTTAAAAAACCAATCTATATAGTTAATAATACGGTGCCGTATACTTAAAAGTTGCTGAGATTAGATCTTAACCATTCTCACCACAAAAAAAGACTCAACTATGTTTAACTATGTGAGATGATGGATGTGTTATCTTGGTCATCATTCTACAATGTATATGGATATCAAATTATCACACTGTACACTTTAAATTTATACAATTATATTTGTCAATTATTCCTCAATAAAGTTAAAAAAAAACTTTTTAATTGCTCTAACTGAAATAGTTCAAGAAATTCCCATTTACTTTGGAAACTCCAATTGTTACAAAGTAGGAGTTAGGAAATTACTAGTCCAAGTGATTATTCTAAACATGCTCTAATTTGGTTCCAAGTTCTCAGTTCACTGAGGTCTCTATCTGAGTTAGGTGAGAAGCATCACTGCGGGCCAGTGAGATAGAAACAGACATCACGTGCTCCCCTTGCAGGGACTGAGGCGCAAAGCTTTGCAACGGATACCCTTACCCTTTAAGAGGCTCTCTGAATTCCCTAATGTGCTGAGTGGCTGAGATGGCATGGGATACCACCATGAAGGTGGGGTAGGGTGGGCTGCCGTTCATCAATGGGCCGGAAGAATTGGTGACAGGTGGTTACAGGCAACTACTGCCAACTCCACACTGGTCTCTCCACAGCGCTTTCCCACAATGCCTCAAATGCTTCCACTTCTATACACTCCTCCCCAGTAGCCCCAGCTAGAAGTGGTCTCTGCTCCCCCTGAACATCAATAGCCCTTTATTTTATGTCTTTTAGGACGTACACTGTGTTGTCCGCTAGACTTCCCCACCACAGTGAAATCAACTAAGCGGACTGGGCTGTACTAGAGGAAAGGAACCGTGGCTGACTCAACTCTGTATCCCTCACGGCACCCACTAAGATGCAGAGCACAGCAGGTCTTCAACGCTCATCCGTTCAATGAATGCAAAAGCCAGCTGGGAGCATCCTACTTTGCATTTGATGTGATCTTACTTTTTAAATTTTACTATTAATTATTGTATAGAAAATATTAAAGGTTTGGAAATGACGGTCATATGCGGGCCTTCTTCTAAAAGCTTACTCATGAAAAAAGGCAAAAGTCTTGATTGATAAATACCTGAGGCACCTGCTGGTAACATCATTTTACTCCCAACCACCTGTATTTCATTCCACCTCCCATCTTTTGCAGGTGTATCCTCCCTAGCCTGTCGAAGGTACCCCAAATGGTGTTTGGCCCACGGATGCACTAATTTCTTAGATGTTATTGGATTCTGTCTATTGAGAAAAACTACCTAGTATAATGTGAGTGGTATAGCCATTTTTTAAAAGGGGAATTTTTCCTTTCTAATTTAACTCAGGAATGCACCAGGTTAAAGTGTGTCCTGTCTTGTTTTAAGGGCTACTTTCAGAAATTAAACTTTAAATCCTCACATTCTTCAAACATAAGTAATTTCTCAGGACCAATGAGAAAACTGCCCACACAGATAAATGCCTGAAATTTTATCACTGACCATGAAGAAATGTACTTGACAGCTATTGTACAAATCATCGCTCGTTGGAGTAAAGATATTACATAATTCTAAGTATTGTTATACATGAAACATAGATTTATTAAAATGAACTTTAGACTATTCTTATCACTTGCCTGTTTAGACTATTCTCATCACTTGCCTGTTTTGCTAGGCACAGAAGACTATTTGGATGTTGGCGCACACTGTGAATATTTCATCCACAGAATATAGAGAGCTTTCATTAGAACAAGAGAGAGAAAACCTATAGTCTGGAGAACAAAAGCTAAGAGTTCCAAGTTTTAGTGGCCATGTTTCCCATAGGGCTATTGTATAGAAGAGTAATACTATATTTTTTTCTATTCACAGATGGAAAAGAGTAAAATTTTGCTTTATTTAAGCCCAATAGCAATAATCTTGCATGGGTTTCAGAAAAATGATACATATTTTACTGTGGGATAATGAGGACCATTAGTTATTAGAGAGAACAAATCATTCTCCTTCAATTCAACAGACTTATTCATTCACTCGCTTAATAGACTATCCTCTCTCCTTCTCACTAAAATCGCCTTCCCCTGCAGAACACCTGGCCATGCAACATGCCACCAGACAGACTTCAGGAGGTATCTTGATGGGGAGAAATAGAGAATTTCCAAAGTGAAGCCACAGGATAAAACCAACACTTGATGCTTGCCTTTCATTTCAAGGAAAGCAGTATAAAAGCAATAGAAAAAGAAAAAGGTAGTTGAAAAATATAGTTGGTCTCCACAAAAGAGTCTTAAAAATAAAAAATCATGAACTTAATAATTTTCCTAAATGAAATTATGCCATTATTCCTGATTTCTTTGTACTAACTAAAAGGACAAAGTATCAAACTTCCCTAAAGTTTCAACACTATAATACATTTCATTAATCAAAGATAAAAACTACATTAAAAGCAAGAGAATTATTTTATGTCTGTGATTAGGCAGTTGGAGGGCTTGTATTTTATGTATACATTTGTACACTTCAACTTATTTAACAGTGTCAGTTCACTAACTGCAGTTTTTTTATATAAAGAAAACAGATTTAGAATTTTAAAAACAAATTACAGTAATTTTATGCCTACAGCCTGCACCTCTTAGAAACCATGTACCCCCCAACACTCCCCTCACTTTCCCACTTCTTCCCCATCTCCCCCCTCCTCCTCTCTAAAACCACAGTCTAAGTGAGAATTGAAAACAGGGGCCTCGAATCCCCTAGTGAAGAACCGCCACCCTAATTTTTCACTTGGGGTGGAGGAATAAAGGATGCAGATCGAAATGCAGCTACTGACTAAGGCAGGGGGCGAATGCCTGCAAAGATGTGCCGGGCAAACTTTGATGTTTTCTACAGATCCTCACGGTGACTGGCACTGGCTGTCCTGCACTTCATTAACGTGCGTGGAACCTTCTATGAGGAAAGAGGGGAAGACAAAGGACTACACGACTTAGTACTAATGAAGGTAGACGATGGATAGCATTGGTGATGGCAGGGGCTGTGGTGGGAGAACAGGACAAGCAGGGGAGGAGGGGGACCGCACAATAATGACAACCTCACAGGCCTTCAGTATAATGACTGCCGTTAAATGGCAGAAGATAAAAATGAGAAAAAGAAGATAAAAAGGGGGAGCAGCAGCAGCTCCTTCAGGGCCGAGGATGCAGGCCCTTCCGGCAGCTCTAATCGGCTACCTGGCACCGAGAAGGGGCTGCCCAGAAGGGGCCGTCCGTACAGCTGGGGCTGCGCCTAGAGATTTCAGGGGATGAGGTAGGAGAGACGGGGACATGGCGGGACCGTGCACAAGCACAGCGGGTTCCCACTGCACACTGAGATCGGTCAGTAATAAGATGAACCCTCTGAAGATGGGACCCACTCCGGTGACCAGTTTTGAAAATGATTAGTGGAAACTGGAGTCCTAAGACAGCCTGTAATCATAAGGCTGCTGCAATTAGGATAGTCTGTCTTTAAGCAAGTCAAAACCTGCCCACGTCTTAACTTATATTTTTAAAAAATGGTCTTAAATAGGACCCTGGAACCAACAAAATCAGTGTGGTCCCCTCTTGGTAAGACCAGTCTTGAGCTATCTGAGTGGGACTGGCTACCCACTGGGCAGGCCGCAGCACCCTTTAGAGCTCTTTTGCAGAAACAGAAGGCTCCGCACTCATTGGGTAACTGTCACCCACGGGGCGGGGCTTGTTCCGTTTATCCCTCCTCAGCTCCAGAAAGTCCAAAACCAAAGAAGGAAAGGGTCATGGTTAGCCTTTAGACTAGGTTCTTGATGACACAAATGGAAAAACTGGGAGATCCAAACAAAAAAATAATTTTGCTCAGGGGTTTTCATTGGGGAGTGGTGGGGCTCGCAGTAGGGAGAGAAGGGAGAAGATGAAGCTCCCTTGCCTTCACATCCACGCCATCGCACTTCCGGTTGAGGATACCTGTCATCACCTCTTAGAGCTAAGCGGGGGCAGTACAGTTCAGCACAGTGGCTAAGAGCACAAGCTTGGGAGTCACACAGAGCTAGGTCCCAATCCAGTCACAGCCAGCCACTTATAGCTATGTGACAAGACCAGATTAGTTACTCCTGTAAGCCTCAGTTTCCTTCTCTGTAAAATGGAACGAATACAAAATACCCTCACGAGGCTGTTGCGAAGATTAAATGAGAAACATATGCCAAGTACTTATGGCATCCAGAAGAGCAAGCACTCAACACAGAGGAGAGAAAAGGAAGCAAAAAAAAATACTGTGCACTTACACTCCCACCTCCCAGCTGAGGATTTATAAATATCATCAAATACAACTCAACTTTGAGAATATATTATATGATGATTTGGGTAGCAGAATTTTATCTTCCTAATTATGTTTTGCTTAGGCAAATGGCAAAAATGAGCTTCTACTTCCAGAACAGACGCTGATGGGAAAGTGGAAACGGGGCTGGCAGGAGGAGCGCAGACACACACTCAGCAGGGGCAGGATGGAAAGTATGTGACTTGATAATTCATCCATCCAATCTCAGTCCACAAATGCACACTGAGTACTAACTATGCGCAGATCTCACGGACTGGAGGAGTCTGGACATATTTATGCAGCAGCCTGGTGCGAGGGTGGGACGCGGCTGCTAACAGTGCTCACTGGCTCCCTCCGCTCCGGGCCCGTGCGGAGCATCTCATGCACATCATCTTACTGCTCCCTCAGAGCAACTCGAGTTTGACTCCAGAGACGAAGGCTTAGACCAAGGTTTAGAAGCTCGCCAAAGCCACAGAGCCAGTACCAGTACTTGAACTCAAGTCCATGGCTTAAGCCAGACGTCTCAATGAGAAGAGGAGGAGAATTTTCCATGAAGCAGGGACAGAATGAGCAACGCCATATTCAAGGGGGCCCTGAATATACTGATTAAGAAATAAGGCTAGAAATACAGGTTGGAACTAGAAACTTAGAGTCTATGACTGCCAAACATATCAGTGGCTCTGGACGTTACCTATAGATAGTGAGGAACCACCTATGAATTTTGTCAGGCGGTACTCTAACTACCCTTCTGAGCGTACCATGGACTAGAGAGTGGAGAACGTAGAGCAATGTTAACTCCTTACACGCTGGGTGTCTACAAATGAAATCAGGGCAGGTTATAAAACACATTTCTAAGCAAGAGCTGACAATCTGGTGACACAGCAAAAATTCAAAGGAACGCTGAGGTTTCGGAGTTGGCTGGAACCTCCTGGGATGTGAGGAACAGGCCAATTCCTAGAAGATAACAGCTACTTCGGTTTTAGAAGAATTTAAATGAAAGTGAGAACAGGATACTCACAGTGAACTGAATACTAAAACCTAAACTTTTTAATGTTAAAAAAGCTGTTCCCTCGCCTTATAATACAATATCTTTAGAGACAGAGACAAGATGAACCAATAATCGAGATACCATCAATCTCTTTATTAATGGAAGTTCACTAATTAAAGCTGCAACAATGTAAACTCAGACTTATAATGCTGCCTAAAATCTCCTCCATCCTTTCTTTTGCCTTCTCTCTCCCCTCAGCATTTACCGATTGAGAACCTACTATGGAGCAGGCAGGTGGTTACAGAGGCAGCAAGTGTGTAGGGTTCACAGTCTCTGAGGGGAGACGGACATTGGTTACAAAACCACCACAAAAATAAATGCCCAACTATAAACAAAGAAGCACTTGGCACAGCACCATGCCTATAAAAGGGCCCACACTGGGCAAAGGAGGAAGAACTGAGCGTGTTGCTGCCACCAGCTGAAGGGCTACATGAGTTTGGGGCACTTACCTAACCACGATGCAATGAGGATGGCATCAATTCCATCTATCGGTTCACAGATCCGAGCCACGACTGGGTGGATCTGCTGGGCCAGGTAGTACTGGGTGTCAATGGTTAAATTGTCCTGCTTCTGCAGCTGCTCAGGTGCATAGGCCCTCTGACTTGCACTGAGGTTTGACCCATCCTGCAAGAGAATATGGTACAGGTAAAGTTGTGAAATTCGCCCCGCCCCCACACACACACTGGCTTGGCCAAAAGAGGACAACAATTCAGATTTTGTGTATTCAATTCCAAACACCAAGAAGTCCTTCCGATCTACTGGTGAATATTTCACATGCATCTAAGAGTAGGAAGATGAAGGAGAACATCTTGCCCACTGTCCAAGATGCAAATCCAGTATGTGTTGTGTTCTATGTTTTGTTGAAACATGAAACCAACAAGATGGCATAACTAGATTAAATAATTCCACCTGCCACATCACAAACACATCGAAAACACTTGCTAACAATTAGTCAAATCACAGGGTCCTTTTAGGAGTGATGACAAGAAACATGTGTGGTCCTTTTATTATGGTAATTAATCTCTTCGTGTAGGCATTCTAGTCATAGTATCATCTTAAAGCCCCCGGGGCAATATTTTCCACGAGAGCTACATACACATCATTGAGAAGAAAATAAGCCAGGGGAAAAGGCAGTGAAATGAAACCCACAGAGTAGTCACTTATGTACAAGATATAATAGGTAAGAGTAAAATTAGTGAGGTATCTGGTGGAGTGGCAGTGCCCTGAAAGCAAAATATTTGGCCAGTGGAATGAAGGGCATGCCACTTTGCACTGTTTACTACTCTCTTCCTCAACGCCAAGAAAGATGGGTCAGAGAGCCTTTCCAGGGCTTCCTCTTTACAAAAAAAAAAGGTGTGAAATTCCATATAATGGGCCCATATACAGCCCTGTGGGTCATGTCACCATCACCTGTGACTCAAAAAGTCATCACTCTACTGGACCAATATCCAACAACTCAGACCCCTCTTCCTCTTGTTTGCAACAGAAATTAATATTCAGACTAGTAAATTATAACTATTCACAGTATTCAGCTGCTCTGCAAAACTGATTATACTGTGCATCTTATTCTTTCATTCTTGCTACAGTCAGTCCCTTCTCAGCTCAGTGCCCAACCCAAAGCAGAGGCAACCTTCCATACTACCGTCTTTACCGGAGACTGGAGGCGGGGGCCTCTCTCTCTAGCAGGCTCCTGATGGAAACAAACTGGGATGTTTATCAACTAGATTCTACTTATTGTAAGATTTAATGAAATACCTAAAAGGAAGCAACCCTCGGATTAAAAGATTTGCTTATAATTATTTTTCGGGAGTTTACAACACAGTAAAAATAAATGAGGCAGAACTAATCGACTTTGTTTCCCTTCTAGAAGTTTGAATTGTTAGATGAGAGTAAGGTGACAGCCAATGACAAAAAGAGTGTGAAGAATCCTTGAGCACTGTCTTCATGCACCACAACTGTGTTCAAACTGCCTTTTAACAAATACACAAAATCTGATAAATTTATAGAATTGTAGTTTTTAAAAAACTGGTCTGTCCTTAAGATTATAGCTATGTTGAGTTTACTAATTTTTAACGGTGAATAAAAATCAGATTTATAGAGGTAAATATTGTTTTTTTAAAAAAAGCACTTGAGTTACTTTCCAGTATAGCATTAGAAGATGTTCTCATAGCAAGACATGTTTTTTTAAAAAGCAGTTGAAAATTTCTAAGCATATTCTCAGTTCAAAAAGTTTTTACTTTAAATATCTACACAAAAGACTAGTTTTAACAGTGACCCAAACATATCTCTTCTTGTATTTAAGTTGTGGTACATACATATAATGGAATATTACTCAGCCATTAAAAAAAAAGAAAGAAATCTTACCATTTGTGACAGCACGGATGGACCTAGAGAGGATTATGCTAAGTGAAATAAGTCAGACACAAAGACAACTATCATATGATTTCACTTATACGTGGAATCTAAAGAACAAAATAAACGAACAAACAAAATGAAAACAGACTCATAGATACAGAGAGCAAACTAATGGTTGCCAGATGGGAGGGAGGTTGAGGGAATGGCCGAAAAAGGTAAGGGATTAAGAAGTACAAATTGGTAGTTAGAAAATAGTCACAGGGGTGTGAAGTACAGCATAGGGAATATAATCAATAATATTGTAGTAATCATGTTTAGTGCCCAGTGGGTACTAGACTAATCGGGGGGAATCGCTTCATAAATTATATAAATTTCTAACCACTATGCTGTACACCTGAAACTAATATAAAATAATATTGACTGTCAACTCTAATTGAAAAAAAATTTTTTTAATTGAAAAAAAATCTGAGCTCGAACATGACTAAATTCAAAAGAACTGATAACAGGTTTTACTGTGCTGTATTGGAAAAACATTTAGGCCGTGACATCAGACAGACCCCTCAAAGGCCTTAATTCTCAAACCTAACAAGACCCCATGGTATATGCAGTAACATGTAGCATACACCTTTAAAAACAGATTAAGGAGTAATTTTGGTGTTCCTCGAAGTGCCCATGTAGTAGTCATTTGTGAATGTCACAAAGCACATACTTCACGGAGACAGGTACAGTCAATTCATTCAAAACTATGTAGTCATCTTTAGTAGAAAACTAATGGAAAAAGGTGATAAGTAGGCCCCTTAAAATGTTACAGAAAGCCTTATGGAAATTATGTCCACTGAATGTTAAATAATTGGGGATTTAAAACTTAACCAATAAGTGGAAGTTAATTTAAGATCTCAGTAAATAATTCATGTAGGTTTTATAAGACCATGAACTACAATATAAATTAGATACCAAAAACATTACCCTGAACTCATCTGAATTTACAGTCTGAGTAAGTTATTAGTAGAATACTATATTCTAAATGTAAATTTTAAACAAAATAGAACCTTTATAGGAGATGAGCCACTCTTGGAGGGCACCACTTAGAGCAATCAGCAGTTCTCTTAAAATGTCTGATCATACCTTTTCAAAAAATATGGTTGTGTTATGAAGCACAGAAAGAAAAGTCTGAGTGCTTAAAAGCAAAAGAAGTAGGGAGTTTTGGTGAAAATGGGCGTGTCCCACTGCTAGGGGACAAAGGCAGATTAAAGTCCTACAGCTTTTCTTGGAATACAGTGAGAAGAATAAATTAGTAGAAATAAACATAAACTGCGGTTTTTAACAAGCAAGTACCAGTGGATAGGGGGAATGTTGAAGACACCAAATTGGATTTATGGTACTAACAGTAGCACCAGCATTTGAGCTTTTCTATGTCATTAAGACCTGAGAGGAAGAAATCACAAGACCTAATATTTAGACATCAAGGAACATAAGCTTGACTTTTAAATACATCAGTCATACCACCATAGGCCTCCATTCCAAGTTTAGCCAAAACATAACTCTGGCTGGATTTCATTATTAGACGCTAATTTACAGAAAATATATATATGTATATATGTATCTATATCTTAAATATATATGTATACCTATTTTAAAAGTTGTATGCTGCCATCTGTTCCTGTCATTAATAATCTAAGAGCTTTTCCATTTATGTGAAGACATAAGTGAAAAAAAACTAGCCTATTTACCAAAATCTTTATTTGCATAATATGAAAATTGTTTTTTTGAGATGAGACTTGTCAGAGGCGATATGCAAAGCACATTAAGGGCTTGAGCGAGTCAGACATTTATGGAAATATTTTCCTGCAGGAATTGGCTTTCTGTAACAGTTCTTAATCAAGGGTAACCCTAGGAGGGAGACACAGTCAAGTGCTGATTCCTGTCCATGTACTTAAATCATTTGTTATGTACATCCTCTACAGTACTGAGCAGATACTAACAGATAACTTTTCAACATTGAAAAGACTATGAATTTAAAACACATTGATGGTAGTTCGACAAAGACCAATCATAATGCAATGAAGTTTAGGGCTTACCTAAAAATTGGTACTGTAATAAGACAATGAAATTCATTAATTAAAAAGGAAGTCTTATTTGGATGAACTATGCCTTTTGGTAGACAGAGCACACCATAGTAATTTTAAAGAATTCGGATAGAGGCTATAACGGACTTTTTTTTTTAACAGAGAGAAGAAATGAGATCTCTCCATTGTTCCAACCGGAGTTAACTGTTTTCAAAGAAAAAAGTACACCTCTGTCATACCCTCTCTCCCTGTCCCTATATCACGCATTTCATATTTTTTTCAAGTATTTTTCAAAAATGCATTTACTCTCTTATTCGACTAATAGTCATAATGAAAACTGTTGCTAAAGGAATGATAAAGGACTATTGCTAGACATATGACCAAATTTATAAACATTTTCATTAAAGTTAATTTAGGGTTGAAATAGTAGTTGCTGTTACACACCTATACACCTGTCTCACCAAAATAATTTCAGTGAACCAAAATACTGGTCTTAAATGTTTTGTGAAAGTTTTTATGAAATATGCCATATCCCTGACTAATGCTTTCAAATGCTATACAACCGACCAGACTAAAGCATCTCTTGACAGCATCAATTATTTGGAAGACTACTAAATAAGACACTGTGGGGATCTGGATTTTACTATGGGTTCATAAGTGGTATGGGAGTCTTGTTAATTATAATAGTTTTACCTGACAGATGACATACGACACAGTATCTCCAGCTTTCACCTTTCTGCCTCCTTGAGAATTTATCCAGAGGGCAACATGTACATGAGGTAGGCTTTTTTTATCAGGGTAGTCCTGGGGATCCTTTGTCAAGGCCTAAAAGGGAAGAGGAGGGAACAAAATGCCCCAAAGTTTCAATAAAATCTTTCTCACACAGATACACACTAATATATCTTTGCTAGAATCATACCAGTCACATCAACATAAAAATGACAGAAGCTGTATGTAGAAAACACTGTCACAGAATCTTTAGATAATCCATCCTCAAGGCTCCTCTCTCCTTCATTTAGTAACTAAATGTAACCACATGCAACCCTGACAAAGAAGAAATACCAAGTTTATGGGCCATGGCACATAATACTTGCACAGAAAAAAATAAGACTATAAATTCAGTCTTCTATGCAGCCTCAGAGTTTCTCCTAATGTTTGCAGTTCTTTCACTGAATTAACTGATTAGTTAGGACTGATGGATGATAGATAATGGTTACTCTGACATACTGATCTGTTTCTCAAAAGCTTATCTAGCCTAAATAAATCCCAAAGGCACCAGAAATCACTAGATTTACTCACACTGCCAACGTAAGCTCTACAAAGGCAGAATGAGTGAGTCTGTAACACAAAGTAAGCACCACGAGAACAGGGACATGGCAGCCTTGCTCATGGCTGCATTCCCAGTGCTCAGAACGATGCTTGGTGTATAGTAGCAACCAAATGTTTGCAGAATAAATGATTTCCCTCACGCTGCAATAATTCACTAAGTTTCAGCACTGTGAAGTACTGAGAGATGAATAAGACAGTCACTGGTCCTAACTCATCTGCTATTAGTAAATGACTCCCTATTCTGCAAAACAAAAAAACAAACCAAAACAAAAAAGAAAAACCGAACCTCTAAAATAAGCTGCATGTGCCAGAAGGGAGATGTGAACAAAGTGTGGAGAGAGTTTAAAGAGACAAAGATCACTTCCACCTGGAAGCAGAAATCATGGAAGACAAAAACTTAAGCGGGCACATGAAGAAAAAACAAGATTTTAAGAAAAGTGACAAGGGCAAGAAGATTCCGGGCAGAGAAAAAAAAAAAAAGCAAAAGTTAAAATCAAGAGGTGAAAGAAAATATAGTCTATTGGACTGAAACTCAAAATACCCAAAGAGGAGGAGGAAACCATCTAGCTCTATAAGACGTGGGTTTCAAAAGATAAGAGAAGGAACAGAGAACAGGGAACAGAGAACAGGGTGCTGCTGCATGAATAGGTCACCTAAGTGTGGTCCGTGGACCGCTGGGGTTCCTGACACCCTTTCAGGAGGTTGCGAGATCAAAACTATTTTCCTAACACTATTTTCACTGGTACTGCAGAAGCAACGGTCAGGAAAAGTTCTGGTGTCTTATAAAAATGAATCAGGGCAGGGGCACCAAACTGTACTAACGGTGATTATATTCTTCACCATCACATACTCACGGTTTAAAAAAAAAAGCCACTTTTACTCAAGAATGTTCTTAATAAAGCAGTAAAAAGTATTAATTTTTAAAGCTCTCGACCCTTGAGTATAAGGCTATTGTTTTGTGTGAGAAAACAGGAAGTATGCACAAAGTTCGATACTGAAGAACAAAGGTGGCTTGGGGAAAAGCACTTATGCAATTATTTGAGTTACAAACTCAACTAGCTGCCTTTTTCATGGAACACAATTTTTACTTGAAAGAAGTACAGGCCAACTATAGTTATTTTAACTTGGGTATCTATCTGGCAGATGATTTCTCAAGAACCAAGTGAGCCTGCCACTTCAAGGAAAACAACTGATTGTGTATATATTGTCTATGATAAAATTCAAGCTTTCAAGGGCAAATTAGAATTTTGGAAAACTTGTTTCCACTTCTGCGAGCATGACAGTTTCCTTAGACTTAATGACTTTTTGATGATATAAGGAGGGACAATTTTAAATGTGATTTTTGATACTGTATAATAAAATGTGTCAAAATTTGGAAGATCTGCATAACTCGGGGAACCAACATTGAACAAATGACCAACATATAAGGTCGTTCATGGGTAAAATATCCATTCAAAGTACAACTCAGACCAAAAGAGTTTAATATAAGAAAGTACGCAAAGTTCATCAATATGGTTTCAGATTCCACATTACAAATAACTTCTAAGAAAATACCACTTAGAGAGTTCTACTGTAGAATAAAAAAAAATACACAATTATCTGAAAAATTATGGAAATACTTCTGCTTTTTCCAACATATTTGTATGAAACTGGATTTTCTTCCTATACTCAACCAAAACCACACATCACAACAGATTGGATGCAAAAGCAGACAGAATCAGACGTCTTCTCCTAAACTGTACA
Organism: Pteropus medius; assembly: GCF_902729225.1. Taxonomy (NCBI): domain Eukaryota; kingdom Metazoa; phylum Chordata; class Mammalia; order Chiroptera; family Pteropodidae; genus Pteropus; species Pteropus medius. The sequence continues at coordinate 1,037,223 of NW_024344432.1, forward strand.
TTAAAGAACCCTGAAAAATTGTAAAATGATGCTGTTCCTCTAGCTAATTTTTGTTTTGAAATAGTTATTTTTCATGGAAAAAAAGTTATTTTTGCAATCACATGAAGAGTTTACTGCTATTTTAAATAAATTAATAAATCCTTTAAAAATTTGTTTTAATTTCTAACATAGTAAACAGCAACATAAACCACATAAACAAAATGTCTTGGAGGCCTCAATTATTTTCAGAGTGTGAAGGTGTCCCAAGGTTAGGAAACCTGAGAACTGCTATAGTAGAATAAAACAGGTCCTCAAACACGGCTGCACAACCAATCTTATGTACACTTAGGAAATCAGACACTCAGTATAGGAGAGTGCCTAGAAAACTCTCCAAGTATTTGAATCTCCTCAAACCTGTATTATGTGAAGTCTTGATTGACTCAGTTGGGTAATACTGCATAGAAATCTTAATCAATATAACTCTACTTAAGAAAACCGTTATCTTCAATTGACTATACTTCAGTGCAATGTTAAAAATTTCTGAATTTCATATGACATATTTTCCAATTATTAGATTAGGGCTATTTGGGGGGTTTTACAAGCTAGTTTTACAAGGCTTCATTTTGGGGGAAAAAAGTGTTTCCTGGTGGTTTGGGCTCAAGTTAGCTAAGGCTATAAAAATCAGTGGTCAAGTATTTTGTGTTACTTTATGAAATATATTAACCTAAGATTGCAGTAGTTAAGAAAAGCAGTTGCTTTTGGCAACAAGGGCTAAAATCTCTAGTAAGGTAAATCTCATCACTTCACCCTAGGCTAAACCTCCCATTTTCAACCCCTACCCACATCCAAAATATATATATACACACATATTATATAAATATATAAACAAATATACAAATAACCTATAAATATAAACTACATAGAAATATATGCTATATATAAAAATACTATATCTAAATATAAAGACTTGAAAATATGGACCATGCTTTGCTTATTCAACTTTATATCCCAACTGTAATAGCACTGTGCTCATAAGAGGTACTCCATATTTGATGAATAGATGATTAAACAAATCCTTTCAAAGCTCACTGAATAACTATTATTTGCCAGTTACTGTGCCGAGTCACATGGAGAATATAGACAGCAAGTCACAATTTCAGTTCTGTCACAGAAAAATATATGCACAGCCTCGATCGCACTATTAACTTATTATTAATAATAATGTATCACTAAAAGTTGATAATTATTAAAGCATGCGAGGTCATGCTACTATTCTCTCTACTTTCATATAAGTTTAAAAATTGCAATAACAAAAACTTTAAAATAACAAAACTGTAGACTGCTCATCAGAGCTTTAAGATTGCCAGTGTCTGTGACTCTAGATTTCTTTGCACACTAGTAATATTGTCTCATCGTTCATATGAGAAGACAACAGTGAGCTCACCACCCGAGAGATCACGTGCTCAGTGTGGCCTGGCCAATAATGTAGTCATGTTCAGACTGAACCTTCCAAACTCATGGAACCCCTTGCGATCGAGGGCCCACACTTTAAGAAGGTAGACGGAGTCAGGGATATGATCTGCAGAATAGATGCTAAAATTGATCAAAGGAAGACTGAAGTCGTAACTCCTACTCATGCAAATTTCTGAGGAAGAAACAAAACAAAATCTGAAAGGAAACCACTTTCTAGATGTCACAAGTGATTCCACGCCAATAGGTGTACACTGCATCACTTCAAGTGAAGAGCTAATGCAAGGCACATATTCTCTTATAATATTTCCACATTTTGCACTTTTCATGTACAAATAAATGTCTTCTTTTGTGACTTTAAAGACATCATGGTCGAGGTGTAAGAAACGAGTGACTTACCTAAGAATAAATACAAATCATAAGGATATACACAGAAAATATTCATACTCTCCAGGAATCAAGGAAATACAAATTAAATCCAACAGTGAAATACTGTTTCATATCCATTACGTTAGCAACGTTTTATCTAAATATCACCAGTGGTATTATCACCAATGAAATATCACCAATACAAACCAAACTGTTGTGAAATTGGCACACATTTTGTTATTATCAATTGGTACCACCCTTTTGCAAAGCAATTTAGTAAGAACCATACAGATACTCATCTTTTGACTTAAATATTTCACTTCAAAGAACCTAAACCAAAAGCAAAATGATAAATGGACAAAGATGCTTAATAGTTATTTACAATAGCAAAAATAAATAATTTAAATAAACCAAAATTTAAAATAAAGATATCAGTGAAATATAAGATTAACACATTGATTAACATGATGGTTTTCAAAGTAATAGAAATGTGGAAAAATCTGTTTGTTAAATGAAAATAGGTTTCAAAATATATAGTTACTGCTACAACGTAAAAATATGTTTTCAAGAGTAAAATATACAAAAATGGCAGGCATTACTTTTAGCACGGGGTATTACGAATGAGTTTTAATTCTAAAACTTTCATTGAATGTCATCATTAGATTCTTTTTCATTAAAATTCTTTTTTATGAGCTTTTATAACAAAATCAATCATAAAACAGGTAAAATAGTATTTACAAAATCAGTTTCTAAAAATGTAAGGGTTATTTTTTTTAAATGGAAAAAAAAAGTCTGTAACCTAACATCCCCTATTACACAGCATTTTGGAAAGCAAGATTTCATTCTTTGAAATTAGGTGAGAAAAAATATTCCCTATTTTCAAGAACTAAGATTGCCCATACAGTTTTAACTCATACAGTTAAAACACACACACACACACACACACACACACACACACACACACACACACACACGGGCACATGCGTGCCCTCCCTCTAGATGTCACAAGTGATTCAACCCCTCCCTCCCTCTCTCGGCTTTAGGCCTGCCCCCCAAAAAACTATACAAATATAAGTTAAGAGGACTACGAAGAACGTAGTACTCTCTAGTCCCTGAAACATCAACTGTATCACTCCGCAGAACCTATAGAAACAAGGCTTCCACGAATTAAAGGAAGAAATGGAAAGAGAAGGCCCTGCTACAGACGTGGCAGTACCAGTGGCTGGAAAAGGAAGAATGATATGCTAATGCTCAATCTGTGAGACAGTTGTTAAGCAGCTTTCATCACCAGCTAGAATTTATTTCAATTGCAAGGATGAGGTGGTTCTTCAACTATCTGAAGGAGGAGAAAAACACATGGCAGCAGCTGGGCTCAGCAATAAATGCTACATTTACCTTGTTAATTTCAAACTGGCTCACTGGGACACTGCCATTTAGCACATTTTCTCCAATTTCTATCAACCTCTTCTGAATATTTTCCACTATAGTGTCCCGGCTTTGATCAGAAAGAATTTGGCCAATGACAAAGCTGCAAAAAGAAAGAGGGATTGATTTTTAAAAATCATATTTTATTAATAAAGGAGAGAAAAGGAAAATAAATGCCATTAGATTAACATGTGGACAAGAACTGTACTAAAAGCTAACATGAGAGTTAATGTCCAAAAGGCTGTTGCTATTTGTTTTTTTAACAGTAATTCTACCAAAGGTTTACCAACCTTGGAATGTCAGGTTTGCCCTCAGACATACAGATTACTTTGCTTATGCAGCATCCAATGCTTCACATTCAAAATGCAGGGAACGGTATGCGTTCCATCATAGTTTTATGCAATTACAAAATTCAAAAGCAGTTATATTCTACCCATAAGTTAAAATGTTAGAAGATAAATTTTTTACTTTCCTCATAAAGCTCCAAGATATTATCTCGGATGTCATCAAGATATCATCTCCACCTGAGATAACCATTAGCTAGGAAGTAGAAATATAAAGCTCTTTACGTACATTTAAAAATAAATAAATATTTTAAACCTTTCTTTCTTCGGCTTCATTATATTGTTCAGTGTTCTCCAACCTTATGTTATTCCACCAGACCCCCCACAAAAAGGAAAAAAAGGGAAAAAAGTAAGGAAGCCAATATTTTATCCATTTCTGAGAAAATGCAGAGCGAGGGTTTGACAGCTGCATTATAATTTGTCAGAAAAAGAACCCTGACAAAAACATTTGTATAGCTTTAATTACTAATACATTTCTAACTCGGAGAAATTTACTTCTATTATGATGCATCTTTTCTTAGAAAACACAAAGCTGAAGAGAACACTCTAATCGACAGTCTATACAAAGTAGTTTCATCTTTGGGTACATTTGGGGGCAATGAAGCATTTCAAACTACATTTCATAAAAGGCTAACAGTGACCTATACTCGGATGATCAACTTTGCCTAATCAAGAGTAGTTTGCAGAAGCAACAATTGCTCAATCTCCTGACTTGAAAGCAAGAGGAAGACTGGAAAACAAGTAAAAACTGCTGGTATGCAGCAATATAAAAATTAATTTAAAATTTTGCTTTAAAGGAAAAAATTCTATTTTCAGAATTCCTCAGGTTCACAAAACAGGAGTATCCAGAAAGATGGCGAATAAGGTACCCAAAGATTCATTTTTAAATGGGTGCTTTATAAATTAATATGACCCTAAAAAAATGAAACGGGCCTTAACACAATCTTTAGTCTCAGGGGTCATTCATGACATTTATTATTTCTGAGGTATATATGATATTTGAGAACTAGCTCTTAAATTAACCTGAGATTAGTAAGAATCTTTACAAATGATATGGGTGGGAATAAAGACTCACTCCATGGCCAACTTTGAATCCCAGACCATTTTAAGTCATGAAACGGGACATCTTAACAACTACATTCCTAAAGAGGCTCTAGGATAATTCAGAAACACAACACAAGGCACTTTCTAATAGAAACAGTAAAGCACAACAAAACGAAAACAAATCACATGAACAAAACCAACTCTGTCAGGATCTAAAATGCGAAGGTTCACCCTCACCACGAATTAAAACTCATGAGCTGTATCTTACAGCAAGCATCTCTTCCTGAGCGAGTCCGGCTTTTTCTAACTTTTACTCTATCTATAAAACGCCACTCCAAATAAGTAAGAATTGGTAATATGCATAATAACAATAACAAAGAAGAAGTTGCATCCTTGTGCTTGGCAGGTGTTGTCCACATCATTAACACTTGAAGCTTTTAAGAACAAACAATGAAAGCAGGAACGAAAGCTGAACTCACTTTCCAGTGTCTTTAGCAAGATCGCACCAATCTCTTCTGACTATATCTAATCCTTTTAGCTCTTGTTTGGTTGAGTAATTCCCGTCGGACGTTGGCTCCACAACCAGAGCAGCATACTTCTTTTTCTTCAGCAGTAGCAGAGACTTGAAAATTCCATCGATGTCTATTTCAAGCAGTTTGTACAACTTATTCACTTCACTTTTTACCTGTGAAAGTTTTAGCCATTAATATTAGCTTCTCAAACATCAATAGGGAGAAGAAACTACAAATTCCTAAGACTTAATCTAAACAGAACTTGAGGTCACACGAGACTAGGATGCAATTACTCAGTGTATATGGAACACGATACTATGCTGGGTCCAATGCAAGAACACTGAAAAAGCACAGGGACAAAAACAGATTAAAATAAATAAATAAACAGACAATAATATATCATCCCACTCGACAAAGAACAGAATTGGCAGGGTCAGCTGCAGGAATTAAAAATTATGAAATAGTCTTGTTTAAATGTAAAACCTAAATGTTTATGTACGTACCTTCAAACTACTGAATTCGTTAGAGATGACAGTCCAATGAGTAGACGTGGCCAGAGATAAGTAAAACTTTAACTAATAAAATAATGTCTATGATCTCCTTGGACCTCTCATAGCACTCTGAATACAAGCTAATAAGTATATGCTGAACAAATAAATGAACAGTCACCTGCTCTTTATTCATAGGATGGTCATGGCACAGACCACCGCCTCCAAGGAAAATACACAGCTTTTCAAGGTTCGATAGGGTAAGTTTGCTCTCAAGTGAAGACTACAGTTTAAATTTCACACACTTCAGAGGGGAAAGGTAGGAAGGTGTTGGTTCATAAGATGATACCTTAGTTTTAGTTTATTGGGACACTACCTTAACATAGCAAGTACCCAAGAAACACTAATTGTGCTGTGAATTGCAATTAAGAGGTTACGAATGATTATTTTTAAATGTCCCCTTGCCTTTTCGAATATATTTTAAGAACTCCTGTAAAAAGTTCAGATGTGTGTATATGTATATATGTAGGCAGGTAGGTATTTACATCTATCAGTGTATGAAATGCATCTGAACACTACTAGAGACATATTTCTCCTTATGAATGACAATGTAATAAGTACTAACATGATCACATCTTAAACTTACCACACTTAGACCATCCTCAAAACATACCTAGCATTTAAGAAAAAAATGATTTCCTTTTAATTTTACCCTCAAAACAAACAACTGGAGAAGAGGCTAAGAAAAATCAGAGGATGAAGAACTGAAGGCACTAAGTGTATGAAGAACACAATGTACAAGTGCATGAATTTATGAGGTTCCACGTTAAAAATAATTCACAAAAGTAGATAATACATATAATTTTATCAAATTGTCTCACCTTGTTTCCCAATTTAAATACTTCTTCCAGATTGGTGCTATTGGTGTTTATCATAATGGAATCTGTGTCCCCATAAATAACTTCAAGGTTCATCTAATGAAAAGCAAAATTACAAAAATTGACAAATAAAACATGGTGACCATTATGCACAATGAAACTCAAGATTTTCCACTCTACAGAAATTACAGGTTCCACTGATTTTTCAAAAGGTTATATTTATTCTTATCCATATTGTCAGATTAAGCCCCAATAAAAGAGAAAGGTGAATGTTGCCACGTTAAAAAAAAATCCCTAATTTTCTTAAAACAAACAGATATTAGAGTGGCAGGAGAAGTATCTAGTTTTAGCTGAAACAAAACATGGAATAAAATAATAGAAAGGAGGATCAGAGACTAGCTTAGTGGTCATAGCAATTTATGAAGCAGAAACATAATGAATGGGTTTTTAAAATTCAGAGGCACAAATCCGTATTAAATTTCAAACAGTATTTAGTAGAATATGAAGAGTGCCAAAAAAAATCAATCATAGCAAACAACACTAGAGCACATACAGTATAAAGGCCTGGAAGTAAACTCTAATTAGCACTGTTACTAATTTGCTTGAAACACTCATATATAGGCTTCAAGCAGCGGCTAGATCATATCAGTGTTAGTAAAAGAAAAAAGCTATAATCCATTAGGAAGGATTATAAACGTAAACTAGACATTCTAAGAAGCCATTTCCAGTCTGTTTGGGTTGCAATTTTCCTTGAATACAAGAATGTCACTAGGTGTGATATTTAAGAGTTGTCATATGATGAAAAGGCTCAGCATTACCTTCTGTACCATCTCTTTCGTATGCATCAAAATCTAAAGGAAACAAAGTCAAGATTAATGCATTACATAATTACAAAAACATAAATATAAGCCCATAGATAAGTAGCCCAATGATTTTCCATATATTTTTAAGCTGTTGATAATTTTCTAACTACAGCTCTCAAAATAACAATGTAATCTAAAAATAAGTTTGCCTCTACACTGATTCTTAAGAGATATGTAAGCAGATCTATTGTAAAGGTCTAAGTGAGCAGATCTATATAAAGACTTCTCTTTAATAAACATGCATACTAAAACCGAGTAAGTCCTCAGTTAATGTCATCAATAGGTTCCTTGGAAACATGGATTTAAGTAGAATAACGTATAAGGAAACCAACGTTACCTACCAGAGGCTAACTGATATAAACAAGAGTTAAGTTTCTATGGTTTATCTCTGGTCACAAAAACATCACCAAACTTCGAAATAAAGACCCAAAATACTTCTAATGTTAAAAATTTAAATAAATGTGAGCTATACATACATTTAAGAAAGATAAATAAAAACAAGTAAGATAATGATTTTCTAACCCACTTATTCCCACTCAGGGTCGTGGGTGGCCAGAGCCTCTCCCTGCAGCTCAGGGTGCTAGGTGAGATGTCCTGTCCCACCCTGGACAGGACACCCTTCCATCACAGGGTGCACTCACACACACCCCCACACTCATTTCAACTGGGACAATCGAGACACGCCAATTCACCTCACACGTACGACATTGGGACGTGGGAGGAAACCAGAGTCCCCAGAGAAAACTCACGCAGACATGGGGAGAATGTGCAAACTCCAAACAGACAGTGGCCTCAGCGGGAATCAACTTTTTTCTCATCAATATTATAATGAAATGACAAAACAACATTATTCAAGGACCTGCTATATCCCTTTATAATATGGCAAAAAGGCAAGTTATTCTTATTACTAATATTTAATAGAACTGCATGGCTAAAAAAAAAAAAAGCTTGACAGAGCATTTCAAATCTGGCAATCCTTACTCATCTTAAAAAGGATCTTAAAAAGTAAAAATCTAATATATACATTAGATTTAAATTTCTTCTCTAGACTAAATTTCTTGAAGGCAGAAAGTAGACCTTCACTATAGCCCCTGCAGTTTGCAGTGCCCAGTACAAAGGTGGAACTCGAACATTCAGTAAATGAAGACAAATATACAGATAATATCTGTCGATAGGTCTGTCCCCAGGTCCGCATAGCTCTAAGACTGGAGACATGTAGGTTATGTGGATATAGATAAAAACAGATACAAATTACCTTGGACCAGATCAGAAGTAACACATTTGACAAATCAGGGCCTCTTAAAAAGTAATATGACACAACGAGCAGTCTATGTGTGTATCTCTGTGTGTAGGCTAGATACTGTGCTCCAAGCATCTCATGCATTTTCTCATGTCATTCTCCAAGATCTTCAGAGAATCACCATGTATCCCCATTTGTTAGTCTGAGGGAGGGGAAGTAATTAATTTGTCCCAGTAAGTGATAGACCAAGGATAAGAATCCAAGCACTCCGACTCCAGAGCATGGGGCCACAGTTATTCCATGCCATTTTTGCTCCATTATCACCGAATTTTCAAAGCATCGGCCTAAACCAGAAGTCACTTTTCCAACGGGCCAGACAGATTTACTTCTTCATTTATATTCCTTTTCCCTACCTCCAATAGTCGCATTGTCAACTAAGCCCAAACCTCGTATCATTTTTGTCTTTCTTGTCCTTCATATCAAAGAGCTCTATAAACCCTAACCTTAAAATATCTTTCTCATCTGCCCATTCCTTTCCATTTCCATTGTTCCTCGCTTTCACTGCTGTCTCCCAATGTTGTTCACGCATTCATGTCCTAGTCCTTAGGGAAGGAAGCCCTTCCCCAGACCTGGGGGTAGTGGGGGGTGGTGAATGCTGATTAGGCTAACCACTGTTTTAACAGTGGCTATGTGGTGGAATCACCTTCGGTTCTTTAAAAAAATATCCTTATCAGGGCCCAGCAATCTTTTTTAACAGCTCTCAAGATGATTCTTATGTTACAGGTGGGGTTAAGGACCACTGGCCTAAGATAATCATGGTAATCTCATTTAGGAAACAGTTTTTAGTTGACAGTTTGTCCCCTCCCCAACTAGACCACAAGCTCCTAGGGGTCAAAGCATCTGTTTGTGCCTAACACCAGGCTTCGCATAGAACAGGCACTTAAAAACATTGTTTGCTAGTTGACTGATAGGTCTCAAAATAATCCCAATTACTTTTCTACTAGACACTAAAATGCAGTTAACTCATATAAAACATTCACTCTCCTCCACTTCATCTTCATTTTTAACATTTAAATTACAGAGAAATGCATTATGGGAGAATACCTGACAATTCCTTTGGGAAAAGGGCAATGACGAGATCGACCCAAGTCAAGTTGATCATAGTGAGGACAGAACCACTTATCATGAGTTCTCTTCACCCTCTGCCCCTTCCGCCCTGCTAGGCTTAGCTTTCCTCATCACAAGGGACAATTCCACAAGGTAACCGTCACGCGCCAAGTAAAATACCTCAGGAGCAATCTGTCGACCTTCCACCACAACCCTGCATACGCAGTAATCGATTTCTGCTACTTTTTTTTCACGCCATGAACCAAACCTACTACGTCATCCCTGAATGCACCTCCAATGTGAACTGGCAACCTTCACCTTTCAGATCCTCTTACACACGGAATCTGCCAATCTGCCAGTAAGAAGGTAAACTCCTACAAGAGGACTTACTGAGTTACAGGTTATAAATTTAAAATTTTTGATAAGTCAAATAGCTCTTCACAGAGGCTGTATCGATTTCTGTGGATCATCTGAATCACCACCTTTCCAGGGGACCTCAACAGCAGCTGATGACAATGCTGTCTCGTGTTTAAGGTCCTCACCACACCTCGCCGACTCTTCTTCAGTCCGTTCTATACCAGACAACCCACTACCAGGATGACCCCCACCTCTCATGTTTCTTCACTAAGCAGTTCTAGATGGTGGCACCACAGTGCCCTATCCAGTCCAATGCTTACCCAAGTGCTACTGAGCAGGATCATCCCAAAGCTGCCCTCGGTTCTAACGCTCACTGGGGAGGGCTCAGCGATTGGACAGCCAGCGGATTACCAAATCCTCAAGATCTAGTGCACAGTACACAGTAGCTGGTAGTGAATATCTGCAGAATGCTGAATGAATAATCCTAAGAGGGAGGCAGTATTATAAGCCCCATTTCAGGGATGAGGAAAATTAGGCTCTGCGATTTTGTCCAAAGGAGCAGAGCCAGTCAAGAACTTGATCAAGAAGCTGGACCTTAGGTTTCATTTTTCTTTACATTGTGTCTCAACTGCTTTATTAAAAAGCTTATATCACGTGAATGTTCTGGAAGCCAACAATCGAAGATTTATACGCTATACATATTTCCGCCATTAAGGAAATGCATTTTACAAAAAAAAAGCTACAGGTATCCAGAAAGGCCTACTGGACACCAGGTACAGTGATTACAAGATGACCGCTCATAAGTTCATTTCAAAGGGACAAGCCTAATATTAAAGCTACCCATTCTGACAGAAAATCATTTTGTAAGTGCCAACAGCTAGAAAACAGGACTATAAAGGCTTGCTAAATTCATTAATAAGGCAGTCTGCAGTTATCTGATTTCACAGCAACACCTGCATATTTATCTACTCATTACCAATTGGATGATGGAATTTTTTTCAAGCACATTTCAAAAATCTGCCAACTTCAAGTGTAAAAAAATAAACTTTGTGGTTAATTTTTCCCTTAACAAAGTACAGCTGTTGAGAATAATTGTTCAAGATCTTACCCTGTAATGTCAACTGCAGCAGAACAAAGAGTATTTAATTAGCAAATCTATCCAGTAATTCAACACCTATTATATAAAATGCCTTCGTGATTTTATTCAGGATAATTTGCTAAGAGGGTTATTACTGACATTCAGATGGAATTTAAAATTCCTACGCAAGTCGAGTCATAATAGCAGTAATGATCTCCCCAATCAGGAGATTCGGTGTCACACAAGGCTCTCTTGCAATGCAGCAGCCGATTTCCTGACTTCTTAATTCCTGGGCTCAGCTCAGTGAGAGCCCTTCATGCCGATATTTCAGTCAGCAATACATCTTTAATGGGACTCTATTAAAATAACTAGAACAAAAATGACTTTTTTTTTTGGTTAAAAAGAATGACAGCACTGCCATCATATCAATCATTGCAGGCTTAGGGCATGGTTAGGGGAAAAGGGGGAAACAGGAAAGGAGTGGGGCTGGGGATGGGGAGAGCGATAATTACAATAATACGAGAAGGTGTTGTAACCCCAACCTGAGCCTCTGAAGGCTGCTAAGGGTAGTGGGGACTAAAAAGGAAATGTAAACGTATTTCGAAAAAGGGTTTCCTCGAGAAAATAATTTGTTCAGGAATACACCCACGAGGTGGTTTACTAAGCAGAAGCAGCATGTTTGTTATGCCAGGGTTAATGGCAGCAGCAAGCTAAGACCAACTACTGCCGAAGTGTGTGTTTACAGGTTCTCCGAACAAGGCCAGGAGAAAGCCGGGGTCTTTATGTTTTGTTAGAACAAAATACTGGTGTCTTGCAGAGCATCTGAAGGTTATGAAATGTTTCTAGATGGTATTACAGGCTAAAACACCGTTTGTTAATTCTAAAAGAAAGAGAAAACACCAACTTTCCACAATTAAAGTTTCAAGCTCCTATTCCAATTATAGTGCTATTATAGTGCTATCTACTATCAAGGAGCCCACTTTGGTATATGATGCAGCTATTAAATACAATAGAAATCCTACAGGTTAAAAACATGTTGGGTAAGGTCAAGTTCTAAACAAATAATGCATGAACAGAATGACGACTGAAATCTCAGTGACTTTAGGATATTTCTGTTACTTACGACACAAAATTAGAAATAAACTGCCAAGTTTTTTAGAAATACATTAGCATAATAGGGGTGGCAAATGAATGGTTTTGAAGGATAGGGTAAAGTATTAGAAATACAAATATTATGATATTTGGTAATCCAACCATTATCTAAGCTTCCCTTATTCTCAGTTTCAGCAGTTCTCAAGCAGGACTCAGTGTTCCTCATTTCTCCCACTTGGCGAACATTTATTCCATCCTCATTATATTACATTGCCTTTTTCCTATTTTCCTATTCCCTATTGTTCTTAGATGTGTATCTTCTTTATAAGATGCTCAAGGAGCAAGTGCTTTTGGATTTAATAAGCTTTCTGTTCTCCACTACTTAACAGTCCCGTGACACGGAGTTCTTTACTGCCCTTAAACCTTAGTTTTACCCTCTTTAAAATTGGGATAATACTACCACCTAGTTCCCTGAGCTGGATGGGAATACAAAGAACTGTATGCTGAGAACATGCTTTGCAATGATAAAATATCATACAAATGTGAGTTTTAAAAAAAAGTCAGGGGTCTGAAATCTGAGTACTAGTTTAAACTGCCAATTATTACTAGCTAAGTGATTTGAGACCAAGCTGGTTTCTCTTTCTAGGTCTCAGCATCTTCATTTATAAAATGAAGAGGCTGGGATTTTTCCCAGATCTGAAAATCTAAGAATCTAAGTTTAACATGTTCAAGTATCTCTTCTTGATATCTGGTTGTTTTGTCTTTCAACCACATTCATTTCTTTAACATTAGGAAAAGGAGGCAAGCAGTAATATATCCAACGAAGATTATTAGCGTTACAAGAACATCTTTCCATATTTTAGGTTGCTTTTGAAGGCTATGTGGTTGCAAAATAACTAGAAATATGTAAGCTCTCACGAGGTATCCGCATACATCTTTATGCACTTAATATAAGTGGGTGAATGTATTTACAGTACATAAGAACATCTGACACCTTCTGTTGAGATCCCCCCTCCCGTCCTGGAGAATATATATACACCTACATGTATACGTCACAGTTTCTCGACCTCGACACTATTGACATTTTAGGCCAGATAATTCTTTGCCATGGGAGGTGGGGGTGGAGGCTGTCCCTAGCTTCCACCCACTAGATGCCAGAAGCATGCATGTGTGGACACACAAACACACAGACAGAAAGACAGACAGACAGACACGCACACACTTGCCACCTGTGACAACCAAAATTGTCTTCAGATATTGCCAAACATTTTGTGTGTGTGTGTGGGGGGGGAATTGCCCCGGTTGAGAATCAGTGATATTACATTGATGATGACTCAACACTTTTTCTCTCCAGGCCCAAACTCAATTGTCTGTTCCATAAGCATTTAATCTAAATGCCATCCATCACCTCCAAACCTTCACCCAGCTCCAAACATGACAAATGTCCACTTCTAAGACTTCGACTAAGACAAAGAGCTAACTTCCTTTCTAATCCAATGAGCTAACAAGTTTCACTGTATCATTCCAGTGTGGCACCCCTGCCAACGTGCTGTCCCTCCTCCAGGTCCTCTCCAGTCACTTGGCCTACCACCTGTCTCCGGCATCACTACCTTCCAAGCCATTCTTCACACTTTGCCAGTGTTCTTTCTGAAATGTACTCTTTGAAATGAAACTCAAACACCTTAGCTTGACCCAAGCAAGACTCACGATCTAGTTGAAGCCCACCTTATCTTCTAATGCTTCCCATATGCATCCTCCACGCCAGCCTTCCTGAAATACCTTGAGTTCATTGAACAAGCCATGCTTTATCCTTGCTTCTGTGCTTTTCACATGCTTTTCCCCATGGCGGTTAAAAGCGTGGGTTCAGAAATTAAGCTGTCTGATGGTTAATTTCGTCAAATCTCGCTAGGTCATGTGGTCAAACATCAGTCTACATGTTGCTGTGAAGGTTTTTTTTTGGCATGAGAATAACATTTAAATCCAGTAGACTCTGGGCAAAGCAGGTCTGCAACTGCATAATGTGAGTGGGCCTCATCCAATCAATTGAAGGCCTTACGAGAAAAAGACTGAGGTCCGCCAAGAAAGAGAGAACTCTGCTATAGACTGCCTTCGGGCTCAAGCTGAAACATCAACTCAGATCTCATATGTTTGGGTCTCCAGCCTGCCAACCTGCCCTACAGATTTCAGACCTGCCAGCACCCAAAATCACAGGAGCCAATTCCTTAAAATCGATCAATCAATCTCTCTATCCTCTAACACACACACTCCACCCCACCCCCACCCCTATTAATTCTGTTTCTCCGAAAAACTCTCACTAACACAGGCTGCCTGAGTTCAAAACTTAACAGTACTGTTTAACCACTGTGTGACCTCGGGCGCACAATATAACCTTTAAGTCTCCAATTCCTTGACCATAAAATGGAGATAATAGCTGCAGCTTCCTTATAATAGGGCTACTGTAAGCATTAAATGTAACACATATGTACCAAAGACTATACAAAACTATTTACATAAGGGCTCGGTAAATGTTAGGCATTATTATTACCTAACGTCTACTTATTTCACAAGGAACTTTGCACCACCAAAAAGCCCCTCAACCCAATGATATCAGTGGGTATGTTACTCCAATGTACTCCCAAAGAACTCTGTGTACGCCACGGCACACCGCTCTACTATAAAAGATTAAGAGAATATAAGCAAATTATAAGCAGAGTTCCTATCAGCCATTAAACCTAACGCAATGCCTGGCACATAGTAGTAATTCAATAAATATTTATCTTAGGCTCTAGTAAAAGGAGGCAAACTCCAAGTGGTCCAACTTGAGGTGAGCAAAGCCATGGATTGATAAGTGCATCTCCACAACAACAGGACCCCAAAAGCTGGTTACAGAAAGCGGCAATTAAACCCATACACAGTACGCATTTAAATGCTAGCTCTTTCCATGCAAGAAATGGAGTGAATCAGTTTTAATCTCACCTTCAAACACAATGCGTGTTAGATAAACAAATATTCACTCAAGAGAAATGAATTTCTACCCCAATGACAAAGGCCCATTAATTAGAAACTTGACTAAAAGTGTGCCTCTTCCATACAACTCTTGTTTTTAGATAAACTGATTTTGTTTTAAATCCTTAATTAACAACCTAGACCTTCTGGTAGCTCATGTGTAAAGAATATAAAACATGTTGAATAAACAAAGCTTTCTGAAAGGTTTCTCCTCCCCAAGAGACACATTTAATGATATTTATGAGTCTCTCTCAATTAATGCCCCACAATTTGACAGGGCTCTAATTTTGATATGAAAACTTAAAATACCACAAGTTGTAGCTTTGAATATATGAAAAGTGAACCTCTCCCTTGTCTTGTAATTTTTTGCCCTGAAATATTTATTCATCTTGTGCACTTTTTAAAATGCACTTTACATTCTGACTTTTAAAAAATTGTTTTCACCTTTAAAGAAACCTTCCTTTCACAACATTCTTATTCTCTACTCCTCCTCCACTACCACCTCCAGTTTAGAAACTCGCGTCCCATACGTTTCACTTGAACTTACGTGCATTACTGCCATACTTGAGATTATGTCTGACACAGGACCCCGGAGAGCTTGTAGAACTGGCTTGAAAGCGCACTTGAGCCAAATCTACTCACCGACACAAGAGTTCAAATACGAGCCTACACCCTAAAATACTAAATTCCCAGAAAAAAAGAAAACTCAAGATTAAAACTAAAGCAGGAGATATTAACCTAAGGTCAAGAATTCTGAAAATCCCTAAAACTCTAAGGAAAAATTTGAATATGTGCCTGTATGCATTTTTCTACGAAGAGGTTTCACATATTTCATCAAATTTGAAATTTTGATTTGTTTAAATATAAGTACCATTCCAGATGCTCCAATTAGCCACAAAAATAGAGCTCTCAGAATTCTTAGAATTCACGTAATGTCCATGAGACTAGAATACCCCCGCCCAAATGTCTCTGCCTCCTGCTCTGGAGCTGGATGTTTTCGGCCCCTACAGTGTATTTTCTCTCACAGAAAAACATGTATGTGTCAAAAGGCTCAGAGATTCGGTTCCCTGATTGACTCCTCGAATAACTCTTCTGGGGGGCTAATTAAGACACGGCCAAACTATGTCCGCACGTTAGTGAACATCAGCGTTCAGGCAAGTTTCGCACAACCTGATTAAAATTGACTCAAAGTGTCTTACTTCAGTAATCACTTCGACAGAATGAATTTTACATTAGTGGGATCAAGCATGCACCAGGCCTCAGTGGAAATGAAAAGGGCTTAGAGTAATAGAATTTATAAATCCACCCATTAGGTTAATGGCTAAATGATTTACATGTAACTTTCTCCCCCACCCCGCCTTCCCTCACCCTTTAACTCAGTAAAAACTATGCTTGGCATTTTCCACTGCAGTGCCATACTCAAAGGAAATAGCCTTTCTATTTTGGGACATTCTAATTTCTAATAATGGCTTGGGTAGCTACCATTAACTCTTTCAAAGCACAAATAATTGACTAATAAAATTAAGTATTTTATAAGGCCTGAAAGTGCTTAATTGATCATAATTGTCTATTTGAGAAGAAGGCGTCAGGCTGGCTATGCTCAGATAATGAAGTTGGGCAATTCTGAAGCACTGCAATCAAGATAATACTTACAGCTAAAAAGGACATTAGCATTTTCTAGAATATGCAACATTTTCTTTATAGCTGAGGTCATGGGAAAATGTGACTAGAAACTTCGAGTTCTTGGCCCCCATGAATGGCAGGTTTGACAGGTTGCCGCTTGTCATTTCTAAGCACCTGGCTTGAAGCTCAACCCTGGAAGAGCACCTCTCTGGCAGTCTGCAGGACAATCTGAAGCTGGAGAGTGACCAAGGTGTTACTGTCACCGTTTTGATGGAAGCATTTTTGATGCCTGGAAAGCTCCTTTTTAGGCCCGGCGTAAGATAAGATAGTCATGGCACTGTTCACCATTACTCTGCTTTGAGGGGGTCAGAAGAGGGAGAACTTTTTAGCCTAACACACCTTGACGGACAACTCCCTCGTTCAGTACCAGGGCCAAACACCAAATTCTGTTCTATAATGACCATACTTTCTTCGTGGCCTCCTACAGCAACTCTGTTTCTTAAAAAATAGCGTCCCTTGCTCCCCCTTTTATTAGAAGTTCTGTGAGCTAGCTATCATTAAAATACAAAGGGTTCTCAATTCAAAAAAAATTTTTCAGATAGATGGTCTCATTTTAGGGAAATGGAATTGTGTTCACCTGTCCAGAGATACGTGAGGCATGCCTCTAATGCCCTCTATATTTAAGGATCAACCAAATAATGTATTCCCATTTATCAATCTTTTTTTTTTCTCTCATCTTCTATACTATCTCTGAGAAGAATCCAAAGAAATTTTGGAGGGGGAAAAAAAAAACCAGATAAATACCAAGTTGAGAAATGTCATTTAGGATACAGGTACAGAATATGAAAAAGAAGAAATATCAATATATTAGCTATTTAAGACTTGGCTACTGCTAAAAAAAAAAAATCCCCTTTACTTTTGAACTTCATTGCATTTCCACTCTATAATCGGCCAAGGCTCAAGAATTTGATATGAATGATAGGAAGCAGTGTTATATTCTTTTCATTTAGAACTCCAAAAAGTTATCCGTTCATGTACCAACAAGTATTTACTGGGCAGTTCTCACATGCTAGGTGGAAAGGAACAATATGGTGAATGATTCAGACGTAATTCCTTCCTTCTACAGTATGTAATAGCTAGTGGAGAATCAAATACACAATTGGAAAAAATACATACATACACACACACGTGCATACGTACAAAATAGAGGGCTCTAGGGAGGCAGTTAGAGAAAAGAGCAGGGAAGCAGCCAGTATATAAGGTGACCTATAGAATAACAGGAAAAGGGGAGTGGGAGAAGAGTGTGAAGATCCAAAAGACAGGGAAATTCTCAATGGCGATTAAAGAAGATTAAGCTTTAAAAAAATAAAAAGGTTTGTTTTGAATGAGAAGAAAATAAAAAGTATAGCTGAGGCTACAATGCTCGGGAAAGTGGGAGAGAAGGCAGGAGAGGCCCAATGTGAAGGGCCTTGTAAGCCATATTAAGGACTTTAAACTGGGGAGTGACATAATCAGATTGACAGTTCAAAGAGGTCTCTCTGGCTATAAAACGTAAAGAATGCATGCGGCGGCTTACACAGAGAAGTGATGAGGCTTTACCAGCATAATAGCCACTGCACTCGAGGCAGTCGCAGGTACTTAGGAAGTAGAATCTAAAGGACCTGGTAACAGGCTGGATATGGGGCGTGAGGAACAGATAGGGCTCAAAGATGAGATCCAGGTTCCTGGCTTGGCAACTGGGAAGGCAGTGCCGTCACTCATCGAGACAGAGAATCCAGGAAGGCGGACAGGTTGGAGAGGAGAACTGGAAGAGCAGTTCTGGAATTGATGAATATGTTAGGTCTGCGGACACCTAAATGGAGATCACAGGGAGGCAGGTGGAGCCAAGATGCTCAGCGGAGAGGATGTGGGGAGTTTCAGGTACAGGAATTCCAATGCTCAACAGAGATGCAATTTATGACTAAATCGAAGTGATGTCAGCATGCAGACAGAACCCAGTGAAATGGATGGCACAGCTCACGAAGGGGCAGCAGGACAAAAAGGAGACGGGGCAAGCTGGCACCCAACCCACGGTTGCGGTGCTCTGTGGGTCTCCTGATCCATCGATTCTCCTCCAGTACCTTCCTGTCCCCTTCAGCTATCAGATCTCTGTTCCTTCTGTCACAATTGGCAGGTGTGACACAAACCAGTGGCCACTGGCACATCCGACTGCAGGCTGCCACAGTCAGACAGCCAGGCACCACGCACTGACCTTTAAGGAGAACGATCCCAACAGGTGGCCAGGGCCTAATACAAATAATGGTATTAAGCCTCCCGACAAGGTCAGAAAGGGGGAGCACCTCGCCTTTTTATTGAGCAACCAAAACAGCTACAGGCCACGGCTCAGCAAACAGCAAGCAAAGGCTCGGCGGTGGCTCCTGTCCTTCAGGCAGTGATGGCTCAACAGGAAGACTGAACATCAATCAAGTCACTTCACAAGTAAAGAGCCTCCTATAGCTCTGACCTAACCTCCTTTTCCTGCCTCTCTTCTGCAGTTGGGAGGGGGAGGGCATTCTTTCTTATGTCCAGTTTGGTGCCATTTATTAGCCATTCCGATTTATACTTATCCAATAAAAGAAAAGTAACGGTGGGGGAAGGGTTCCCCTTGGTTTCCAAAGAATATTCTTCACACCCTTCGAGAGAAATTACCTCAGTCATAAGTGATTAAATTAATTGCCTTTGTCGCTAATTTGCTTTGATAACATCAAATGTCTCACAGTTCTCATGGACCTTTGACCTCAGAGCAAGCCACTCTTTTGACAGAACAGACAGCTGTAGCTCAGGGGGTGCTCAACCTCCCGAAAGACAAATGCCTCATCGCGGCCCAGAAATTCCACTGGGTGGTAAGAGGCCAGCAGTCCTGCACCCTGCAGGAGGACCCCACGTGCTGATCTACAGCCCTTCTCCCTGACCTTTCCATACAAAATAGATCTTTCTTTCTCCTGGACACAACCTCCTCTGCTCCCGCCCTCTTAAACCTTGTGACTGCAAATGGCATGGCTGGGAGGAGCCACACACCACTGGCACTTTGGTACCCAGAGAAAGGATCCAAGCAGTAGATCAGATTCCTGTCAGCTGGAAAAGAGCTGGCACTTCGGCTGCTTCTCATTCTTTATTTTTAAATGGCAGGATGGGCTCAAGGGCAGTGTGGCCTGCCACACAAGAAGAGACTAAAGATTTTAAAAGATAAAACCAAAAGCCTCAGGGTGCGCAGACTCACGCAAGACTGAGAACTGAACATACAGTATTTTACAAACCAGTTATGAGTGTGTTTCTCTTAGTGACACGGCGGGGCACGGGGGAGGGAATTGATTCTGGGACAAAAAAATCTAACTACAGATCGGTTCTTAGTCAATGGGACTAACAGATTAATTCTCATGCTACTAATTTGGAAAAGACTTATTTTCAGACTTATAAAGCCAGAGCATTAAAATATTGGGATGTGCTACCAATGACAAAGTTACCTACTCAATCAGTCCCTCAAACCAAAAGAGCATGTAAAAGTAAATATCGACCAATAAAATGCAAAGAATATGGTTAGCAAGGACTTACCTATGCAGAATACAAAATGTGTTTTCTTTTTTCCTCTACCACCAGCATCACCACCAGATCATTCTCAACTAATTCTTAGAAGCTGAAGACCAACTTGGATTTTGATGTATAAACTGCTTTTGACGATATTTCATTTTAAACAGATAAACACTTTAAAAAAATGCAAGCTGAAGACACCCTTTTGAGAAACTTAGAAAACAGATGTGGAAGCCATTTGTTTAGATGAAGAGGAATTTTCGCTTTTATAGGAATACAATGATTCATGAAGAGGAAAAAAGTCTGTCATCAAGTTTACTTCAATAGATACTCTTGGGTTTGAGGCAGCTTTCTAAATATGGCCACTGCTTTTCTTCACATCTCATCTCTCCTGAAATATCTCAAACTACCACTAACAAACATTACTTTTATTGTCTTTGTTCTCTTACATTTTCTGCTTAGTTAATATATTGTGCAGAAGAAAAAAAACACAACTCTGGTACTACAGTATTATATACTTGCTTTTACTGCTTAGGAAGCTGGACAAAATACCTTCCATTTTACTTATTTATCAAAAATGAGACATCTTGAGTATTAAAACTAGGAATACAAGAAACCCTGACAATAAGTTCAGAAATGACAGTCCTCCTTAAGGCAAAGGAGATGGAATAAAAGAATGTGAAGCTTTTCCAAGAACTTCTAACAAAGAGGAAAATGTCCTTTTTGGTTTGTCTTTTCAATGGAGATGCCAAGAACTAAAACAGGAAAACAAAAACGGGGTGGGGGCATTGGGTTTGACCTGGCCAAATGCTTAAGAAATTTCTCTCCTTCCATCCTCTTTTCCTTGCCCATGGGCTGCTCCACTCTCAGTGGCTCTGTCTACAGGACACTCTCTGAGTTAAGAGGTGCAAGGTCTGCAGGAATAAAGAACTTAGCTTCCATGCTCCTCCATCTCCTCAGCAAAAGACAAAACGGCCGATGAACAAAAATCTTCATAATTCTCTATCCCTTGAGATTCTGCTATGATTCCAATTAAGAATCACAGAAAAAAAAATCTCTTTTCTGCAATATCCCCATCTGCCAATATTTTTGCCACGTGACTTTCTATAGTTTATATTTCAAAAATAGATGTTTTAACCTATCCCAAATATAACAACATAATTTTGAAGATGCATTTTCAAACTACACATACTCCCACTGTGAGCCAGAGCTCAGTCTCTGAACACCTTTAATGGTTTACGAAATTCTGTGTTCATGTATACATGGAATTTTTCTGGGTCAAGAATTCATAGCTTTCACTCAATTCTCAAAGGGGTCGTGACCCAAAAAAAGGTTAGCCTCCCTACCAAAACTTGTAGTGATTTCTTAGCTATGTTGAACTAGTCCTGAAACAGTATGGGGAGTTGCCTTGTGTATTTCATACCCATGGCTGCTCTGGATTTCTGGAGAGATCACCAAAGAGGAGCGATTGGTCCTGCTGGCTCCAATGCTACATATAAACCCTTTGCCAACCCTCCTAAAGATGGGTGTCAACCATCAGCAAGGGGAGAGAATAAAAGAAATGAGCCTTAAGAAATCCATGACCACTACTATTGTTACAGAGACAATGTGTCATTTGAATTAGGAAAGTCTAAAGGCTGGTTTGCTGGTTGCCTGTAAGGACATCATAATAACTTGGCTGAAATGTAGGAAGAAAGGAAGAGAGAAAAAAACAAAAGCTAAACCCTTGACTTTCAGCTTGAGCAATGGGTAGCTGGTGCTGTCTCTTTTAAATTCACAATGAGAGAGAAAAACATGTTTATGAAATTAGTAGTGATAAAGTTGATTTTTAAAAACCTACAAATTAGCTATAAAGTTGGATTGTAGACAGTCTTGTACCAATACTGATGAGTCTTAATGGTGAGCATTTCACATTTACCGACCTTCCTACTACTGGGCCACTCACTTTATCAACAGCATGATCCTTGCTCCAGCAAAGAAAGGCTTTTGCTCTCTCCTTTCCTCCGTCTCCTACACCAGTATTTAAAATTCTCTCATTACTTCTTAAATCCACTACCGACCCTCTTGAATACAACCAATGATCTTGTGTTATGTGTCACTCAGAAGACTGAACATTTATTTCATGGTCAAGGTTTCCTAAAGACATCCCTTCCTATGTCACTCTACCATCTCTCTCTGCAATCTGAGGAGTAAGCCTCCATGAATCCCCTAATTCAACAAGCATTTACAATGGGCTCCGCACTGAGATAAGTATAAAAGGAGTTTCACCGCCCTTAAGAAACTTAAAAGACAAATATCACTTCCAACTAAGTAGCTTTCACTGTCTGAAAATGAAAGGAACAGGACTGAAGAGTTGTCTAGCAGGAATGTAAAAACGGGACAACGACGAAGCCAATCACACCGCATCCCACACCAATGGACTGATCTACTGAAACCTGCTCTATGGAGGCATGCCTAAGCCTTTGGATGAGTCCAAAACGAGAAGGCGCATGGCTCTGGCTCCAGGCAGGGAGCAGCCTCAGTAATATTAAAGGAGAGGGAAGGCAAAGCTAATAAAAGAGGAATGGAATGAACGTCCTCATCCTTACCTACTGCCTCTTAAAGAAAAAGAAGCCATGAGGTACAGAGTCCAGGTCAGGAACAGACATAAAGTCTGGAAACCTGGGACCCAATGAGCCAATATATCCTTGAAGGCCTAGTTTTTTCATTTCTTTCTTGTCCAGATTGTCTTTCATTTGCTATAAGAACCTCACCTCTTCCCTTCCCAGCATCTTTCATCATCCCCTTCCCACTGGTGCCTTTCTTTCTGTTTCTATAGTACCTATTCTGCCTAAATTAAGGGTTACTCATTCACTTGACAAATATGTATTGACAGTCCACACTGCTCCAGACATGGTGCTTAACTCTTAGCATCTGAATAAAATGTAGCCCATGCCCTTGAGAAGCTTGCAATCTACACCCCAGTGGTCTCACCTGCTTCTTTATCTTTAAGGGCTTGATCCCCTGCCTCGTGCTCAGTGCATAAAACCTATGCTGTCTTGCAGCTTCATTCTGAGAACTCAACTCAAACGGTGTTCTCAAGGGTCAGTAGTCTCTTCTCACCAAAAGTAATGGGCATTGCTTAGGTGAGAGCCTTAAACAATCACGTGAGCACCTACTCCAATGAAGTGAAAAGGCACTTCGCTGTTTTCCCTTCATCATCACCACCCTCCACCAGACCCTAACAGCAAAGGCCATACATGAACATGCCTTCAGACGCTGTCGAATTTCCCATGGGGGGGAAACTGCCCCCAGTTGAGAATTACTAACCTCCATCGACGATTCCCTGTGAACGTGCTTGAGAAGTGACTGATTTGTCATAAAACGTACTGACTCCAGACATACGCCTATTGTCATCAACATTATTTAGAGCATATATGACTATGTTATCCCAGATGGACTTTTCATGTTTAGGCAAATTTACAAAGTCTCCAAATATGCTAGCTATCTTTCTTTTGCCCATCCGGTTCCACTGTCTACCCTGCTGTCTGGGAGGGAAGGCTGACCTAACAGACATCGAAGAGCTCCCCTACTTGACAGTTGAGTTTGGACAACCGTGGAACACTGCATAGATCAGGAGGGGAGGGAAGGCTAGGCAGGTTACTGATGACCCCTGCTTTCTCCCTGACCGGTCACATAGGAGCTGGCTGGATCCATCCACCTGCGGGTCAGAACACCCTTCCCGCCCAACTTCCTCTTTCTGGGTTAGGTACCTGCTCTTCCTCTCACTCCTTTTTTACCTGCTCTTACTAGCCTCAGAGTTCACACAATTCTCTTGCAGCTCTGCCATACCCTACCCACATTTTGGTACGTAATCCCTTTATCACAGCCTCCTATTTATCCCAGTGCCTCTCTTCCCTGCTGGGGCCCTGACTGATACAGCGAATACATTTTAAAATTAAATCTTAAAAGCAAGCAGCTTTAAAATGGTCCACTTAAAGCTCCATCCTCCTGAAAACAGACACACAAGAAGCATCGTATCTTGAAAATCTAGGCTTTTAAGATTTGTGAAGAAGACACACAATGAACTTCCTTTAAAGAGCAAACGTGTATATCTTTTACTGTGACGTATTACCTAAGAATGCTCAAATTTATATTTTCTTTAGTCCTATCTTATCCCAAAAAGAAAGAAAAAGAATAGAACGCTTTCTCTCTCTCAACAATTTTGGCAATCATTTGGTTATAATTACTATATGTTACATCATTAGTCTTCCATGTTACATATGTTAGGTTTCTAATTACACTGTACACTGATGTTGAGGATCAGGACTATATCTTACATTTGTTTTCCTCACACTTATTCATGCCTTGTAATAGTTCACAATAGTTCCTTTAAGAGAGAATATATTTGATAAACATTTGTTGACAGTTGGAAATAGTATCAATAGAAATAGAACACAAGGAGCAGGAAAGATATGCTCACTTACTTTAGTATTTTCTTATTTGCCTTGCCTTTTCAAGAGATTTTGCCACCAGAGGAAAAATAAAAGCTTCGCTGTAAGGTGAATATAAAATTTTAGGAAAACAGCTGTATACCCATCAAGATTATTTTCCACAAGTAGCCAACATGAAACAGAATTTACAACAGAGACAGGAAGAAGAGTAGGTGGAGTTAGAATAGAAGGAAATGAGGAGGCGCAACAAGAATTAATTACTGGTAATTACACATGCTACAGCCGCTCTTCTTTCTCCACCCTCTATCTAATCAACAGTGGGAACAGATGTGGTCTGTGGTATTGGGGAGGGGGGTGCTTAACAGCTGTTTGGAGAACATGCCATTAAAAAGCAGCCTTGTCCACAGAAACCCAAGAGTTTTACTGTTTGAAAGAAAAGAGGTAATGAATAATGCCACAGTCTTACTTTGAACTTCAGCTCATTGAGGCCAAGGATAAACTTTCTTCTTCTCCTGATTTCTGAAGAACTATGGCAGTAACTTTGATATTTTCTGTTACAAGAGTGCCTCAATATTTGAACCTATTTCATATATCGCATCCAAATACTCCTGAAACCAATAAAAAGATCTAACTACTATCTTAACTATGATACTAAGTAGTCAGTCTTAAATTAACTATATTGATGATCACGAGAAAAACTAAAATTCCCACCATAGGGAATACTATGCTCAACTATCTTTCTGGATAAGAACTCTAAATAACATAGAAATCAGAACATCCCAGTTTACTTCTTAAAAAATTTAAAGAATGCAGCATACTGTCAATGCATATAATTTTTCCTAAAAGATAAAAACATGGACTAAAGCCCAGGAATAAATTTAAAAAACAACACGACGTCCAAGGATTTACCAGGAAATGCAGTTACTCACAAAACAGAAGTTTCGGCCTCTTTCCGGCACAGAGCTGTTTTTCCTTCCTCCCAAGGCTGATGACTGCCAGCTGGGCAGGGCTGGAGGGAGGGTAAATGGCATTCTCACTCCATCTGGGACACCCCCAAGGCCCAAGGAATGGAGATAGGTGGCACAGATCTGGCTTCAGGAACTATCTGATGACTGCTACCTATAACCTGAAACTCTCATGCTGGAATAGCAGACGAGCTTATTGACTTCGGAACCAATTAGGTTCCAAAAAGCTGTAAATAAGTCCATTTGTTCACAAACCCAAAGTGGTACTAGATAAATGAGTGATTATGCCACTGACTGATAGCAAGTACATTGACTGCTTTTGCCAAAACATGCAACTGTGTTGGAAGCTGAAAGTTCTCAAGTAGCTTTAACAATTACAAGTTCCTCTTAAGTTAAATGTTATTTACATATGTGGCTGTGGAGTGTATAGACACAAAGAAAGTTTAAGAGCACATGGATTCATTCACATGCACTTGCAGGATACCACACTAATCTCCCATATCTAATCTTATTAAATTGAGCTTGCATATTCTCAAATTTACTTCTGTGTATTTTGGGGGCAACTTCAAAAATTTCATTCAGTTCAGTGTATGTAAATTGCATGAACCATGATTCAATCCTATTGGGGATAATTAGAGAAAGACAGAGCTTGGGTTGGGAAGAGAAAAGGAAGGTAAAAGCTAATGGCAGAAGAGGAACAAAGATTTTTAGAATGAAACCAGAGGAAAAATAAAAGAAGGTAAGCGCAAGCACATTCGGGACTCAAAACTGTACGCTGATAGTATATGAGAGTCAGCCATAACTGGGGATGGAGAATGGGAAGCCCCAGGCAGATAGGCATCGACAACTTTTGAGTTTGAAAATCAGAAAGGAAATAAACAGCTAGATAGAAAACTAACCATAGAGGAGCAAGGGAAATGCCTCGAAGCATGCTTATTATCTGCAACAAAGCAAAATTTCTATTAAACTAGGGATGGCAAACACAAATGAATATATAGTATCCCTTGTTACTAAGTAAAATAGTATAAATGAAAAGGTCATTTGTATTATACTTAGATTTATTTAACTGAATATAAATACGGTTTATTCCTAAGAGCTTCCACAGATCCACTCTCAACTTCAGACTCTCTGTGACTAGTTTCTATGCAGTCTTAAGTTCTCAGACTTAAATTCTACAACTATGAGTTTTCAGAAACCTCTTCTTCCTGATGAGAAAAGGACTATACCCATCTTTTGCAATTCACCAGGATGAAGGTATTCTTTTTGGTGTGCTCTGCAAACCTACCTTTTGATCCCTAGAAATAATTTTAATTATCTGCAAAAGAGCACATAAGTAAGTTTAAATTAATCCTTCGTCCTGAATTATGTTGCTTTTCTGCATCAGCAAAGACACTTACCATGCAAAATAATGTTGTTGTTGTTGTTGTTGTTTTGTCTGATAGAGAATATATTTGGGAGAGAAATGGGAGTTTCTGGCAAAAAATAAAGGCTTCATTACTTCAGCTTTAAATGTAAATTAGGCACTCAGCGGCATGCAAGTTAGGACAATTTTCCTTACACAAGATAAGATGAATTATATTTTATTCCTTAGTTCTTAACAAGAGTCACTTCCTTAGACATACCTAACCCTTAAACAAAAGCTGTTCTTTGTCACAGCTAGGGAAATGTTTTTATTACTGATGTTCTTTAAATATGTATGAATAAAAATCTCTCTTCTATACTCATGTTCATAACGAGCTGCTACTTAGGCAAAGAATATGTATATAAAATGAATATAGAAATAAAAAGGGGAATATTTGCTTTCTATTTGAATATTACACAGATCACCCCAACTAGTGGAAAGGCCTTTAAAAAAAAAAAAAAGCAGCTGTCTTTTGAAGCTCTAATACTATCAGACTTTGTAAGAAAGTGATGGCTTTTAAAGGTGAAAAAGACATTAAACACACATCTGATTTCACGGAACCACACTAACAACTACCAGTGTTTCATAGGGTTTTGCACTTGTTTTTAAAGGTGATCACTTCTTTCATATTCACACAACTTTCTCCATCTATCCGGAACTCCGTGTATCCAAATGTCTCTTGTTTAGTAAAGCTCAAACAAGACCTGTCTAATCCCATCCTTCGCCATGGCATAGTGCTGGTCACCTTCAGCAAATAGGCCTCTCCGTTATATTCAGCTACTCGAGAGACCATTCTTTCAAAGATGTTTCTTGCAGTATTCTGTCCCAGTTAATCTGGATACATTATATAGCTTTAAATCTAAAGTTCCCCAAGTCACTCGTGGCAAAAAAAATAGTCCTGGGATGTTAGTCTACATTTCTCCTTTAGTTCTGCACAACCTGAATATGTAAGTAGAAAGGAGAAAAGGTAAATGGGATATGCTCGATATCTTGCTGAATTAAGTCATAACACTTAAGATCCTACCATGTGATATCAAAATTTTAATATCAGCTTTACACTTGAGAGATTCTCCAATTGTCAAATCCCTTTTCAAGCTAAACTCTGGCTAATATTTAATCTGATGAGAGTACAATTGACCTAAATTTCTGCATCATGGAATCTCGACTATGCGAATCATCTTAAGATTAGTCAGTCAGTTACTTTTCCTTATATGATGGCTATGCATTTTCTAAGTAGTGCAGAGTCACATTCCTGCTCCATTTTTTCTATTGCACTTCAGCAAATATCCACAGAAAAAAAAGAAATGGAACATATTTATTATTACAGAGGTTCTATTTCAATTCCCACTGCTGTTTACCTGTAAGATCTGTTACTTAGGAAATGCTAAGAAAATTTAAAGTTTGTGTATATTTTCAAATAGCATACTTAAAATACATATTTTACATCATATAGACAGGCTCAGTAAATGTATTTAGAAACACAAATCTTGCAGATAAAATTATAAACAACAGCAGAATTATTTGACAGCCTTCCCCCAAAAAACTAAGCAGTTAAGATTCTCTCAAACAGCACTGTCTAATACTAATATGGCTGGTGACTGGCATGCCGATTGAGCACTTAAAATGTGGCTATTGCAACTGAAATTTTATTTCAATTAATTAAAATTTAGATTTAGCCATCTGTGGCTAATGGCTACTATACTGGGCAGTGCAGATCTAGAACACTGATATCTACAGAAGTAATGTGTAAAAAAAATTAAAAGCTTAATTGGAATGTATTCTGAGAATGAATGGTGTGGAAACTGAATAAAGGAAAAAAGGTAAAGAGTGGCGCCTTGTATTTTTACTGCCTAAAAAAAACCAGTAAGGGGCTTTTAAGGGTAGTTCCACTCAAAAGAGTCAGACAATAGGTCTTAGTTTTGCTTTTCATCTCAATGATCAAATTGGTGTTAAGAATCCTTAGAGGTATAGTCTAAACTTTCACAAAACAATTAAATTTGTCTGTAAAAGAAGGCATTGTGGCAGTTCAAAGGGGACTAACACATTTTCCCATTTTTCGGGTCAAAAATTTTATTGTAGGTAAGAGTGTAGGTTACGGTTGACTAGAAAGCAGAAACGGTTACCAACGTACATATATATTATATATTCCGCTTGTGAAATTCAAATGAGATAATGTAGGTGAAAGGGCTCTGTGAAAACTACAAAGCACTACACACATGTATCATGATTGTTGCTACCACTACTGTTGTTGTTATTATGGTCCGTGCCTTCATGGAACTTGCAAACTAGCTGCCCACCGGTTCTGGTGGTCGTATGGATGGTGATACCACTTTGTTTGGGTTAGCGAAAACCTGATAGCTGATGTGGACAAATGTGGCGATCATTAGATCTTAACATTGTTTATTTGTTTTTAATAGTAAACTGGGTGGCTCTTTAACTCCTAATTGTGGATAGCTGGTACACAGACAATACTTGAGGAAAGAATATAAGAATCTAGTAAATGAAACTGGCTCACAATTCCAAGGCTTGAGTTTCCACTATATCTCAAGTCGTGCCATTCTTCCTTGAAGGCAACTACTTTTCATGTTCTCTGGATCTTTCATAGGGAATTTTAGTATATTCCTTAATTTTTAAAAATCGAACATATATGTTTGGGTTCCAGGACTTTCTAGGTTTAAATTTCAATATTTCCTACATTTTCAAATAAATCCATTTTTACCTTCATTAGGACAGATTAGCCATTCTTATTAAAACAAAGTTTTAAGTAGGGACTGATTTTAAGAATAAGAGTTTGGCATCAATAAGTCATATGAAAGACAGGAGTGAAATCTTCTACAACCATTTAAACAGAATAAAACTAAATTATTGGCAGTACAAGGGGACAACTGTAACGGATTCAAACATCCCTTTCAGACAAAGAATGTAAGGCAAAAAAAAAAAAAAAAAAAAAAAAAAAAGAAAGAAAGAGACCCTCTGAGGGGTAAAATCTACCTGCATAATAGATATGGGAGCATTCTGTTGAAATTAACCAAAAGACTGTCTGTGTGCTTTCCTAGCCCCAGAATTTGGAAGCCTCTAAATGTTTTTAAAGGTGATCTAAGTATAATCTTGGGAAACAAGCCTAGAATGTGGCTTGTAATTTAGTAAACTGGATTATAGTTCGGTTCAAAAAAAAAATTGTGTGAACAAAGGAAAATGGTCACCATAGAAATAAACCCAAAGAACCAGACATTGGCAAGCTTGACTGCTCAGCATTATTCAGGGGACACCCAAATAGTCCGTGTGGCAGGTGTATCCTAATCATGGATTATCTAACCAAGTCCCTTTGTTTTGATTCCATTCTCACCAAGCAACCTTGTGATTATAATTTGGCTTCCCATGTGGCTTGTCTATAAAGAGAAAATGTACTAATCTCTCAGTTCAGCCTCGCCAGTCTAATTAACAGCTGTAGTTCTCATTTCAAATGAACATATTGGCATAAGGGCATGTACATGTGAGTCTGACCATCCACAGTGCCAAAAGAGTCAGATCTGAGCCTCTAAGCATATAAGCTCCTTGTTCCCTGCTGAACCTCCTGTGCCTAGAACAGTGCCTAGGCTCATGATACTGCCCGGTAAATATCAGGCTGAGGTGCAGAGACCTAAGATGACTTCTCCTGGTGTCTTTCAATTCAAGTTACGATATATCGTAAAAGGGCATAAATGTTCAATATGAAATGATCAGAAAATAAAATCCATTATGAATAAAATATTTAACTATCATAGCATTAACATGACCTAAAACTAACTGATTTCTTATAATAAATATTAAGCAATTAGAAATGCTTTGCTTTCAGGCCTAAAAATAAGAGTGTTTTCTTCCATACTTTTCTCTTGAAAAACTTCCCATGACAAAAACAAAAGCACTCAAAATTATTCAGGAGTTTGACATAGCCACTACTCAGGAATGCTCATTTTAAGTGATAATAATTTTTCCCACCGAAACCATTTTGAAAAGAGTTGACCCAACATTTCTCCTTTTACCTTTCCCTAACTCCATAATTTATTCTGAATATCCAGCTGAGCTATTTCATATCAAATCCAATAAAGGCAACAATGACTAGAAAGTGCTGCTAAGTTACCCAGTTCTATACTTTGATTACAGGTATTAAAGCATGTCTCAATTGGCTAGAATGTCACAAAACCAAAAACCCAGACATTCTGCTTCCAGCATTGGACACACCCTCTCATAGAAAACAACTATAGTCTCTGGATGATATAAAAAACAACTACCTGAAGGTACTGGAGAGTAACCAAAAACAGGCCAAAAATGGAGGGAAGCCAACTATAATTGGAGAAAGACTGGGCCAAGTTGCCCATTTTCTCAACTTTTTGCCTGGGGGCAGGCACCATGGGCGCTATGTGGAGTAGTAGTCCAAATGGCTTAAAGAGCCAGAAGACAGAAGTCAAGCTGACTACAATAGCTAGAAAAAAAGAAGACACAGATCACCAATATCAGAAATGAAAGAGGTGACACCACTACCAATTCTATAGCTACTAAAAAGACAAAAAGGGACCATTATAAACAACTTCATGCTAATAAATTGGACAAATTCCTTGAAAGACACAAGCTACCAAAGCTCACTGAAGAAGAAACAGATAACCTAAACAGGCCCATATCTGTTAAAAAGATTGAATTTGTAATTAAAAACTTTTACACAAATAAAAGTTCAGGCCCAGAGAGCTTCAGTGGTGAATTACCCGAAACATTAAGGAAAGAAATAATATTAAATCTACACAAATTCTCCCAGAAAACTGAAGCAGAGGGAATACTTCCCAAGGCATTCTATGGGGCTCCCTGGTCTAAGACTGACAAAGGTATCACAAGAAAACTTAAGACCAGTATCCCTTGTGAAGGTAAATGTAAAAATTCTAAACATCTTTGCAAATCAATTCCTTTTTAAAATACATAAAATGGACAGTATATCATGACAAAGTGGGGTTTTCTCCAAGAATGCAAGGTTGGTTTAACATTTGACTCAATCATTATAAATTGCCATATTAACAAACTTAAAGATAAAACAGAACAAAACAACAAAAACTTATGATCATCTCAATAAACATAGAAAAAGCACTTGAAAAAAAATCCAACATCCATTCCTGATTCAAAAAACTCTCCAAGTAAAAACAGAAAGAAATTTCTTCAACGAAAAAAGTATCTAAGAAAAACGTATAGCTGGGCAACATTTTTAATACTAGAAGACTGAATACTTTCCCCCCAATGTCAGGAACAAGGATTTCCACTCTCCATACTTCTATTCAGCATGATACTGGAGCAGGCATTGCCAGTCTCATCCTGCCTGTTTGTAAAATATAAGTTAAAAAAATACCAATTAGAAAAAATGAAAACAAATGATAGAAAAAGCACAATGGAGACACAGGTGAATATGGAAAAAAGAACAACAGTATCTCTTTCTAGCTGACTCGGGCTGGGGGAAATGCCTGCATGAGCAAATATTGCTAATAACTACAAAGAGCCATCATGGCGGGGTGGTGAAATGCTGTGGAAGGATCTCAATTTATGCCGGACTGAACCATATGAAATGGTTGATATTCAACCATTTTGCCCTTAAAAAAAGATGGCAATTACATTATGTTACAACCATTGGTAGGGTAGTTAAGAGCCAAACTGCCTAGATTCAAACCCAGCTCCACTACCTACTGGTTGTATGACTTTGGGTAGGTTACATAACCTCGGTTTCCTCACCCATAAAATGGGTATATAGCAATACCAACTTCGTAGGCCTGTTCTGAAGAGTTAATGAGTTTACATATATAAAGCACCTAGAACACTGCCTGGCACATGGTAATGCCAGTGAGCTCTTATGTCATCAATCCCAGCTCTAGCTCTCTCTCTCTATGAGAAGGTTCTCTCACCTGCTTCCTCAACTGGTAAAATGGGCAGGCTGAATCAGGACTAATTCTTAAATTCTATTTTTCCACAATTATGAAAGCAAATGACAAAAGCTTTCTATCACCATA
Organism: Pteropus medius; assembly: GCF_902729225.1. Taxonomy (NCBI): domain Eukaryota; kingdom Metazoa; phylum Chordata; class Mammalia; order Chiroptera; family Pteropodidae; genus Pteropus; species Pteropus medius. The sequence goes on from NW_024344432.1 coordinate 1,070,485, forward strand.
TTACACTAACAGAACAATATCACCTGCCTAAGGACTGTCTGAGGTCGTCTTTGGTTCCTCTTAGAACTGACAAGTTAAACTCAGGGTTAGAAATCAGTAAGTATTCTGGATTGAAATCATTTAGATAAATCAGTCATCTTCAGAGCAATGGCTTCCTATCATACTTGTATAGCACTTTCATAACATCTCCAGTCATCCTAAGAAGTTCAACAGATAAAACCAATATTTACACAAACCCTAGAGTGTGCTGAGTGTCAAGTATGCCACGTATGGAGTAACACAGCATAGTTGTTAAAATATGAATGTGGGCTTAGAGTCAACTGCTTGGGATCAACTCTTAGCTCCACTGAGAGACGTGTGACCTTAAGCAAGTTATTTAGCTTCTCTGTGGCTCATTTCCTCTTCTGTAAAACAGGAATAATAATCTCATGATGGCGTTGAGGATTAAATAAACTAATGTATGAAAAGTGACCAGCACACAGGAAAAAGACAGTAAGTATCAGCTCTTTTCAAGAGTGCTCAAAACTAAATTAATTTTACTGTATTTCAATTCAGAAAATAAGCATTAAGCATAGGCCATCCAACATGTTTAAAATGATTCTCAAAATCAAGTAGCAGCATATTATTTAAAACTTAGATGCCAAGCTGTTCTTACCTTGTATCATAAAAAGAAATATACTAGTAAGAATATCTAACCACTCAAATTAAGGGAAAATCCTAATAACAAACCATATCAAATAAATATTTACCAGCCCTGGAACATCTTTAGTTTTTTTCCTTTAAATCAGAATTATCTTCCATTTCTAAAACACGTTCAAACACTAAAACAATGCTTTCCTTATCACCTGGCATTACTAATTCTTAGTCCTATCAGGTATATGGACAAGTATTTACAAGACATTATAAAATTACTCTTAACTGTTTGTACTTTCAACCTTGAACTATTAAGCCAGTCTTACTTTTCACTTCCTCTTTACATCAGTAGCCAACTGTCTGCCTGCCCACACTTTCACTTCCTTTGGCCCATAGAAGCAATTAATGATAACAAGAAGCTTAAGTAAATGTCTTATAGAGAAGCGAGCTCGACATTCTCTTCACATTTAATGATTCCATGAGGATTAGCCAAAGGAAACAGTCCTCTTCCCAAGATTCCAAAAGGCAAACATCCACTTCTTACTCTATTGCAACTGATGCTGAATTGCACACTGCGGCTGTATTGCCAGGTTGCTTATGCAACGCTTCATAAAACTTCGAATATATGCTTTTATATCTGACCGTAAATCTCATGCAGTAAAAATGAAAATGAACATTTTGGAAGAACTCAGAGGCTATTTCACTTTCAAGAAAATTTTAGGCTGTACATGTCTGGGATAAACTCTTCTTCTATTAATACTGCACGACCTCAAAGACTTTACCTGCACTTCCCAGGGTCAATTTGTTGATAATCGATTTCAAAAATATTTTAAGCATACATCAAAAACCACAATAGAATACTCATAAAATACTTAGGTATATTTAAGTCAATACCAATACTACAGATTTCTAAGAGATATACATTTTAGTCTTCAAATCTATGTTATTTTACACACCTGTCCATTGTTATACTGTTACACATGTATATCTATGAGAAGATGTGTTTGATTTTAACCTAGCAAAAATGTATTATCCATGAAACATAAAATTAAAGAATGATCACAATAGTCAAAAGGTAGAAGAAACCATATGTCCACGGAAAGGTAAGAGGATAAAGAAACTGTGACATATACATATGAAATATTATTCACCCTTAAAAAGGCAGGAAATCCTGTCACATGCTATATAACACAGATGAACTTTGAGAACATTATGCCAAGTGAAATAAACCAGTCACAAAAAGACAAATACTATATGATTCCACTTATATGAGGTATCTAAAGGAGTTAGATTTCATAGAAACAGAAAGTAGAATCTGTTACCAGGGCTGGGGGGGGGTAAAGGAGGAGTTGTTGTTTAATGAGCATAGTTTCAAGTTTGCAATATGAAAAAGTTCTAGAGATCTGTTTCACAACAATGTGAAAACACTTGACACTATCAAACTGTACACTTAAAAATGGTTAGGATGGCAAATTATGTTGTTTTTTTATCATGATAAAAAAACAGCACAAAAAAGGTTTTAAAAATAAAAAATTTAAAGATTAAAAATGTTTATTCTTTAAAAAAAAATTTTCTGATATTTCTCTTCCATTGCCTTAACAAGAACATATGACACAAACAGAATTCTGAGTATTAAAGTTCTTTCCAAAACAATATAATCTCAGCATTCAAGTAATTTTAGCCCCACATATCAAAGTGAGTTGTTCGAAATGCTTTTGTTGTAACCAAAACTTAATAAGGCATTTTTCCTGTAAACAGAATATTTCCTAAATATGCATACAGCAAGGAGGCTTAGAACATTATTTTGGCCAAACTTTTTTTGTATTGTATTTCATGCTCAAGTAGATGCCCAATTTAGCTGAAGCTAAAAGTTAAAAAAGAAAGAAAAAATGGTTACAAAGCAGACGTAAACTGTATTATACATAAGTCTGCCTATTACTAGTGCTGGTTTCAAAGCATGCTTTGAGAGAACTTGGGATTCAGTAAAACTATAGTTGAAAAAAGACATACCTTGAGCACTGAATCCTAAGGATACTATCAGTAACAGAAATAAAGAACTCCTGCGAAGTATCAATTCTCAGGGATTAAACAAAAGACATGCTTATGTTTGAAGGAACTTCGGTTAATTAAGAAAGGAATGAATGAGGAAATACAGTTTCAGCTTGTCGTAGGGCTCCATCACTTTCAGTCACAATTTTCAAATCATTTTCTTCCTGGTTAAGTTTTGTTGTCATTTGTTTGTATTTAAATATTTTCCAGGTGCCCAATTTCCCTTTCGCACATTACTGGCTGCCACAATTCTCAACTGCAAATTTATTAAATGTCATAAGCACTTGAGAAAAGAATAATCATGTAAAAACACAGTGAGGATAAACCAAAGTAGTTTCTCCATCAGAAAATGAGGCCCCGCACTCTGTGACAATCGCTCTAGGTAAGTTGTTTTGACAGTCATCAACAGCAAATAGGAATCTGTCCTCAACCTATATTATAGAAAATATTTAAGTACAGTTTTGTAAGCTCCAGACTATCCACAGATCTATAACAAGGTTGAAAAAGGCACAAACTACTGTCTTTTCACATGTTTTGTATAGTTTACAGCTTCTCCTGAATAGTTTTGCAGCTCTTACCCAATTTAGAAAAAGAAAAGGAAAGAAAAAGCTATACAAATCAGATCCACCCAACTAGGCTGGGGAAAAGATAGAGGAGGGAAGAGAAAAGAGCCTTTAAAAAGACTTTGCATGCAATAATTATGTTTTCCTACTTTACCCCCTTCCTTCACTGTGCATTACATTGTCAGCATGAGTCTTCCAGATGACTTTTAAGTGGCAATAAGAGAGTAAGCATTCTGTTAACTGGGTAAAAGGTGGACAAAATAAATATAGTTATCTCACACTTTCCAAAGACTATGGATCAGCTAAAAGTTACTTAATACAAATCGTAAAACCTCCTTGGACTACAGACTCAACGAGTACGTCGTTTTAGTGACACAATCATTTTCTTGTATGATGATTCAGTATTTTCTAAATGCTGCAGTGGTGTTCTACGTCAATAAGCAGAATGGTGAGATCTAACCAGCTCTGATTTGGGATGGAAGACCTCAGGGTTTTACATCAGTCCTGATTCTGGCTCAGTGGGACCCTATGAATTTCCGTTTTTTTCATTTGTCAAATGAGGGGGTTGGACTAAGGTTCCTTTCAGTCTAAATGAGATGAGTCTAGAAATTTAATGTTTTGTAAGCTTTAAAAAAAAATCCATATATATTTCATCTCTATTATTCTTTCTTATTCCGCAGAGTTCTACAATGTGTACATAACAAAGCAAAGACAAGAGTAAACAGATCTATTCCTCTCTACAGCTTGATATTTCAAGCACCTTTGGGCTCTACGAACAATCCTCCTACAGAAGGCTACAAAGCTGTTGGTTTTATAAATTCTAAAGATTAAAAGGAGAAGCAAAGCCTTCTTAAGGCACCAGGCTTAACGCTTGAGCTCAAAATACATGCGACAAGAACCCAGGCCTTGAAAGCATCAGAACCGTCCCCATCAAGTTCACTCCCTATGCGTACATCACTCTTTCAAATCACTCTGATAATACATTCACATGCTCTAGATTCTGGCTGGTAAACCGTTACTACTCAAAAGGGATAAAATTAATATAATGTAGCTACAAGAGAATATACTGTAAAATCCCACAGGTGTTTTCTCTAAAACACATTAACCCACCTGGCACACAGAGCAGCAACTCTTTGGGCCACACGCACTACACAGCATGGACTTCAGTTAACACCTATGTAACACAAGCCGCAGAAACACATTGGCATCAACAGCAAAAGGCAGTAATGTCCTGAGTTCTTCACTTCAGCTATCGATTACCAGACACCAAAACTAAGGATAAACCAGAACATTAAAAAACATGGATTGGAGAATTTTTTCAGAATGCTGACTCCCAATTTTTCCCAAGGCAGTCCTTAAAAATGGGTTTTATAAACAGAAAAAAAAAAAAAAGATTAAAAACCGCCACTTCGTTTAAAATTTGAGCAGTAAAAGTTGTGTGTATCACCTAATACATTAAATAACAGACGTGGTGTGATTATATCTGTTTAAAATCCCACTAGTTATCTAACAAATGAACAGTTAAACCTCTTGCTTTCAAGATAATACCAAGTTGTTTGAAAGAATCTCAAAGCACTTTATATACTCCATGTCATTAACTCCCATAAATCCTTGACAAGTGTGGCAAAAAGCCAATGCTCCGAATATTATAAATGGGGAGAGCAGCGCAAAACAATGACAAGACATGTCAGAAATCATTCAGCAAAGAACCCTAAGAAAGAAAGCAACTGCTTGGGCTCCCAAGTCAGCTTTCTAACTATTTTGAAGCTACCTTTAAATAGTTTAAGGGCAAGGCATCGGAGTCCATAATGACAGAAAAATCACCTCAGCCCTAGGTATGTAAGCCCAAATAGAACGTACAACAGTGTGGGCTCAGCGACCCTTCCCAGGGGATCCGAATACTGACACTACACTTTGAGGAGACACCACGCAAGGACAGAAAACCAGAGTGCGGGGCTCCTGAGCAAAAGATGAAGCCCACCATCCGCCCCTTATAAAGCTATGATGAGAGCACATCCAGCATGGACAAAAACTACTGCCTGTTTTCTAAACAATTCTGAGATACATTTGGCGAGCAACAATTTTCTTTCAATTTTCTTATATGTTTATGAAAAATGTGCCCTCTATTCAAATACTCTTTTGCTCCCTAGGCATTGCTGCTGAAGAGGACACTAAGGGCAGCCAGGGACACTAAGCTAGGCTGTTAAGATGGCATCAAGCTGAAGCATGGGCCCCTGCCAGGCTGACATGCAACAGGTGAAGGAGACAAGCAGGGAGGGCAGGGGTGGGCACGGGTTAGCAGCATCAACCCTTCCACAGACGCGCTCATGGGGCCTCACTGCACGGTTTGTGGTAATCCTGCATATTCCCCTCAGAATCACAGGACAGCCTAGAGCTAGAAGGGACTTTAGAGGTCATCCAGTCTAACGTCTGATCCAAAGAAGGCTTCTCTTTTCTATCATATACTTGTAATGGTCTGGAAGCTTCTGTTTGTATTCTTCCACTACCTTCCACTCCAATTAGAGCTAACTGGTAGAGAAGTCCTTTACTCCTAATTTCCATCAATTAACCACATTGCTCCTTTTTGGAGTAACACACCATAAATCTCAACTTTCTTTAGATGACAGTCTAATATGATAAAACATAAGTGCAAAACTTACCCATTATATTTCATGAATAGTATGGGCCCATTCTACTTGCCTACGAAGTTTTTATGATGTTGATTCAGTCATGTTAGAAGTATGTATTAACCACCATTTGAGACAGAAAGATTAACAATAATAACAGCAACTAACCATTATCAATCACTTTCTAAGGGCCAGGAACTCTTCTCAGTGTTTTTCATTTAATAACTCATTTAATCCTCCAAACAAATGTGTAAGTATTCTGTTGATTTACTTTACAGATGAGAAAACTAAGGAACAGAGAGGTTAGCTAACTGCCCAAAGCCACACAGCTGACTGTAGAAGGAATGCTCTCAGAACTCTGGCTCCTATGCTTCAAGAGCTCACAGTCTGGTAGGAAAGAACTAACAGTCATCCATCTCAGCTTTGTGACAGAGCTGAAAATCTGCTAAGCATATGTTCTGTTTTCATCAAAATCTCTACAAATAATGTTGGTCAGGACACAGTCACTGAGCCTCTCCACATAATAATAGAGGTGTCCCTACCAGTTGACGATAACCCACTAACAAAACATTTCCAGGGTATAGTTGTTGGCAAACTAGTGATCCCCCAATTCTATTTGCATTCAGTTCACATTGGTTTGATTGGATCATAATAATATAATAAGAAACTCCGTCAGGTCCTTTGATAAAATGAGATTATACGATCTTGTTTAAGTTAAAAAAAAAAAAATTACCTAAAAGGCAGAAAAACAAAATTGGCCTATCCTGTTTCTTCTGCTGGTTTGAGAACTAATGGCTAATTGTGTAGCCACGTTGTAGAAAGGTAAACACTCTCTCATACACTGCTGGCAGGGGCGTTAAGAACACATCCTCTATGATAAGCAATTTGGAAATATATTTTGAGTTCAAATCCTGTAACCTAGAAATTCTACTTTTGACAATTTATCCTAAGAAAACAAGCAGAGATGCATGCAGATGCTTATTACAGCACTAGTTATAATTATAAAACAATAGGAACCACATGAATGTGCTAAAATAGGGGTATGGATAAATAAATTTGTAACATCTACCTGCTGAAATCATAATAGTAAAATTCAGTTCATATAAATATCTGATTTACAAGGCAATGCTTACAATAGGTTAAATATAAATAGCCAAATACTCTATAAAAACGAACTATAATCTAAATATTTTAAAAATAGTATTGTGACCATGATGTAAAGAAAAATGGAAAAAATGCATAAAAATGGATTGTTAGATTGAGTACATTTTATTTTCCTCTATTTTTCTATATTTTCTAAGTATGCTACAATGAACATGTATTTTTATCAAAAAAAACACAACAAAAACTATTAGACTGAAGCATATGAAATTGATATTCAACTGCTTTTGACTTTCAAAACTAGCACTTTCATGTGGTTCGACCCAATATTAAGCCTAAAAGGAAAAACAAAATTAACAACACTGGCTGTTCTTGGTGAACCAATACTGATATTTGATGACTGCCATAAAATGCTGACAGCCTACTGCTTGGCAACTTTTACTAGAATTGTATTGTATAGCTCACTAGTCGATCATTTTCTAGAGTTCATCTCTTAGGAAATAGAATCAATATTCACTGTCTTTGGTCTTCTAGACTGAAACCTTCGAGAAAATCCTGACACCATTATATGTAATCCGCATGCCAAATTACAAGTTATGACTCGATGACCCTGTCATTTCTGCCCTGAAAAAAAAAGCACTAAAATGTTTGCCACCTTTTATTGTATGAGATGCTAAAGAGTCCTACCATCAGGCCAATGGCAATGTCCAAATACAAGAGTGTGAAACACTGTGACTGATCTTTGATTCTTGACATCCTCCCTACAATTCCCATCTTATTGTGAGCAAAAAGACCTGAAGATCAATCTGTTCCAGGAAGGGGAGGTGGTCTCCAAGTATAGCAGACTCCAGAATACCTATTATCCAGGATTCCCTAGAGATTACCTACGGTCATTTCATAACCGCATTATTCTTCATTGAATTTATATCGAGAGTGAGGTGCTAGAAATGATAAGTACCTTCAGCATTCTGAGCTGAGATGTAACACATCTGGCTGGGAGATGGAATTTATAAAAGAATGCTTAACTTTTGAATCATTTTTTTCTCTTAGGCTTTGACTTACACTTGATTCAGCTATGTTTGTTAACTGGTGTTGAGGGTGAAGAGGCCATGTTTCCTACAATAAAATCGAATCCCCTTCTAGCTCCTTCCCGAACAATCGATGCGAATTAATCACAGGAAAATTTCAAGTTCTGTTGTTCCGTGGCAAAACACTGAGTGCCAGTTATGTGCTGAGCTGCAATTTGAAACTCCTCTGTCCTCCTTGGTCTGAGAAGGGAGGAGAGGTGCAGCTGAAGAGAGTGTAAAGTTAAAAAAAGTTTAATGGTACAGAAATGGAAGACTCCTCATTCACCAAAACAAAAAGCTATTACCCTCATGAATTTAGAACTCTAGCTAGAAAAGCAAAGGTTATTACAACATTATACGGTTCCTCTTGGACTTCATCTCTAACAAGAACAGCATCCCTTACTTCTTAGGAAAAATCCCGGCAATGAGCAAAGAAGCAATAGAACTGATAGTAGGAATTATTCTATGAACGTGGACGTCATTCTCTAACCCTCAGGTAATGTTCCTCTTTCTTCTTTTCTTTAAATATATCTTATTCATATGGTACAGAGTTCAGTTACAGGTCAATGTCTTTCCTTTCCCTCCGCTCAACTTTCAACTCAAAGACTATGATCAGCGATGACAACCTTACTCACCCTGGTATTCTCAGGACTTACACTGCACCTCACACATAGTAGGCCAGATAACCGAACTGAATTTGGCCCATCTACACTTTTAAGAAAGAATCCTCTATTGAAGTACAGTAACGACAAAGCTATTACAGCCTTTTCGGGAGTTGGACCACCCAGTATTTTATTTACCAAGCTTAAGAAGGTAAATACTGTTGATGTCTGCGTTTCCTGTATTTCAGAAGAGTGACACAGATGTAAAAAGCCATATTCCTTTAGCCACTTACAAGTAAAGAAACCTTGGTGATTTACTTAATCCCTTTGAGACTTTTTCCTCATGAGTGAAAAGGGATAATGTCCCCTCCCCACAGGGTTGTGGGAGATTAAATGAAATAGAGTAAGTACTGTATGTGGATAGCATGCATCCAGCCAGCGACACTTCCAAGCTTCCAAATGATCCAACCAGGCTGTCCATATCAATTGCTTGATTGCTATTTTGTTTTGAGCTATTCTGCGGGTCACGCCAATGCACTTCGGTCTGAATCTAATGAGGATTTCTTTTATCTCCTTCGCAACCCATTCCCTCCCCACTTCATCAAATCCTTCCACAAACCACTAATATCAGAAGCTTGCAACTTGGGCTTCTTAGGCTTGACAGGCCTTTCATTCTGCTTTTCCACATTTAGTTCTTCTGGTGATCACTTTGAAAAAGAAAACTCTGAGGCTAAACGGAAGATGGCAGAGCTCCTGACTCCAAGAAGTAGCCTTAGGACCCAGGACTCAGGAAGCAGCCTTAGGATTCAGGGAGTAAGAAAACATGTTGCCTTAGAAGGGAGCTTTATACTTCGCATCACATGAGCATCGAGCACCCAGCTTCATTTTCAGGAGGACAACTACAGGCGGCAGAACGAAAACCCAGAAGCCCATTACCAAACCTGTGTGTGGAAAGACAACGTGAGACTGGAGAACACCAAGAGCCAACTCTCAGTAGCCCAGCCAATGAAGCCCGGGACTGGCACACATTTCACTTAAATCCCCCAAACTAATTAGTTCCATGGAAAGATGGCATCTGACATCATTAAGAAAGAAGCCGAAGAGCTAAGGGTAATGCTTACGCAGAATGAAGAGGGGCAGGATTTTTTAAAAACCTCCAAATTCTGCCAAACCTACAACATAAAATTAATTGAAAAACGGGAAACTCATTGTGTAGAACATGAAGAAAAATTAGAGTTACTAAAACAGGAGGCAATGTGCAGTGTTAGAAATAGCATGACTTGGTGGCTGCGGCAAATAAAAAGGACACACGAGGCCAAGGATAGGATGCAGGGATTGATGATATGCGCTAATTCTCCCTTTTCCTTGCTAAAAACAAATTACGACACAGGTTCACTTCATTACACTGCATATAAAAGAATAAAGCACTGTTTCTGGGCAACAAACACTTTAGGAGCTTAATATTCACTGTGCAGAATCCTAAAAAGTCAGTGAATGTCTTGGAATTTCACCACACAAACTTGCGTCACCGCACTCTTTTGTGTCAGACTGTTTCATTATCTTCAAGGCTTAGCATAATTGGAGCCTCGGTCTAAAAATAGGCTATTTTTTTCCTTTGCAATCTGATTGGTAAATAAAAGTTAGGGGAGTTTTTATCCCCTTCATTTGTTTTAAACAACCGCTAGCTTCTGCTCATCAAGCAAAGATTACTGAATACATTTTCTAGATCTATTTGTTTATTCTGCTTATGGCAAACACTCTACGACCTTCCCCATTATAACAAGCGGTGAGAGCGCCATAGGCAAACTACGCAAAGACAAGCTCCAGAAGCATCTCGGTTTCAGCTGTGGTGGACAGCACCACCTCCATGTACTCATCGCAAAATACAAGGGACAGAAGGAAGTATTCCTCCTCATCCCTGTCTTTCCACTCCTCCTTCATCATCCCACCCTCTTCCTTGAGCATTCCACTTCTAGGGCCACGTTAATTATGACCAAATTCCCTTATCACTGTGTCAAAAGACTAAAGTAAAAAGAAAGAATCAACACTCTTCGAAAATCTATAAGGTGGCAACAAATACTGCATAACCCTGAATGATACATGCTAAATGGTACACATCTTTTCAAAAAAAACTGGCTCCAAGGAGTGAGAAGATATAACACTTTTCTCGTATCTCATGATGTCTGCTACACAGACACACTTTCAAAAAGCACAGGCAACGTAGGCCAGGTAAGAATGCTCAAGCTGCCTGGATTTGAATTACGGCTCTGTGATTCCCTGGCCCTTGGGCAAGTTACTGACAATCTCCATACTTCAGTTCTCTCATCTATAATATGGAAATCATAGCATAAAACCCCACACTAACTTGTCTCACAATCAGGCAAATTTAGATCTAACTCAACTGAGGATTGGCTCCCAGCCCCCATTTACGGCAACGGGCTAAAGCTTTGATCGAGGGGGTGGATGAAGAGCAGGAAGGATGTTAGGAAATAACCAGGCTCATGACCATTTAGATTTTCTCAGTTCAGTACATTTCTATACAGCTAATAAATGAAAACATTTTCTCTTCCACGCCACCCCACACATACAGTCACTAGAAACAAATTGAAAAACACTGTTTTTCATAAACCTCACAATAACATGACTCCTACATTTTATGCGAGTGGAAAAACTTTTTTTTTTTTTTAAATTCAGCCTCTATGTTGTAGTAGGGTTTTACTGTTAACATAAAGTGCTTAGAACAGTGTCTGGCATTAAATGCTTAATGTATCTTAGTTATCGTTACTATCCCTAACCGAACTGTGTATCTAATCATTTACTATTGACTCACAGAGAAGAAAGTGAGACCAGATCCTAATTCTCTTAGGAAGTTCATAATAATTGTTACTCACATCGAGGGCTAGTCGCACGTGCCGCAATGAACTGAGTAGAGGAGGGGAGAACCAATACACACTAAACTGAAAAATAAATTAGGAGATATTAGCATAGGGCTTAACTATAGCTGTATTATTCCCCTCTAACGGATATCTCCAAATATAGTTTACAGTGATTCAATTTATCAGCAAATAGTTTGCACAGGCTCCTAAAGGACAAAATGAGATACCCTGCACCAGAAACAAGGCCCAAGTGTGATTAAAGCAGCAGCGTCTGTTTAAGGATAGCACAGGGTGCAGACCAACCTGTTTGTTCCTACGAACCAGTCTTGCCTCTCTACACGTGAATTCAGCATGTGAGCATCAAACAGTTAAACATGAAGTCTGTGATGGTAAGGAAACATTTAACAGTTTCGAAAAGCCAAACAGCACAGAACACACGCACTGATTTGATGAACTCTAAGAAAAACGAGAATTGTTTTTTAATTGATTGATTTAACTAATTATGCTTCAAAGATCAACAGTCCTATTTCCTCTCATGTCTCTTTATCTATGGCCTATGTCTCCTATGGCAACCACAAGTCCCACTCCAAAAATAAGTAGACGAATGGATAGTAGTTCTTTATTTTCTAATTTTCAAATAAAATGATTTTAGGAAATAAATAAAAAATCCCCTCACTCCTTCAAAATTCTGTATTTATAAATAATGCTACAGATGTAGAAGGAAACCACAGCTGATCAACCAGCTCCTTTAATAATCAAAACTAGTCCATGTGACTCCAAGTCATCCTTCACCTCCAAATTTCAAATGAAAAAGAGTTTAAACCAAAGCGAGTTATTTTAAACTTTGTTTCTCTTTAGCTCCTTTCCATGCCAGATTCACCTAATCGCCCGCACTCACAACTCAAAAGGATCTGGCAACTGATTTCATCAATCTTCGCCTTTCTTCAAAAATCTGAAAGCCAAAGTTCAAACAGCAAAGGGATGAAGTATACAAGACAGCTGAAAAGCAAGTAGCTGAATCACTGCAACAAATATCAACCAAGCACCTAATACGTGCCAAGGTCCATGCTTGGTGCTGTATGTGTGGGGTTGAGTAAAGTAAACTCCCTACACTAACAGAGCTCATAGTTTACAAAAGATGAACATAGACACGCAAAGAAATAAGTCATTGAGTACAAAATGGGAACAAAACAGGGGGCTGAGCAAGAAAAGATCACAATAGAGAAACTCTCGCACGCGTGTGCAGAGACAGGAACAGGGAAGTCTACTTTTCATAATAAGGAAATACTGACAGCAACTTAAATGACCATCGCTAGAGAAATGGAGAAATAAGTTGTAGAATGTTCATATGACAGAACACTAGAGCAGTTGGAATGGAATAATCAGATCATCTCTATGTATCGACATGAATATAGTTCAAAAATATAATGTTGGGGAGAAAAAGCAAGTTGTAAACCAAATATGAAGAACATTTATATAAATTCAATGGGCACATTCATAGGTAAGAAAAGTATACAAAAAGGAAAAATACATATCAACTTCACAACAGGAGCTGCCTCTGGAGCGGGAAGGAAGAGAGTGGGGAAGGGCATATAGAGGACATTTACTATCTGTAAGGCTTTCTTTTTTTTTTTAAAGAAAATCTGAAGCAGTTACGACAAAATCTTAACATGTATTAGGGTTCTGGGAGGTGGCTACATGGACATGTTACTTTACCCTATAAAAATAATGGAGAAAAAAAAGAAAAAAAAATTTTAATTTAAAAATGAGAGGTGGAGGTGGGGTAGATGCACCTACTTGGGTAGAGGAGTCAGGGAAGGCCTCGCCAAGATGGTGCCATATGAGCTGAGACCTGGAGAGAGAGAGAAACGCAAGCCCGCACCAAGCCTGGGGAAGTGGTTCCAGTCAGCGGAGCCCGGACGCCCATGGAGGGACAGAACCAAACCTGTGAGCAGAATGAAAAGGAAACGGTCCCCCGTGGAGCTGGACCAAAGCAGGGATCAGGGACAGCAGGTCAGTATCACATAGGAGACCTGAGAGGCCGAGATGAACTGAGACAGGATGCCGCTGGAAATGACGTGATGCAATCACATGTTAAAAGTATAAATTGCCTGCTGTGTAGAGAATGGATTAGAGGGGGCAAGCGTAGAAGGCAGAAACCAAAGCGGGGCTGTGGCGATCCAGGCCAGAGATGATGGTGGTTTGAACTAAGTAGGGGCACTGGAGAGAAATGGATGGAAGGGAAGGTTGGCAGGACTTACTGATAACCGGATATTAGGACTGAGGTAAGAAGTGAGAAGAAAGACAACTATTTCTTAAATATTATTTAAAAAATGTGTCTGCCACTTCGTGTCCACTACTAGATGCTGCTACAGGACACTGAAGAATACTCCAGGCCCCCAAATCTATTTAGTGAAAATGAATGAACAAACTTATCAAACTCATGAACATCAAACTCAGAGTAAATGAATGTAAATATAAGCTGAGGTCATTAAGTTAGAGAGTAAGGATGGTCAGGTTAAATCAATCAGGGAAAGTGCGTTTCCAGGAAGATGAAAAGACAGCACAGAAATTAGTGTAGGTGGACGAAGGCAGGAAATGCAGAAGAAATGGCAAAGTAGAAAATAATTTGGCAAATAGCATACAAATCGGCCTTATTAGGGTAGACTGTTAAGTATTCAAGTAAAAGAAAAGTGTAGATGGGGTTAAGAGAGGCTCTGAAGAGAGGGCAGACATAACAGCACAAGGTGTTTAGTTTTCGGCTAACATTTACTGAGTGCTTAATATGACTACATCAAGGCGTTAACATACCTTATCTCATTTAATTCTGCCATCAACTCTGTTGGGTAGTGACCATTACTAAAAACCAAGAAGCTGAGGCTTTGAGATTAAGTAACCGGTCAGTGAGTTGCCAGCTCAGGGAGAAGCAGAGGTGGGCAGCGATCCCCTGGGACTTACCTGGGAAGCCAGTGGGTTAGGGGTGGTAAGGAGACCAGTGAGAGCAGGAAGCGTGAGGCCCCCAGGCCTGCCAGTTAGTTGAGGTGTTTTACAAGCTACTCTCCAGGCCTCAAATCCCTCATCTATAGAAACTGGGGAGAATACCTACCTACAACAATCCTGCCTCACCACCATCACTGCGCTCAAAGAGCACCAACTGAAGTCAACAATCACCTTCATGTTCCAAAATCCAATGGAAATTTTTCAAAACTATCCTCAGTGCCTCTTCCTGAAAGTCACCCCGAAACACTCTTCACTGGCTTTCACACTTGTTCCTACCTTTCTCTTCCTCTGGCTGCTCTTCTACAGCCAACTTTTTAGGTTCGTCGTCCTCCACCAAGCCATTCACGCTGGGGAATCCTTCATACTGGGGCCCACACCCACTTCTCTTTCCCCTCTCTCCTCTTTCCCAAAGTAATCTCAGCCAAGCCCATGGCTTAATTTTAACTCAATACACCGATGACTCCCAAACTTATACCCTGCCACCTCAAAATTAACATGTCCAAAAATCAAACTGCTCATCTTCCCTTCCCCCGGCCCTAAACCCAGTCATCTTCCAGCGCTCTTCACCTCAGTGAAGGGCACCCCATCCTTCTACCTGCACAAGTCTGACAGGAGCTGTCCTTGACATCTTCCACATCCTAAACCCTATCCAACCCATCATCAGGTTTCGCTAACTTTTTTCCTCTTACATCTCTCTCATGTCTGTTATCCTCCCTCCCCTGACAGCTATCACACCAGCCAAGCTACCGCCATCGCTTGCCTGGAATATTTTAATAAGAGCCTACTAATTCATTCCTGTCGCCTACTCTGACCTCTCCAATTCACTCAGCCAGAATGATCTTCTCAAACGCAAATGGGAGCCAATCGCTCCCCCGCCACATAGAACCTGCTAATGTCTACTTCTTGCTCGGCGTTGCCTGCATGGTGTGTCCTGGCCACCTCTCCAGCCTCACCTCCCATCACTTTCTCCTTCCTTTCTACACTCCGGGTACAGCGGACTTCCCTCAGTTCCTTGACCATGTAACACTTGCACCTACCACAAGACCTCTGCCCACGGCCTCCCTCACCGTGGGATGCTTAACCCTGCAGCCCTCTAGCTGATTCCAGCGCACACTTTTCAGATCTCGGCTCCAGTGTCACTGGTTCAGTAAACCTCTGACTCTTCAGTCTAGGTGTTTCGATTCTTCATAGAGTCCTTGTTATCAGCTACTCAGAAATTCTGGTTCCTTTTCTTAGCACTTACTTTCTTTCAGAATTCAGGCATGATTATTCATCTATTTGTTTAATGGCTGTCACCTACCAGACTGAAAACTCCATGAGGACAAGGTCGCTGAATACTTAAATGTACCACTGTTTTCTCCAACACACCAACACCATGCCTGACGCCTGGGGGCTGGCACCTCACACGTGTGCTTCCTCTGGGTTGTCAGGAGAAACACAGTATATGGGCTTCCCTATGTTAAGGTGCTCTGTAACTGGGCTCGACAGTAATCACTGTCACCTAACGCCCTCTGACAAATGAAAACACAGAGGGTCGGAATGACAGACTTATTCAAAGCCATACAAAGCAAACGAGCCCAAGCAGGTGAGCGTGGCACCCTTGGTTTCCAGTCCGGGTTTTCTCCAGCACTTACTCATGCTTTCACGCGTGTTTTGTGCACCTACTAAAGAGCCTTTCTCTTGTTTACTACTAAGTAATCGTGAGTTTGGCCTCCCAAGCTCTAGCTCTAGTTTTATTGGAATCGTCCCCTAACGCTTTCGTCTCAAGCCTTCAGGTCACAAGCAATGTCATTTGTCTCCCTTTCCCTCCACACACTCAGCAGGTATTACTTGAAGAATTTCTGGCTATGAGGCAAGAATAGGTAATTGAATTAAATACATTCACCTGCTCTCGGCCAATCTTCTGAAGATAGGTTATTTTTCTGCCCTGTCAGGACACCACTAAAGAAGAAATACCCAGATTTTCTCCTATGATTCAGTTATCAGCTGTCCATCACATCATGCCATGCAGTCCAACTTAAATAGAAAATATGCCCTGCCCTGTTGGCCAGAGCGCAGAAATGTTACATGTGGCCTGAGAACAATGCACATTATTAATAGCCCGGGAGCCTATTCCTTTCCCCAGCGCCCCCTCCTCAGTCCTCCTCCTCCCCGCCTTTGGAGGGCACACTACCCTCCTGCACAGGGCTGAAAATATCGTCTGTGGTTAAGTCAGCAGGGGTGAAAAGCCCCCGAAACAAACATAGCCAAATGTCTGACACTCCAAATTATGACAGAAACCTATTATTTCTGCTCTACAACCCGTCCCCATTCAACTCTCAGCCCTGAGGCAAAAAAAAAAAAAAAATCTCATCACTAGCCTCAAAATAACAAACCTGTTGTTAAATGTAAATCAAAGCCAATAAAAATAGGTAATAGCAAACTAAACCCAAACCTGCAAAAAAGAATTAGTAATTCCAAATACTGCACATAAACCATTTCTGGAAATCACTCATGCTCTGTCGTTCTCTTAAAAATGCAAGTAGAGATTCACTTTAGTTATATTTTACTTCATTTTGTGTTTTAAAAGAGGGAGGGAAATTTCAAAGAATAATTTAAAACTTTGAGACTCGAATATATTCAAGTTTAAAAGGGACACAAGCCAATTCGACCACAAAAATTAATAATAAAAGGCAACGAGGACAGCTGTACGACCCAACACTAGCACTCAATTTCAAAGTAGGTACAAGATGTCTAAAACGATGACTGCAGTGCTCAGGAATCCCTGGCTTAAAATCAAACAGCTTCTTAACACATACACACATACATAAAGCCATTCTTCTCCCCACCTTCCAAAACTCCCACGACTTACCAAACTCGGCTCACTGTAATTTAACACAGTATTTATGATATGGCAAATTGACACAGGCTCATGCTGCCTACTGAAATGATACACAAACAGAAGGCACTAATTCCATTAGTCGTCCCTCGGTTAACCAGTCCTGAGCCATAATAACCCCAAACAGCTTGTTTTGTTTTTAAATTTGAGATGGATGTGTCTTTAAAGGGCCAGACTGTATTGGTGTGGAAAGTATGCTCAAGCCACCAGACGGAGCGGGCTGCCGAAAGCAGGTCCTTCCAATTAGCAATAAATGTGTCCGAAGTGGCTAAAGTGACAGTGTGGTGACATCTTGTACCATCATATTCAAACACCGGGGCAGGTGACCCATTTGGAGGATGGGGGATCTGCAAGGTTGCCAAGTACGACCATATCACCCATAAATCTATTACCTGGGCAGATGAGGAAAGAAAGAAAAAAATAAAATAAAAGTAAAAAAGGTCAATATTTTGGTTTTCTAGTGATCCCTTCTTTTCAATACATCTATATCTGCAATTTGTGAAGAGAGGAGAAAAAAGGATGTGAGAGAAAAAAGTAAAGTTATATGAGCAGTGTTAGCCAGGAAATTACCTATGCAGACTGACGGTAGAGCCAGACAATTAAACCTTATGCCAATTTCTATGCCACTGATGAATAGTGGTTAATAAATTCACACTTTTCTTTTTGTCTCTTAACAAGGAGGGAATGGCACTTTCGAAATCATTACTGCTCTGTCATCTTGGTTCACTGCCAAAGCAAGGAGCTTTAGAACACCTGTCAAAAAACACGTGGCTTGGGAAAAAGAAAAACATATACCACAACAGGTTTATATAAAATGTTCACATATGTAGAAAGAGGGATAAGTTTGGATTAAGAGAAAGTCACTCATTCTGGCGAAGGCTGGGAAAAAAGAAAGAGATTTCCAGGACTCAGTTTTTGTTATCTGAGTCGGAGTACTTAATCTGTCTCAGCAGAGATCAACGGTGCTGACACAAGGTCAGTCTGATAGGATTTATCTCATCCTTAGCCACATTCCCAGAGGTTTCAATAATTAAATGGGCAAAATATTGAGGCAAAAATACTGTCCTTGCCTTCCCAAATGAGAGTGCCTAGTAAGAATGTACCAAGTATCCTTATGCTTGTTCTGAGGATCCAGGTCATTCTTATAAACTTAAAATAAGCTTAAATATCAAGATCCTCTTTTTAAAAGCGCATCTCCTCCATACCCAGCCATATATAACTGCAGAAACTACTAGGTCAGCGTGATCCTGGAGTTAAGGCGAACAAGCATCACCTGTGTAGCACAGGACGCGATGCTAGGTGGAACAGCAAAATGGGTGCGTGATCCCTGACAAACTGAACGGAAGTGAAGATCAGAGAATACAGAAACAATTTGAAGCTGTAGGCTTTTGTTTTGTTAATAGAGAGAAAAAATTTTAAGTATTCATACAAGTGTGTGCACCCATTCCGAAATCTAGGCATAAAAACTCCAATGTGTGGGTTTTTAAAGGCTCTAATTTAGATTGAGAATAAGGAAATTCCACTTTCCTCAACAAAATAAATGCTGGCACTTTTGAGGTTAGCACCAAGATTCTAAAAGACAGGGGATGCCAGCCCACAGCCCCAGGATGGCCTGTTATTGGCACTGACACCTGGGGGTTCGGTGTGTGTAAGAGGGGTGTGGGATGCTCCTTCTTGACAAAGACTTGCATTTTCAGGGCTAGTGGACCCTTCCCTGGATTCCCCAAAGCTCAGGTAAGACAAATATGATGCGACCATTCCAAAATTTAAGGAAATGCAAATGGGTAAATAAGAAAGTAGATAAATAACTCCTTGTTGAAACTTTCTTCTCTTATAGTCACAGATTCCAGCTCATTTCACCAGCAGGACTTGACCTAGTGTCTCTCTTACCAGCCATCTCTAACATCAGTCACCTTGGGGCCTCCTAAACCTGTATCTTGCGATCTCCAAACCCCGAAAGAGACCAGGCACCTTGGAGGTGCTAGTTTCCAACTATTAAGAAGGATAAAGTCATTCTGAACTTATTTTTAAATGTCAAAAGTTTGGGCTATTTTAAAACAAATATTATGCCAGTGTTTTCAAGTATATAGAATAATTCAAAGCAAGCCTAAGTGTAACCCACTTATTTATCTCAACAGATGCAACACTGTATTAATAAAGCATAAATTATTCTATATACTTGAATTTTTTGGCCATCACATTTCTCTCAAATTACTGAATATCTATATTATCATAATTTGCACTGGATTTTCATACGGTATTCCCAAATTGGTGCTTCCTCTTATTTTTCCATTTACCAACAGGACTTCCATCAATTTTCAGAAAACATACAAATGGACAAGTAAATGTAGATGCTAATAAGAAAAAGTCCATTAATATGCATGCTCTACAGCTAAGATGCCACTTACTTGACTGGAAATAGGTGTTTCTATAGAATTTAAAGGTATATGAAAAGAACCTGGGCTCAAAAATAACTTAATATGTACTATAAAGTATGGTAATGAATGGTAACTAGAATTATTGTGGTGATAATTTCACGGTGTATACAAATATCAAATCATTATGTTGTACACCTGAAACCAATAAAATGTTATATGTCAACTATAACTCAATAAGAAAAACTGTCCCAGAAAACAAATTCTACTAGGAAGAATTTCAACTCATTCCATGTGAATTACCACAAATTCTGAATTAGATGTGAATTAAAACTGAACAGTATGTGTTAGCAGTGTTGAACTGTAAAAAATTTAGGGCTCAAACATCCCTGAAACTCAGCTATAAAAAGGGAATAAAATAACTTCTCTGGCTTAGAATTTTACAACACAAACTTCAAAAGTGAGAAGTAATCTGTGATCACTGAAAAAGGATATTGCTTTTTTTTTTTTTAAACATAAACTACATTCTGCCAAAATATATTAAGCCTACATTTCAGCCTGAAATGAAATTCTCTTCTCATATTAAAAAAAATCAAAATGTTAGTAGGTCAGCTGAAGTTAAAAGTAGTCTTAATGGTGGCTATTAAAATTCAGAGAACAGAATCAGAACTATTCCCTCCTACCACCCACACAGTTTCCATGGGTCTGGTCTAGCAAGAAAACTCTTCACATTGCCGTGTTTTAGGTGATAAAAGCAAACATTTTCAAGGCTGAAGTTTTCCCTCAACCTACAGAAGAGGGCAGAGATGAAATATAAAAAATCAGCAGTTCTTTACCATTCCTTCATCACGGTCCCCTCTGAGAATCTCTTAAACGCTATGTGTTCTCTTCCCCACCACTCAAAGTACACAGATGCACAGACACATAAAGTGTCGCATACAGCGTTGGAGGACTTAGACCTTCCTTTTGCTCTACTTGCGTTGCGAGAACTTCTCATATGGCAGGCTAAGAACAAATAAAACTTCAAAATCTACATATTTTTTAGATATCCAAAAGATGTTTTCCTTCCTTCTTACAACTTTAGTGTAATTTCTTCCATTTTCACCTACTATGATTAAAGCTATTAGAAACGAGAGGCTTTTTTACTACACATGACTCTGGCCCATGAACCTTTTCTATAAAGGGCCAGAAAGTACATATTTTAGGCTTTGCAGGTCATTCAGTCTCTGTGGCCACTAATCAACTCTACCATTGCAACACAGCACAAATGCAGCCATAAATAAATGAGTGTGGCTGTGTCTCAATAAAATTTTATTTACAAAAAACAGGCAATGGACAAGAGTTAGCTGGTAGGTCATAGTTTGTCAACCCCCAGAATAGAGGAACAGGTTCAACAGCTCCGCAAGGAAGCAGACAGACAAATACGATTCGATCTCTAACTTATACATACCACCCCTAAAAATAATTCCCAGGAGAATTAATAAGAAAACAAACTTTGCAACTTTTAGAAGAAAATAAAGGAGAATGTCTATATCATTGGAGGAGGAAAAGATTTAAGAAAAAAAAACATATAGTATATACAGGGGGGAAAATCAAATATTTGGCATTAAAATAAAAAACTTCTGCACAATAAAAGACCACAGATAAAGTTAAAGAATAAGCCACAGATTAAAAGATATATGCAATACATGATGAAAAGAGGATTAGACTTTGAATATCTAAGAAATACTAAGCAACATACAGCCCAACAAAATACTACACATATGGACACATATGGACACATATGGACATACATGCAATTCACGCAAGAATACTGAAGCGTTAAAACACATAAAAAGATGCTCAACTAATACTTAGGAAAATTCAAATTAAAATAACAATGAGATGTCATTTCACACAGGAGATCGGCAAAAATTAAAAATTCCGATAACAAGTGCAAACAAGAATGTGGAACACTAAGTATTATACAAGTATGTTTACAAGGATAGAGTAAGTTTAAAACCCCTCGACAGAAAAATTCAAAGAGACAAAATGGTATATTAAAATCATTTCTCACTAATTTTTAAATTAACCCCTGATACTGTGATTGAGGGAGTCATGCATTGTAGCCCCATGACCATGGATATAAATTTACGTATTTGAAAGAATTAGCTTGCTATGTTAAATTAAATAATTGGTCTTATCAATAAAATGTCATATACTTCTTGTGGATGTACAAATTCCGCCCCTAGTAATACCCTAGAGAAACTCTTGCACATGTGGCACTGTGTACTGCAGCATCGTCTGTAACAGCAAAACACAAGTGAAAATTTGGAAACCTAAAAATGTGGACAATGGGAGAATAAAAACACACTGTGCTAAATTTATTCACTGAAATATTATGCAATAGGCAACATGAAAAATCAAATCTAAAAATGTATCAACATGGATACACTTAAAATGCTGTATATAGACAGGGTTTTCCCCTTACTTTTTGTTTTTGGTTTTGGCAAACTGCAAAAAAAACATGTATATCATGATGCAAAAATGGTAAACATTTTTAGTACAGTACATGTATAGGCACACGTTTATTGTAAAAGCAAAAACCATGAGCAAGAGGACAAAACCAACTTTGAGGGAGCAGTTACCTCTGACGAAGAAGAGAAGGAAATGAGCGAGGGCGGGGAGGAAAGGGTTTTTGTCTCTATAATATGTTATTACATTTAATATTTTTTTAAATGGTTTTTTTAAGAAAAAAATTGGAAAAGTTAATTTTTTAAATTTCCAGATAAAGATAAAAGACTCCCTTAACACTTATTTTTAAGATTTGCCATCTTCACTCAGTCTCTTCTGTCACTGACATCAACAAAGGCTAAAGCCCGCCCCCTCCACATCGCACAACTATTTCCAAGGGCTCCTGACAGGAGGTAGCACATCACCAAGAGACTCCAAGGTTTACCCAGACTGCAGTGTTTTCATGCAATGATTTGGATACATTTTCTAAATACACAAATTTCAACTCTGAACACAACTGAAAGTAAGGCAGTCTGCAACTGGTTGGCAAGAAGGCTGGCAAAGACTCATTTCAGCCTACTGGGTGAGAAAATGAAAACACATGGGCTTTACACTCAAATACTAGAGCATACGTTCACTTTAAAATGCAATCAGAAATCCAGAACAAAAATCATTTTCTCAAGGGCACAGAAATAACATAGTAGAGAAATAAAACAATACCAACGTCAATAAGTACTAATTATTCCATAAAGACAAATATTACCATTACACTAAGGATTATGCAATGAATATGCTTATAAGTATAGAGTAAATTTAAAATCCCTCAAAAAAAAAAAACCCAACAAATTCAAAGAGGCAAAATTATATATCAAAATCATTTCGATTCTCTTTAAATTAGACTGATACTGTGACCGAGGGAGTCATGTATTGTAGCCCCATGGCCAGAAGTGTGAATTTAGCTATTTGATAGAAGAATTAACTTGCTATGATACATTAAATGATTGTTCTTACCCATAAAACTTGCAATTCAAAAACCATCATTATTTTAAACACTAACTAGATTAGACTACTACGATCCTTTGGTCCAATGTTAGCCTTTACTAACAGTTTCAAAATTAATAAAAGTCTAAAATTTGGACAGATTTGTGTCACTACAGGGCCTTCATTATTGTTCACAGAATCAAATCCTTAATTGATTAATGATCTCAGGGTGTCTATCGCCATCTAGTGAACAATCACTTCAATTACCACACCAGTCACTTGACGATTCAGTCCGTTTTCTTGGTGGTTCAAAATATATGTCCACTTAGTACTATCAATTTGCCCAATATCTTTTTTAGGTCTCTCTACATACACTGAGAATACACACAAATACAGATGGTATTTACATAGATTCACTTTTGTATTTCTCTGTAAACACTGACTTCATTTTTTTAAAATAAGTTGCACACTGTGAGGTTCCTCATACAATTCCTTAACTATTAACTAAATCCTCTTAGCACTGAGCAATTAAAAATCATAGAAGAGTTTAAGTGTGAAAGATCACACCTGGGAAAAGACAATATTGATGTCCATTTGACACAACTATTAGCATTTTTATTATAAACCTGTTTTTAAAAGTACAATTAGTAATTACTCTGAGTACTCTAACAGCTATAATACATTTGATTACAGAAATTATTAGGTCACCAGAGCCAAAGCTGCATGATTCTGACAAAACTGAACACACACAAAATAGACTTCAAAATAAAAAGGGAGGGTGGCTTCACCTGGTTCTCAAGAGCGACAGAGAGAGCCAGTGTGAAATTGCCTAGTGGGGCAAGTATCACATAGTAGGTGCTCATTAAAACAATTACCACTGATTAGTTACTATTGCTTGTTAATCAGGATCCTCTTTGAAATGGGGATACAGTGCATTAATCCTTTGGCAAAAAGGTTGACCATAAGAAAATTAGGGACTTTCTAGCTTCTGAGCCTCTTTCTATACTTTGCTGCCCCATCAAATGGAATGTCAAGCCAATTACAACTTTTTTTTTGACAATTTCATACCCATGATGTCTCCCTTCAAGACTAGACTTTACACGTTATTAACTGCTTAATAAAAAAATGTTTCAGCACATTTAAAAAAAGAAGGAGGGTGGCTTCAAGGCCTCCCTGGCCTGTACATTAATCCATATGCAAATGCAAAATTTTATAATCTGTTCGGATGATATGCTACCAGGTTGCCTTCTCATTAATTTCCACATGAACGTTAATGTAACTTCTCCTACCAAGATTTTTCAAACAACTTCTAAGCTCTTCAAGTTACTATATTATTTTGTCCCCTCCATCTCATTACAAAAAAAGACCAGTTTGATAAAGTTACAAAGGTATTCCGAAATCTCAGCAAACCGACTCTCATTTTACTTCACTCCTCCTACCTCTTTAATAATCAAGAGATACTTGAAATCACAATGGCCTGATAGCATATATAAAAACTGCTAGTAAACCCGAAGACAGGTTATCACAGAATATTTCACTCTGCCAGTGCTAATAATTATCACCAACGCTTTAATGATCATTTTTATTTTAGGAAATAATTTCTGTAAGTGGCTTTGAATCTTCTTCTAGAATAAGATTTCCAGGGAGCAACTGTATCATTATTATTTCTCATTAACCTCACACTACTTTAAAGGCCCGCTTTCCACAATGGTGTTTATTATTTGTGGGAAGGAGCAGAGAGGAAAGAGAAAAGTGAAAGTAGAAACCAAGAATTTAAATCACATATGCTTATTTCTAGATTTGTCTGAAATTCTTTTTTTTTTAGTGGGGAGAGCGGGAATTCTTATAGTTTACTTATTAAGATTTGTTATTGTTATGCTTTATACAACAGAAAAACAAAAACTGAGTCTAAACACCCTATTAAAAGTCCAGCTAAATGAAAATATTGCCCTTAAAGTACAATGGATTAGGGGAGTAGGGGAGATCGCTGGACAAATTTGGGGCTTATCATTATCAACAGTGCCCTTTTAAGCTTGTGGATTTCTGAGCCAACGCAGAAAATATAACAACAGGGATTTCCCAACAGCAAGAGGCACTCTCCAAGGGAGTAAATTGTCAACTATTGCCTCTCATGAGAAACTTAAGAGTAACCTTGATCCAATCTCAATAGTCAACCCATGTATTATCACCCAGTTGGGGCATAGTGAGTGCATTTCCTAATACAAAAATAAGATGGTATTCTATCAGAAGCCACTGGATACATATACAGAAGTAAAATTTAAATAATTTTAAAGTAAACTTAGCCTAAGAAATTGAAAACATCCTCACTTCAACTAGCCCCTAAAACACTTATATCTGCTCATGTAAAAAGGCCTGTGTCTTGAGATGATTATCAAAAAAGATGCTCTTCCAGAAAAATAAGAGGTAGAACATAAAGCAGACGCACAGTCATGAAAGACATCCTGAGATGGCGCAGAAAACCCTGACGTAGTAAAAGCCTTACAATCAGGAAGATATGGATTCCAACTGAAAACAGTCACTTGTTAGACTGCACCTGAGTTGATCTTCCTCACCTGCAAAATGGTAACATTATTACCTGTATCAATGGTTTTAGTGAAATAGTGCATCTGAAAGCTTCTCACATGTCGCTGGTGTCCAACACATGCTCTGGCCTTCCTCGCTGTGCCCTAAGCCAAGTCTTTGAGACAGGACTGCCAACAGAAGAGCAGCTCTGAACATCCTGTTTGTGTCATGCCAGCTAGATCTGTGCTGTCCACTATAGTAGCCACTAGCCACCATGTGGCTAAAGTTAAATTTATTTTTATTATAATTCAGTAAAACTCGAAATCCAGTTCCTCAGCTAGGAGACACTACCTCGATATAAGGATAGTGCAGATGGAGAACATTCTCATCATCTCAAAGTTCTACTGGACAGTACTGGTCTGGACTCTGAAGCAAAGGTCAGCAAATTTTTCAAAATTTTTTTTTCTGTAAAGGGCCAGAGAGTAAATATTTTAGGCTTTGTGGGCCATGCAAGTCTCTATCCTGACTACTCAGTTCTGCTACTGTAATGCAAAAGCAGCTATAGATGATAAACAGATGAGAGTGTATGGAAGCCAATAAAACTTTACAACATTAGATGGCAGGCTGGATTTGGCCCACGGGCTGGATTTGCCAACCCCTATTCTAGAGTATTCTGAATCCAGACCGCCCCACACAAGCACTCTGCCACTAACTACCTTCATAAGACTGATAGTCTTAAATTCACTGGCAGGAATCAATAGTTCACTGGAGTTAAAAAAGAACTAGTATTTAATGTAACTTTTCTTTTACAAATTAAAAAAAACTCATGCACATGGTGCTAAAGCAGATGAAGTTTATAGAAGTGTTTACAAAGTAACAATATCTCATATATCTGTTTGGTATTTGGCCAATCTTTCTAAAGCTAGTAACTCTTACCCCGTAACTCCAGTCCTGATATATTCCTGAAATTGTGGACTTCTACATCCAATTTGCCTAGAGATCTTTACAAATCTCAAAGATAACACAGCCAAGACAGAATTCTTAATCCGTCTCGCCCAGATTTCTCCATCTTAGGAAATGGCTCCACTAGCTAACCAGCTATAAGACCAAAAAAAGGGAGAGATCTTCCTTGATTTCTTCCTTTCTCTTACACTCTAATACATCAGCAAATAAAAACTAGCTGTCTTATGTCACTTAGGTCTCATTCTTGTTATCTCCTAAAGAAGGCTTTCCTGACCAATCTAAACTAGCCATCTTAACATCCTCTAGGCCAGCACCTTGTCTGAATTATCTACACGGCATTTACTTCTATCATATTCTTAGTTATTTTTTTGTACTTGTTTATTCACTTATTTACAGTCTGTTCTCCCAAACTCCTCTACCAGCCCCAAGCCCCCACCGCACACCCCTCTACAACCCCTGCCCTAGGTAGAATGTGAGCCTAGGGATTCAAGGATCTTTTCTGTCTTGC